>NW_020940355.1:23819144-24123813 GCF_900497805.2 Vombatus ursinus
TCTTTCTTTCTTTCTTTCTTTCTTTCTTTCTTTCTTTCTTTCTTTCTCTCTTCCTTTCTTCCCTCACTCCTTCCCTCTCTCCCTCCCTTTCTCCCTTCCTCCTTTCTTCCTTCCTTCCTTCCTTCCACTCTCTTTCTGATAGGGTGTAGCAAACAAGTTAAACTGGCCAATTTCCTCCTAACAAGTCCAAGGGTAGTAAAAGCTGGCTTTAGGCTCTAGTTGTGCTATCTGCTGGTATGCCATTAAAGAGGAATTATCTTCCAGAGGATAGGAAGAGCCAAATTCTGCCCGGTGTTTAGACTTCTGGAGGTTAATCAAATAACTAGATGAGAATTCATTCCTCCTCAATAGCTTCATCCCAAAAGCCTCTAAAAATAGATGGAAGAGAGTAATACAAAACATGTAAGTAAGTCAAAGGGAGAAAAATAGACTTTCCACATTATCTAAATATATGTAGATCTAGATCCAGGTCCATTTCAATCCACAGTTAGAGGGAGAGCTGATTGACCTAACACCTTGTTTAGAAAAACATGTATAATTAAACTTGGTGATTGTCACAGAGAACAGTGAGGGTATCATCTAGAGCTATGCAGCTGAAAGGAATTCAAAGGAAATTTAAAGGTGGACCTACTAGATATGACTGGCCATACAACCACATATATGCTTATAAAATATTTGTTTTGTTTATTTGTTTATTTATTTTTTGGTGAGGCAATTGGGGTTAAGTGACTTGCCCAGGGTCACACAGCTAGTAAGTGTCAAGTGTTTGGTCTGAGGCCATATTTAAACTCAGGTCTTCCTGACTTCAGGGCCGGTACTCTATCCACTGCGCCACCTAGCTGCCCCTGCTTATAAAATATTTGAATAAATAGGTGGAGACCTCCGTCAGACTTACTTCGTCAAGCTTACTGTAGTCCAGCCCCTACATGTTGTCTCTCATTACACCCCTAGTTCCTGGCCCTTTCTTACTATTTTAGGCTTATTTATTTTTCTTTTTTTAAATATATTTTATTTATTTTACTAAATATTTCCCAATTACATAAAAAAAATTTTAACATTCTTTTTTTTAATTTTGAGTTCAGATTTTCTTCCTCTTTCCCACTCCTTGAGAAGACAAGTAATATGATATCTCTAGGCTCATTTCTTTCTGTTTTCCAGCTTAACCCACTCTCTGTTCAGGTTTATCCCCACTTTTGCTCAGACTGGGCCAACTGCCTAGAATGTCCTCCCTCTTTCTTTCCAGTTAGTCAGTCATACGTATCCTTAGAGGTGCATGCCACAGCCATGCCCCTTGTCAAGCCTTCTCCAACCAACTAGCCCCATGGTTATTTCTCCTTTTAAAATGCTGGAAACTGACATTTATGTAGCATATCAGATAGGTGAAAAGTAGCCTGAAAGAGTGGAAAGAGAGATGATGTTGGAACCAGGAATCCTGGGTTCAAATCCTGCCTCTGACACCTACTGGCTGTGTGACCCTGGGCAAGTTATATAACCTGTTAGTGCTCTGGGCAGCTTTAAGACTCTAAATCTCAGAGTAGATGGCAAACTGCACTGGTAGAGGGATTTTCCTCCTCTGGGAATTCCCTGCCAATGAAATAATAGGCCTCATCCTTATCTGGGTCCCTTGGATGAGTGGGATGATGGAGCTAGAGCTGGAAGAGCTCACAACGGTCATCTAGTTCAACCTTTTAATTTACAGCTGGGGAAACTGAGGCTCAGGGAGGTTGTGATCCACTCACAGCCCCAAAGATGGTAAGTAACAAAGAGAGTATTTGAACCCAGCTCCTCAGATTTCAGAATTACTGTTCTTTGTAAGGCATTTTACATCCACTATTTAACGTAAACTCCTATCACACATAGTGGCAGTGCAACTTATTTTAGACTTATTGCCTTTCATTTATGTTTAAGTATTTTTATTTATTTTTTCTCCCTTAATTTTAAACTGTTGTAGGGTAGGGACCCAGTCTTGTATTGCCCTGTCTGTCCCTTTATATCCTCCACAGTAAAATGCCTTGTGCACAGATAGGCACTTAGGAATTATCCGTTGAATTGAAATCTGATGAATCTCAGAAGCCAAATTCTACATTCTGGCCACCATACTTTATTTGCATAATATGGTTCTTACAAGTACTAATAGCTCACATATATAGTGCCTAAAGATTTGCCAAGCTCTTAACAAATACCTAATTTGATCTTCACAGCAACCCTGGGAGACCGGTGCTATTATTATTTCCATTTTACAGTTGACAGAACTGAGGCAGGCAGAAGTTAAGTGTCTAGGGTCACACAGCTAGTAAGTGTCAAAGGCTGGATTTGAACTCAGTTCTTCCCAAACCCAGGTCTAACACTATTCACTATACCTCTGAGTTGTCTGCCTCCTGGTTTCTTCAGTTACTTACTCCACCACTGTACAGACCCAGAAGTGAGCACAAGCAGGAACAATGACTTTGGAAACAAGCAGCTCATAAGTTTCACTTTGTGAGCCTTAAAGTACTATAGAAAATATTGATTAATATGGGGGGTGGGGGTAGGAGACAATTGGTAATTATGAAATTTATGTCAAATATGTGGCTATGCTAAGCCTCTGAACTTCAGAAATGGTTATATTATTCACCTATAGACCTCTAGAAATTTATCTACTGTTAATTCAGTGAATAATAATTATTAGGAGAGGGAGGAAGGAAACAATCATTTATATAGCAGCTACAATTTGGTTAATTTTACCGAATTGAGATAAATATACGAGGAGGGTTGCACATTGTGCGGCATTTCTGTGTTAAGCAGCCAGGCTTACTTTAACTAGAATTGTCATTAGTCTGCTGGCCTCCCGTGATTAGCATAGCTGGGTTCTGTACAAAGAATTTTCTCCTGAGATGAATGAGTGTCGTAATCTGGTTCTGAGGGTTCAGGTATATTTTGAAAGGCTTTTGTGAGTGATCAGTAGGTCCACTAGGTGGTGCTAAGTGTTAACCTGTGAAAAATAGCTCACAATGGGAGAATTGTTATAAAATGTTATGACAGCAATTTAGGACAATATCAAGGACAAATGGAATAAATACTGTAGCGTCCCAGGCTGATGTCCTAACATGTTTGCGTGTAGTGACTCATTACTAAAATAAATGTTCATCAAATCTGAGAAAAGAAAAGCCATTATGTACGAGTACCAGGTCATAGAGTCAGACAGCCTGGGTTCAAATTCCACCTTTGACAAAATCTGTGTGACTTTGGTAAAGTCACTTATCTCCCTCTACCTCTGGGTCCTCATCTGTAAACGAAGGAGATGGACTTCATGTCGGTCCCTCCTATTTCTAGATATATGATCCTACAAGACTGGGAGAATGCCCAGTTCCTAGCATTGTGGTTATACTTGTAAACTCAAAGGGAAATGAAGACAACCATTAAGTGGCTAATTCGATCAATGTAGACTGCAAAAGCTGATCATTCAGAATCCACAGGAGTTTTTTTTTCTCCTGAATGTTCATATATACCTCAGTTAAATTAAGCAGATAATTATCATATTCATTTTATACTATATTTTAACCATGAATAAAAAGATACTTCTTTAGAGTTTTATCTCCTGGTTTATACTGGAAGAGTAATTCCAAACTGAAGTGCATATGTGAGACTAGTAGCAGCAAAATGAGAATCTGGAAAAGATGATTTTAAGCAAAAGTAGTTTCAATTCATTTCCCAAACTTCTGAAAATACAAAGACAAAAGCAGAAAAATCATCTTGGCCCTCAGGGACCTTACATGAGGGAGGAGAGGAAGGGTTTACAACACTTAAAAGACAAGTAAATACAAGATAATTTGAGAAAGGAAAGAGGGCTTACACCTGGCTAGTTCCAGAAAGGCTTCCTGTAGGAGAGGGCAAGTGAATTGAGGTGGAGGTGACTGGCACCTCCAAAAAACCACAGAGATGGAGTGCCACGTTTAGGGATCAGCAAGTAATCCAGTTTGCCTGGAATGTGGTAGGGGGCGGTAACTTGACATAAATCTGGAAAGGTAGATGATGAAGCAAGACTTTTTTTTGTGAGAAAATAAAAATGTATAAGTGTCTATAGCTTGAAAATCCAAATGCATCTAAACAATTCTGTCCTTTTTATGCACTAAGAAAAACACAACTACCTATTTAAAAAAAGGTAGTGTGTACTTTTTCTCTTCAGATTATGTTTTTGAGAGGAAATGTTTTGATTGAGATGACTGCTCAGTTTAGCCAAACAACTTGATTTGGCTGATTTTAGTCCTAATAAACCAACCATATTTGAAACTAAAGGATGAATCTAAGTGTCTGAAAAACCAGAGAAGGTCTTAAAGAACTGATAAAGAAACATATGAATCAATGAAGATCCATCTTCATGGCAAAGAGGTGAAGCACCCGAAGGGACAGAATATTATTTGCATGATTAAACATATTGGATGTTTTTGCTTTATTATTTGTCTTTGTCGCAAAGGAGGATATACTTTGAAGGGGGTGGGAAATGACTGTAAAGACAAAGTCATTGATAAAAATGTCTTCTTTTTCTTAAAATATTTGACTCAAGAAATAAAAATACTGGCATTGGACAAACCTAGGTGGCCTGGAGGGGCCATTCTCCCATGTCTTTACAAGAAAGGCATGAGTGTACTTGCTCTATGATTCTATGAACCTAGATGATAGATAGAACCTAAAATCTTATTTGCTACAAGGATTCACATTTGTGATTTACAAAGCACTTTCCTCACAACAACCCTCTGAAGGAGGTAGTCCAAGTATCCCCATTTACAGATGAGACAACTGAGGCTCAAAGATGTTAAAGTTCTGCTTAGAATCACACAAGAAGTGTTAGAGAACCAGCAAATGAACAAAGGGGTCATCTGACTCTGACCAGGGTCAGTCACAAGAATAGGGTTAGCTTAATTTAGTTCAGGTTAGCGAACATTTATTAAGTGACTGCTATATGTAAAGCCCTATGCTAAGAATACAAAAATGAAAAATGTCTCCATCTGGGCTCTGGAAGCATTTACAATCTAATTGTGGGGCTAAAATGTGCATAGAGACATGCATGCCTTAGGATAAAATGCAATAAGTGCAAAGGGGATGCCTAAATGAAGTGTTGTGAGAAATTTGAGGAGGGAAGAGAACACTTTCCCCTGGGGGTATCAGGTGAGAACAATTTCAAAAGTGGGGATATAGAGAGAGCATGTTCCAGGCCAGCCAGAGTGGGAGAGGATGAGATCATGGGTTAGAGTGGCTGGGATAGAGACTAGATGAAAGAAGAGTAAGAAATAAGCTTGGAAAAGTAAGTAACCGGATTGTAGACCTGAACTCCAGGTTTCCAGACTTTGATTTTATTGTGTATACAGTTGGGAAGCCCTGGAGACTTGAAAGCAGAAGACTGATGTAATCCAAGGGATTGTCTGAGAAGATAATTTAGGTAGCAGTGGGAAGGATGAATTGGTTAAGGGAGAAGCTCCAGGCAGGAAGACCCAATTAGAAGTCCATTAGATTGGTCCTGGTGAAAGGATCCGAGGAATGTACTGAGAAGATAATTTAGGCAATGATGAGAAGGGTTAAGGAAGAGGCTTGAGGCAGGAAGACCAATTAGAAGTCCATTAAAATAGGCCTGGTGAGAAGTATTAGGGCTTGAATTAGAGATTGGGTTGGAATGGAAGGGATGAACAGAAGAGATAACGTGGAGGCAGAATCAACAGAATTTGGCAGCTGGATGTGTCAGAGAAAAGGAAGGATCAAAGATGATGGAGGTTTTGTGTCTCCGTGACTGGGAGGCTTGTGGTGTTCTTAGCATAAATAAGGAAGTTTGGGAGAAACGTAGGTTTGGGAAAGACAGTGATGAGCTCAGTTTTGGATATGTTGAGTTGGAAGTGGCAATGGTGATCCAAGGTAAGAGGTCAAATAGAAGGTGGGAAAGAGATGTGGACTAGGGAGAGATTTGAGATTATTTGGCATAAAATTGATCATTTGAGGGAAAAGAAAGTTGAAGATAGAGCTTTGGGGGATACCTTCACTAAAAGGGCAAGAAGGAAAAGATGAATCAGAGCCTGGCCCAGTTTCTCCAGAGCTTGTTGTAATGAGCTCCAGAACATCCACATCCTTTGCCCGGGCCTCATTCTCATTTCAGTCAGGCTAGTGTAGACATCCCTGAAAAAATGTGAAAAATGAGAAGTCTTCCATGTCTTTATGTGGTAGTGACAATAATAAAAGCCAAGACCGATATAATACTTCAAGGTTTGCAAAGAGCTTAATGTGTTATCTCATTTGATTCTTACAGCAATCCTGTGAGGGGGTGCTATCATTTTCCTCATTTTACAGATGAGGAAACTGAACCTGAGAGAGAGAGAAAGAGAGAGAGAGAGAGAGAGTGACTTTCCCAGGGTCACACAGCTAGGCAGTTTTTTTTTTTTTAATTTGAGGTTTCAGCCTAACATTGGGAATTATTTAGTTTCATTTTTGTATACATAATATTTTCATTTTTAGAGGTAAGATTTAGGAAATTTATTTCCAAAACTAGATTTATTTGTGGGAAGGATTCCATTTTTCTAGAGACCTTTTAAGAAAAACTTTTTCAGATATTTACTCATGATCATTTTGTAGTGATGGTCTTTGTTATTTGTTAATTTTAATCCCCTGGTAAAGGGAGAAAATGTCAATCTGCAGCATTATGGTTGCAAAGAGTATGAGTTTATCAAAATGGGAAAGAAGTTTGTTGTTTTTAACTGACCATATATCTTTTTTTTGGCCAGTAAGTGAATCTAAGCCATTAGGGTAAGATTTAGTCATTGTCATAGAACCAGGTTTGAGGGAGGGGGCAAGAAACCTTGAAACTGTGAAATTTGGCCCTGGAGAACCACATACTAGTTCCTTTTTTACACCTAGAAGTAGAGTTGACCCCTGAGATTAAAAAAAACCCTGAAGTTTCAGTTTACCTCCTGTGCCCTTTCACATGACATGAAGAACTCCAGCCCCAAATACAGGACGTGTTGTTTCTGGCAACGGGAAGGATGAGAGGGAGGGGGACGGGGGAAGCAGTAAGCTTTGTAGGAGGATAGGGTGTCAGGGCTGTTTCCTGGCCAGAGACCTGTGAAACGAGACCTGTAGCTTCACCAGACAGTCCTACAAGAGAATGACTGGGCAGTGAGATCAAGTGAGGGGCCTGCCTGTGTCATACAGGTGAGTGCAGCACTGGGACTTGTCTCCCCTGCGTGTAGCATAGTGCCTGGCACATAGTAGGTGCTTAAGGGATGCTTGTTGAATCAAAACTGGATCACCGCCTTATTTGTTCTCTTGACATGGCCACGGATAGCCTAGAATTTAAAAATAAAAAGCTTAAGTATAAAATGATAAATATACAAAATAACATGTAATAAATTATAATTGTATTGAACATTATACTACATAAACAAGTAACATATTATAAATTAGAATAGAAATAGAAATTGTAATAAAATATATTAAATAAAAAGAATCAAATATGAAATCCTCTGTTTTGCTTCTAAAGTCCTTTACAACTTGGTCCAGGGCGGAGGGGAGGAACCTGAAGCTTTGAGGCTACATGTGGCCCTCTAGGTCCTCAAGTGCAGTCCTTTGAATCCAAACTTCACAGAACAATTCCCCTAATAAAAGGATTTGTTCTGTAAAACTTGGACTCAGTCAAAAGGCTACACCCAAGGACCTAGAAGACCCCATGTGCCCTCCAGATCACAGATTCCCCACCCCTGAATTGGTCCATTCTTTTTTTTTTAAAGTTCTTTTTTTGTTTTAAAATAATATTTTGTTTTTTCCAGTTACATGTAAAGACAATTTTTAACATTTATTTTTAAAAAAAATTTTGAGTTTCAGATTTTCTCCCTCCCTCCCCTCCTTTTCCCTGAAACAGCAAGCAATTTGATATAGGTTATTCATGTGTAATCATGCAAAACATATTTCCATATTAGTCACATTGTGAAAGAAGACACAGGACACTCCTCCAATTAAAAAAAACCATGAGAAAAATAAAGTGAAAGAATGCTTCAATTTGCATTCAGACTCCATCAGTTCTTTCTCTGGATGTGGATAGCATTTTTAATCATGAATCCTTTGGAATTGCCTTGGATCATTCACAGTTGGTTATCATTGCTGTTATCGTGTCCATATTGCTGTTACTGTGTACAATATCCTTCTCGTTCTTTTCACTTCACTTTGCATCAGTTCATGTAAGTCTTTCCAGGTTTTTCTGAAATCAGCTTGCTCATCATTTCTTATATCACATTACTATTTCGTCATAATCGTATACCACATCTTGTTTAGCCATTCCCCAGTTGATGGGCATCCCCTTAATTTCCAATTCTTTGCCACCACGAAAAGAACCACTATAAATATTGTTGTACAAATTTCTCTTTTTTAAAATCTCTTTGGGATATAGACATAGTAGATCAAAGGGTATGCAGTTTTATGGCCTTTTGGGCACCCTGATCCATTCTTACCTCTATGGTCATCTCATGCTTCATTCTCCTCCATGTACTCTGTGATCTGGTGATATTGACCTTCTTGCTGTTCCTCAAACACAGCACCCCATCTACCGAATCCATACCCTTGCCTTGGTTATCCCCCATGCTTAGAATGTTTCCCTTCCTCACCTCCATCTCTTAGCTTCCCAGGCTTCCTTCAAGCCTCGGCTCCAATCCTACCTTCTACAAGAGGCTTTCCCTGTCTCCCATCCCTTACCCTTTCCTCAGTGCCTTCCTTATGAGATTACTTTCCATTTATGCTATATGTGTGTATATGTATATGTACATGTATATATACATGTATATATAATATTTTATATATATGTACACACTCAGTTGCTCAAATATTGTCTCTCCCCCCCCCCCGTTAGATTGTGAACTCCCTGAGGGCAGGAACTGTTTTTGCCTTTCTTTTGTATCCCCAGAATTTAGCACCATAGTAAGGTCACCTAGCAAGGGCTTAACTAATAGTTTATTGCTTGACCAAAAAAAAATCACAACCTAATTTAGACTATAAAAACCCAGGCTGAGAGGTAGTGGGAAATAAAACAAATCTTGGAAAGGCAGAAGGAAAAAACTTTTGAAATGCTAGAGCCGTTAGAGGCTCAGTGTGATTATGGACAGCTAACTAGGTTCTCATTTGCTCCATGGGGTGCCAACACGCCATCAAAGGCTATTTTAAGTGTGTGCTGCCATGCTTTAGATCTTGAACAAGGAAGTGAGAGTTCTCCAGTGTAGAGTTGTTGAGAATATGCCAGGAATTTGGAGGTTATTTTGTAGCATAAATGTTCCTTTTAAGATTGGCAAGAGAAAAAAATTATTTATGAGGAAACAGGGGGCCTCAGCTAGAGGACAATTAGGGATTAGGGAATATGCCAAGGTTTACAGATAATTGAATCATGTGTATAAACACCAAGGAGGAGAGAGAGCTATTAATGTCCATCAGATCTATTGTTAGATTGTGGTGTGACCTTGCAGGGGAAGTGATGGAAGACATCTTCACTTGGAAAAGATAAATTTGACTGAACCAGATGTGAGAAAGTATGTCGTGACATAAGAGGCCACATTTGTCCCTTAGATAGATAGATGACATAGAATCAGAAAAAAAAATTTCAAAGCCCAGAGTGGACTAGAAATGGTATCGTCCGGTTCTATCATTGTGCACATGAGGAAGCTATAGCTCAGAGAACACAGCCAGTTGCAAGCAGAGCCAGGGCTAAAAACTGTCTTCTGACACTCAGGTCCATTGAGATTTCCATTGTACCACACTAGCCACCTGTCTTTTAGAAAGACTAGAACATCAAACTTTAGGGGGTTGCTTTTGCAAGCTAAAACATGGAGACAAATAAGACAAAACTATTTGTTAACACTTGAGCTCAGTCCTCACTTGATATTGGGAAGAGTGGGTTATTTTAGCATGATTTTCCATGAGAGGGATGAGGTATCCCTCAGTTTACATAGAAGATGGCAGGGTAGGCAGGGGTAGCCCAGGAGGGAATTCTTCTATAAAATAGTCTATGTAGCTATTTTTCTCAGTGGTTTTCCAAATGGTATGCATGCTTTTGAGGTATGCCTATGTTGATCTTCCTGTCTTCTGCCCCCTCTCTCCCCCATCCTCCACTCTCCCCCTGTCCCCCACCCTTCTTGGTGGTAAAGTTCTGATCTTGTTAGTCATGAGACTAGGATTGGACACCTTACAGGGAAGGGTTCTTAACCTGGGGTCTGTGAGCTTTTTTTTTTTTTTTTTTAAATATTTTTATAACTATTGTTCAGTTGTTTTTCAGTTGTGTCTGACTCTGTGTCCCCATTTGGGGTTTTCTTGGTAGAGAAACTAAGTGGTTTGCCATTTCCTTCTCCAGCTCATTTTACAAATGAGGAAACCAAGGCAAACAGCTAAATGATTTGCCCAGGGTTACACAGCTAGTGTCTGAAGCCAGATTTGAACACACGAAGATGAGTCTTCCTGACTTCAGGCTTGGCACTGATGTTGTACCACTTAGCTGCCTATATTTTAATATAGTTGGTTTCCTTTGTGATCCTATGTATTTTATTTTGTTCATTTATCTGAGAAGGGATCTATAGGCTTTACCAGACTTAAAGCAAGGTCTGTGACACACAAAAAAAGTTCAGAACCTTTGGATTAGGTGAAAGGGGAAGCTGGCAGGTTAAGGGGCATCTACATCTTACTAATGCCTTCTTGGGCTTCAAGGAGAAAAGTGAGTCTAATAGTTATCAGAATTAAGCTACAAATTAATTCAGCACCCCCAACTCTTCTCCTTATTGAATTCATCTCCTTGGCTTTGATTTCAGCCATGAGGCATACATACTGCATTGAATTCTGTGTCATTAACCCTGTTGTCTTTCTTTTCAGAAATCATGAGGTCCAATGGATTTTGTTTAGCAAACACTGAGACAATAGTTATTGACCACAGTATACCAAATGGAAAAGACAATCACTTGGACGTGGATTCAACAGAACATTTGTAAGTATTTTGTTTTGAATTTTGGTTGTATAGAAAAAGCAATGTCATCCTTGATTAACTTTAGGGTGATTCGGTTCAACAAACATTTATGAGGCCTCTGACGTGTGCGTCATAGTGCTAGGGATAGAAAAATAAAAACAAATAATAGCAGAGCAGTGTGTTCTTTTCCATGGGTCTGGAATGTTCTCTCCCCTCTGCTAAATCCCTATCCATCATTTAAAACCTTTCCCACGGTGGTGCAATGGTCAGAGTGCTGAGCCTGGAGTCAAGAAGACCTGAGTTCAAATCTAGACACATACTCATTAGTTGTGTGACCCTGGGCAAGTCACTTAACCTCTGCCTGCCTCAATTTCCTCATCTGCAAAAGAGGGATACTATTATTTACCTTTCAGTGTTGTTTTGAGGCTCAAATGAGATAATATTTATAAAGTACTTTGCAAACTTTAAAGTGCCATAAAAATGCTAGTTATCATCATTGTTGTCGTTATCATCATTATGCCCTTCTCCAGGTTCCCTTGTTGTCAAACAGCATTCCTTTTGTGACACGCTTCTTTAATTCATGTTGTCATGCAATAATGTATATGAAGCTACTTGTGTTTATATCTTCTTCTCCTACTAAATTATAATCTCGAGGGTAAGAACTATTTCCTAACTAAACTCTGTGTCTCCTCCAACATCTAGAAAAATGGTTTGATCATAGCAGGTATTTAATGTTCATTTTGTTTGTTGAATTAATGGGTGAATTTAAAAAAATTACATAGTTCATGCTCTAAAGAAGCTTATAAGGATGGATTTTTCTTTTTTTTGGAATATATTTTTATTGATATCTTTTTTTTTACATCATCTAGATTTTTCCCTGATTTCCATCTTAAAGAAAAATAGAAGAAAAAAGTCACTAAAATCAATCAACACATTGAAAAAAAATTTGTGTTATATACAGTGTTCCTGTCTATAGATTCCACCTCTGCAAAGGAGAGGTGTAAATTGAGAGATACCTTATATTTCTTCTTTGGGAGTAAGCTTGTTCTTTGTAATTTTGCATCATTCTTTTTTTATTGTGGTGGTTCTTTACATTTACATTGTTTTTAGTCAATACATTTTTCTTTTTCCCGGCCCTGCTTGCTTCATTTTGCATCAGTTTGTATAAGTCTTTTCATGATTCTCTATGCTTTATTTGCTTATTGTGTCTTATAGCACAGTAATATTTAAGGATGGCTTTTTCATGCCCACAAGGAAATTTGAGTTCAAGCACTACACTGGAGGATGAGGAAGACCAAAACTGTTTAGACACTTTATAGAGTATTAACATTGGGAGGGATCTCAGAGCCTGTATGGTCTAATTCTTGTCTAGAGCATGAAACTTTTGGATCACATCTCTTCTCTTCTCCATGCTAGGAAGCCTACAGTTGATCCAGTGGCATGTCTTGGAGTCCTTTCACCATCTTGGTTGCCTCCTTCTATCCTCAATTACTAAGGGGTCCTAGAAACTGTAATAATATTTGAACATTGACCCTGCGGTGTTCTCTGTACACTTGAGGGTCCTTACTGTTATCAGACAAGTCCTTTCCCATCAATGGTTTGAGCACCAAAATTACTTTCTCCACCCAATCCTTAAACTTACAAGGTTTCTTCCTCAACAAGTTGAAAGCAGAGATATTTGACATGACTGTCAGAGATTGTGTGAATTCAGAGACTTAGGAACCCTGCAGAAACAGAAAGAGAAGGCAAAGGCTTTGCTATTACATGATAGAGCTGGTCTTTGTTTTGTTTGGGGGAAACGCTAGATGTTAAAAATACAGCCACCCCACATGTATCAAATATTTATAGCAGCATTTTTTATTGTGGCAAAGAACTGTGTTGATAAAAGTAGATGCCTGTTGATAAGGGAATGGCCAACTCAATTGTGGTATATGAACATAATGGAATATCACTGTGTCACAAGAAATAACAATTTTGATCAAGCATGAAAAGACTTACATGAACTGATACAAAGAGAGTATGCTAAGCCAATTAAACAATATGCACAATGATGACGACAATGTAAATTCAAAGGACACCAAACACAAAGCAATTGAAACTGAATGTTGGGGGCAGCTAGGTGGTGCAGTGGATAGAGCACCAGCCCTGATGTCAGGAGGACCTGAGTTCAAATCCGGCCTCAGACTAAACACTTGACACTTACTAGCTGTGTGACCCTGGGCAAGTCACTTAACCCCAACTGCCTGAAAAAAAAAAAGAAACTGAATGTTGCAAAATTATAAAGAATAAGTCTGACCCCAAAGATTAGGAGACACTTTACTCCACTATTTTGCAGAAGTATGTGTGTGTTTGGGGATGGAGTGGAATAGATGTCAAACACTGCATATGTTGTCAGGATTTTTCAATATGTTGATAGTTTTGCTAATTTTTTCTCTTTATTTTTAATTTTAAAAAGTCTTTGATATCTGGGATTGTTCTCTGGGAAGGGAGGAGAGCATG
Source organism: Vombatus ursinus (assembly GCF_900497805.2). Classification (NCBI taxonomy): domain Eukaryota; kingdom Metazoa; phylum Chordata; class Mammalia; order Diprotodontia; family Vombatidae; genus Vombatus; species Vombatus ursinus. Next base: position 23,832,592 of record NW_020940355.1, read on the forward strand.
AGAGATTCAGAGAGAAATTTAGGCTATGTAAAAAACAAAGCATATCAATAAAATTTTTATTTAAAAAAAGTACAGAAGACCTCTTGGGGAGAAGGAGGTAGAAAACCAGCCTTCATGATTCTTTTCTGAATAGTCCTCCGCCCAAAAGTCTGAGTATTCGTAATTCAAGTGAACATTTAAAAGGAATATTGTCCATAAACTCCTACCTGCCCTTTCAGCAGGAGCATTTCTCTGATATATGGAATCCAGGGAAGAACTGCTGTTCTGACCTTGGGGAACAAGTCTGTTTATTAATTTCAGACAAGTTGCCAGTCAGAGGGCAAAGAGTAGGGATGGAGAGAGGTGATGTTTTGGTTTATCGGAGGTTTTGCCCCTCAGGCTGTCTCTCTACATTAAAGTTTGTCCTCAACTCCACTAAGGTTTAACCACTTGGCCTTGTGCCCATGAATCAGATGATAGTAGGCACATTGCTAGGACATGAGGTTGAGTTTATTTCTGATGGTGTTGTTTGCGTGGTGTCACAGCGTAAAGACAGTGGGTGCCTGAGACTTTAACTAACAATAACCCAACATGAAATGATTGTGTTCTATTGGAAAGGTACTGTGAGCCTGTGAAAGAACAGAAAAACAGCACCGACCATCCCTCTCTTTGCCATGGTTGACTGAAAGAGGCACCAAACCCCGAACCTCAGGGCAAAAATTGAGTAGGTCATTCTAGCCTCCTCACACAGGTTTTAAGAGCAGAGGTATTTGACATGACTGTCAGAGGTCATGTGAATTCAGTAGTAAAAGCCATGACCTCAGCATGCTGACTCATTTTCCCAGGGTTTCCTTCCTTCCTTCCTTCCTTCTTTATCACTCCTAGACAGGATTAATTCATCCTGTGGAATGAGGGAGGTGCGGCACATGAATAGGAAAATATTCAGCAGGAGATTTTGCACCTTGGCAGATGCTTTCTCCATGTCATTTTCAAGTTCAAAGGTTTGTTCCAAGCCACGGTGAATATAGCATGTTTTCATAAAGGCAAAAGCAAGCTGGTTCTTGGGTTTATTTAATTTTTTCTCACCAAATGATAATACCTAGCATTTATAAAGCACTTTTAAAGTTTGGAAAATGCTTTGCAAATATTATCTCATTTTATTCTGACTACAACCTTGGGAGGTAGGGGCTATTCTTATTATCCCCATTTTACAAATAAGGAAGGTGGACAGAGATTAAGTGACTTGCCTAAGGTAAGTGTCTGAGGGGGGGATTATAAACTCAAGGCTTCTTATGACAAAGAGTACCTATAAATTCAATCACTCTTTTAAATGAATTTGTATTTTATTAATCATAACAAATGTATACGTGCAAAATAGTAACATATATGCTTAAGGCATTGTTTATTCAGTCCACAGAAGGTATGCTTTCTTGGTTATTGTACTGAGTCATACTTCTTATGTTGTTGGAACTATATAAAATACAGGATGACCATTTGGGCTACATATGGATTTATGGACTCTTTGCAATAACTTTCTGCCCCTCCTAGGGCCTCTCTGCCCACAGGTTGGGAACCATTGCTCTATGAGACTGGTTTGCCCAAGAAATAGTGGCATACATCTTTTCCACCTAAACTAGAGTTTCTGTAGAGTTATAGTGGCAATCAGGTCAGTTGGAAACTGGGTCTTTTCTACTGCTGTGCAACATGATCTGTGAGCCCTGTTTTCAAATCTCATCTGCCAGTAAGTCTAATGAAGCTCACCAGGCATTTCCAGTTATTCCTCTCTTCTATAGTGTGTTTTGTTTAGCCTTGCTTCTTCCTTTCAAAACATTTTAAAAGCTATATATACACCATTCTTCTTCTAATAAATAGCTTTTGTCCCACCTACTAGAATTTTGATCAAGGGTCTACTCAAAAGAAGAGATTTGGACACTGCAATTTTTGTGGAGGAGTAAAACATCAGATCCCTAATTCTCTCTTTGCAGTGTGTCTGAAATGGGGGCTACTTCTTATATCTGATACATGTTACCTTCACTTATTCTCCAGGCCAGCTTTTTAAAAAAAGGCTTGGAATTAGTTGTAGATTTTAAAAGATCTGGATTGGTTGTACATCAGTGTAGTATGGTGGAAACAGTACTTTATGTGGAGTCAGAAAATCTGAGTTCAAATCCTGGTCTCACCAGGTCATCACCTCTGTGACTTTGGGTAAGTCATATATCTTATCTGGGCCAAAGTTTATTTACAAGTATAAAAAATGAGACAGTTAAAATGGATGACCTCCAAAATCTCTTCCAGATCTAAAACTATGCTCCTAGTTATTTTTGGCTTTAGAAGGCCATTTTTAGGTTGGAAGGGGAATTGGTGTCATGAAGCATTAAGAGCTGTTACTAAGGCTAGAAGGATACATTTAACCAAGGTGTACATTTGAGTAGCTTTTGTTGCTTTTTATAAACGTGGGCACTTACTAGAACTATTTTCCTGGAACACATTTCCTTGAAAGGGCTATTGTCCAGGGATCCCAACTGAAGTAACAGGTATCACTTATGAGTGTCTTTCCATAGAGTTCTTTGAATTTTGTCCATTTAACTTTGTATCTCTCCCCTTCCTTCTTGCTACTTAAGTACTTATGGATAGGTTCTCACCCCCACGTTGTTTTTTGTTTTGTTTTTTGGTTTTAGGTTTGAGAATGGCAGTGAGTTTACCTCAGAGCTAGAAGACAGTGAAGACCCAGCAGCCTATGTCACCAACCTGTCCTACTATCACCTGGTCCCTTTTGAGACGGACATTTTGGACTGACCTTCCAGTAGACCATTCACCTACCTTCTGGCCTTTTATTACTGACTTATGCTGCTGTTCCATAGCTGCCAACCACTTAAATTAAAAGGTGGTCATCTAATCCCAGATTTGACATGATGCCTGCAATGAAATCAGTTCTATGGCTCAGATTGTCAGTGGGTCTCCAGGCCCTTCTTAAGGTACAAGTTTTTGGAAGACAGTGGAAACAGGGGAAGAGAACTCACATCCAGGTGGATTCTGGTATGAGGGAAGGGTATATGGCAAAGTTTGTAGCAGCCTCGGAAGCCTCAGGACCACCTATATGACTGACTGTAGTCAAAGAATCCTTATGGAAATTCCTTTTCCTTTCAGTAAAACCAGCCTGTTTTTTTCATTTCCTGGGGAGCCTACACGTCACACCTGGTGCAATGGATAACCACCCAGTGCCTACAGGGGAGACATACTGTAAGGGCAATGACTCCATTTAGCTCTGACAGGTCTATACTCTATTGTTTCCTGAAGAGGAGCGTCCCACTTTCTCCTCTTTCTTTAAAGTGCCCTGGGCATCCCCTTCCTGACCCTGTTCTCCTCCACCCTCACACATACCTGTGACTCACATGTCAAGTTTAGAAAATACTTGGAATAAGATTGTGAACCATTGCCCAGTTCTGAAGACAGGAAGGGAAAGTGAGTCAGCCAGCCAGGCCATGAGTAGCTACAGGATTTCCCTGGGAACCAGGATGTGTATTGTGGTCGTTGTTTTCAGCTCACATCTGGACAAGTGGGCTCTACTAAGACTTGCTCTTATTGTTGTTCCTGGAGGATAATCACCAATGGGTAATGTCATCTGCAGCACAAGGGGAGACCTTTGAGGATCAGACTTCTCCCTGGATAAGCTCAGACTGATTTAATGATAGGCTTTGGGAGATCAGGCCAAAAGGAAAAGAGTCTGTTCTGGGCTAACAGCTCTTCAATGTAGGAGTAATGAGTGTCTTTATTACCACCCAGCAGTCAGAGGTTTGACCTCACTTGCTGTTCCTCAAGTATTTAATGAAATAATTACCATGCTTAATCTGAAAGGATGGGAAACAGGAAGAAAGCTATTTGTGAGTTGGTTACCTCTCCAGTGGTGGTTTCCTTAGCCTGGGAGCACCCCTCGGTGCTTTGCCTTACATTCTCCCAACAAACTTTCCATTGCTAAGTGTCTACTAACCACAAACATTTGCTAATGTAAATAATAATAAATTATTGAGAGTCCTAATTCTTTTACACAGTCTGTTTTAAAATCTATTTTAATGAAATAAAATATATTACTCTCCTTAAGTCTATTTAAGATGGCTCTGTTTCAAAATGCTTCTTTTTTTCTCCCCCTTTATGTGTATATTCATGAGAGAATCAGTGGCCAGAGTGAAGAGGGGTCTACACCTTCTGGATCCCTGTTGTGCATCCTTCTTTTTCTGTGTTGTAGGAAATGTACATGTTCTCAGAACCTCCTGCCCCTCAGGTGTGATCTGTGGACCTTACAAAACCAATAAACATAATGGATTTTGGAGTTTGGCTTTCTCTTCCTCTTCTCCCCTCCCCTATTTCAGATTCTGGAGAGAGCTAATTGGTCCCTATTCTTCTCTGAGAGAAGAGAACTCAGGCTATGTACATGGAAAAGGTTTTTGGCTTACCATTTAAGTCCAGATATGACCAGCCTGTTGACCACCTACTTGGAGTTGGCCAGAATTCTGAAAGAAAAATATCCTGGTATCGAGAATAAGTTGTACCTCAAGGGCACTTGAACCTTCTGGATCAAAATCAATGGGCAGCTGATGTTTTCTAAGCCAGAGAAAGGAGGGGGATTTCCCTATGAAAAGGATGTCATTGAGGTTATTTGATTAGCCAGTAGTGGAGAACCCCTGGAAAAAATTGCCAATAGCCTTTGCCCCTGTGTCATCCCATGACCCTGCCAGGTCTCATTGCCCTCTTATGGTAGGACTTCCTCCCTATACCCTTCTGTTCTGGATTTCCCTTCCATATTGGGATCCTCTCCATCTTAGCAAGGTCCTTCCTCATTAGAGACCAGGATGAGAGAGTCCATCTCATTGACCAGGCATTGGTTCACCCTAATAACCCTCTAAGTGATTATCACCTCTCTCCCCACCCTTTCTGTGCTGAGATTCTCACCAACTTCTTGGTGAAGCCAGGAGGCAAGGGCTTCTGAGATTCTAGGTACAAGCCTGGCTGCTACTTCCCTAGATAGAGGATGATTCAGTCCAAGCTCAAGGGGAAGAACTACCTCCCCCTCATCCCACCCTCTACCCCTCAGTATCATCTACAAATGCATGCTCACACGTAGTACCTAAAAGAAACCTGCACCCTCCCTCACCTGGCACTGCCAATGTGATGCCATCAAATTTTATTTCCCTCACACATATAATACACACCTCTTACCCTGAGGGAAACACCAACTGTTGGCAATAAAGGAGCACTGCTTTAAAAAAAAAAGATTCTTTATGAAACATAAGGGATCACAATCACCTTTCATGCCCTATTCTCATTATCAAGTGCTCCAAAGGGAACATTTTCCAACTCTTTAGATAGTCTTAGGACATTCTTCTTTGCTTGCCAAGTTGGTTTTTTTTTTTTTTTTTGCTGTTTTTGTTTTTTAAGATATTTAAAAATTTTCTTTTCAAATAAAAACTTTTTCTCCTTCCACTTTTCACCCCACTGCATTGGGGGAAAAAAAGGACAAAACCAAATCCTGGTAACAAATATGCATAATAAGCAAAAACAAATCCCTAAAACATGTCTCATTCTTCATCCTAAGTCTATTACCTGACTTGACTTATCTGTTTATTTTATTCTATTTTTTTGTGTGACATAATTGGGATTAAGTGACTTGCCCAGGGTCTCACACAGTAAGTATTAAGTGTCTGAGGCTGGATTTGAACTTAGGTCTTCCTGACTCCAAGGCCAGAGCTCTATTCACTGTGCCACCTAGCTGCCCCAAGCTATCTGTTAAAAGGTGGGTAGCATGCTTCATCATTGTTCCCTCTGGAATCATGTTTGGTTGTGGAGTTGATCAGAGTTCTTAAGTCTTTCAAAGTTGTTTGATTTTACATCATTGTATAAATTGTTCTAGTTTTGTTCTCTTTACTCTGTATCAATGCTTCCAAGTTCTCCTAGGTTTCTCTGAAGTTGTCCCTTTCATCAGAGACAAATAATTTCTGGATCCTTTTTTAAAATTTCACTCCTTTCCCATTGACCTTTTTCCCCTTCTCTCTAGAAACTTCTTTTGTACCAAAAGAACTATAGTTAAGGCAAACAAATGAACAGATTAGCCAGGCTCGACAACAATGCCTCTATTCACACCTGTAGTCAACCAGCTCTCTGCCAGAGTTGTGATCAATCAATCAGTAAATATTTTTAGGCCCCTCTGTGTTCTAGGTACTGTGCTAAGCCCTGGGGATATAAAAAGAAAGGCAAAAGGTAGTCCTGCTCTCATGGTGCTCACATAAAAACAAGCGATAAAGGGAGAGGGGAAGGGCAAGAAGTCTTGGAAAGGGTACATGGTGCAGAGTCAGGGGCATGGAACTGGTGGGAAACGAAGAGATGGCTGGTCTGGGAGCCCATCTGAAATGGAGATTCTGTTTTTCATCCTGGAAGGAGGAACACCAGGGGCAGAGATGTAAATGGTATGAGTTCTAGGTTTGACATGATCTTGTAGTCTAGAAGAGGACAGCCAGGTCCTGATGACTAGATGATGAATAGACAGGTGTACCTCAAATAGATACACTTTACACAGTAGATGTATCTCTGAAAAGGTTATTCATAAATGGGATTTTGGCAATCTACATGATTTTAAATGCACTTAGGGGAACTCACTGTTTAAAGCAGTAGTGTCAAACTCTAATAGAAACAGGGCCACTAAATCATACATAAGATTCCCTCCATTGCCACATATTGACTTATAAAACCACATATTAACATTACATATGCTTTATTGTATTTTTATTTATTTTGTTAAATATTTCTCAATTACATTTTTATCTGTTTGGAGCAGTGTTTGACACCTCTGATTTAAAAGAACCTTTACCTTTGTTAGACAAAGAATCATTTTGTGAATTAAGTAATTGTTGCTCATTTATTTATTTATTTATTTATTTTTTAGTTTCCTATATTAGATTATATATGTGAGTTATAAACTAGGGCAGCTTCTCTGATTCCTACATATCATAGTGATAACCACTAGTCCCTTAGCTAAGTGTCCCCCTTTTGGTCCCACTATTCTCTTTGAGACTAATCAGTGAGCTGAAAGCTGCTTTCATAATTTATATTTCAAATCATATTTATAAATATATTTATAAATTTATAATTCATATTAGTTATAATTCATCTAATTACACTTCAATTAATTATATAACTAATTTATGATATTACATATTTATAACATATGATGTATAATTTATAAATATATTTAAATTTTATTGGGGTGATTGACACTGTTAAGCACACACCTTTGAAAACATGTTCAATTTGTTTATACTCATGTAGTTGTCAAGAAACAAGCATTTATTAAACACCTCCTTTTTCAGCAAATGTGTTAAGTAGCATAGAGGTCTGTTATCCTTTCCACATTGTGACTTTCCCCATAGCTGTTTCAATATATCCCCAGTCAGCATGAGAAATTAAACGGAAATTTTGGGGGAGTTTTGTGGAAGCTGTGGACGACATACAAAGGCCAGCAGATGACACAGAACCTATGACCAAATACTTAACCCACATTTTACAATATGGTACTGTTAACATCCCATAAAAGAAAAAGAAAAAAATTTAGACTTCTTCTCTGGTACAAAGGGAGGGCCAAAAAATTTTACACGGATTTTCCAGATTGTAGGGGCAGTGTGCTCCTAGCCCTTGTGATGTAGAAGGGAAAACTATTATCAAAACCCCAAAAGAGGTCACTAAGAGTTGGACATGACTGAAAAATGACTGAACATTATCTAGTAAGTTGTGATGTGACCTCCATTTTCTCATTCCAGATCCATAATGTGGAACCTTATTTATTATGTCTGTTTTAGAAGGTACCTTAAGCCTATTTTTAATAGGAAATCTTGACTATAAGTCTTTTTAAAAGTGTTTTTATTGATGCTTTGTGGTTTTTTACATCACCATCACTCTCCAGTGATACTCTCCACACCCATAACTTGTGCCTTGTAACAACAACAACAACAAAAACCAGTTAAGGAAAACAAACTGATACATCTGCCGATGACTATAAATCCTGGCTTCTTTTTCTGTCCTAGGTCAGGTTACTTTGCTATGCCACCTGTTCCTCAGAATTCTATTCCATCCATATTGATTGGGTTCCTTTAATCTACTGTGGCTGGTTTAGTAGGTCATTCAATATGTATGACTTTTATCTCCTGTGGGCATTAAAAAGGAAATCAAGTACCATTTCTCCAGTCCCAAGCTCTTTCAATGACTAAAGCTTGCAAATAGATAAGGACAATAAACTTTTCAAAAAAGATACTGTCTTAGCATCTTGCATTGTCCAGTAAACAGTGTGATTCTTTAGAATAAGGCCACCAGCCTCCATCTGATCTGTATTGCTTGAGCATCCTTAAGTATGGATGAATGACACTTACTTAACAAGGTCACCTGATAATCTTGTTTAGAAGCTCTCCCCCTTGGATGTTTTTTTTTTTTCTTATTAATAGAATGTTATGAGTGAAATAGTCAGGTGAATTAATGATGATCTAATGCTCTCCTCTCCTTGGAAGGGCTGAGCAGAGGGTGCATAGTGACCTCTGTTTGGGGGTGCCCCAAGATGTCAGTGACGCCTGGTGCAGTGCTGTCCATACAGCACCTTTGCTGCCATTTACTGGTTACCTAACAAATATGAAGGCAAGAAGACTTGCACTGTGTTCACTTTGTGCCAGGCGCTGTGAGGGATATAAGAGAGGTACAAGATAGTGCTCCTGTAATCCAGGATTTTACAAATTGTAGTTGTGATAGGGAATAAGTATTTGTTAAAGCTATCTGCCAGGCACTGTATTAAGCACTTTACAAATGTTATTTTGTTTGATCTTCACAACAACCATGGGATATAGGTGTTGTTATTATCCTCATTTTATGGTTGAGGAAACTGAAGCAGAGGTTAAGTGACTAGCCCAGGGTCACACAGCTACTAAGTATCTGAGGCTAGATTTGAACTTGGAGGCTTTACCATCTCACTGCCTCTTACAGTAGCAAGATGCAATAATGCTATGGATAGAGCTACAGTACTTTGACTTAGTAGCAGGGAGAGCTTGCTTTGAACCCTTCCACAGATACCTTATTGACTGTGTGACCCTAGGCAAATCTCTTAACCTCTCTGGGCTTTGGTTGCCTCAGCTATAAAATGAAAGGGTCAGACTAGTCGGCGTCCAGTCCTATATCTGAGCCTACAAACTAGAAAATCGTGGAAGAACTTAGATAAATAAGCCCTAGGTTTTGTGGTATGCATCATTCTGAATTCCCAAAGGATACTTCTTGTGTGAAGATTTCCTGGTCTCCTGGGGAGAAAGTAATTTCTGTTATTCTGACCTTGTAGTACTTTATACTTCTGTATTAGATACTTAAATCATTCCCATATGTGTGTATTTATAAGTGTATATATATATGTATATGCATAAACACACACATATACATCTTTGCTGTTGTTCATTTGTTTCAGTTGTATCCCATTTTTCGTCACTCCGTTTGGGCTTTTCTTGGCAAAGATACTGGGGTAATTTGCCATTTCCTTCTCCAGCTCATTTTACAGATGAGGAAACTGAGGCAAGCAGGGTTAAGTGACTTGTCCAGAGTCACACAGCTAGCAAGTGTCTGAGGCTGTATTTGAACTCAGGAAAATGAGTCTTCCTAATTCCAGACTTGGCACTCTGTCTACTGTGCTGCCTAGCTGCTATATATACACATATATGTATAAGCATATATGCATGTGTATATATATGTATGTGTTTATATGCGTGTGTACATGCATACTTACATGTATATATAGGGTAGTCCTTTAGTAGCTTTTAAACTCTTTGAGGTAGAGACACTTTCTTATTTATCTTTCTATCACCCTAATGCCTAGCACAATGCATTGCATATAGTTGATGCTTAATAATGAAGTGAAGTAATGGTTGTCATAAGTAGTCTGAAAAGTAGGAGATTGTCCTGGGCCTGGGCCTAAAAATTTTGATGGGGAAGAGGAAGAGGAAGAGCATTCCAAACCTGGAGAAGAACATGTATAAAGGCTTGTTGGAGGTAGGAGTGGGCAAAGGTTTCAGGGACAATAAGGAGACAGTAAGGGGCAGCTGGGTGGTGCTATAATGCACAGAGCACTGGACCTGGAGTCAGGAAGACTCATCTTCCTGAGTTCAAATCTGGCCTCAGACACTTACTAGCTGTGTGACCCTGGGCAAGTCATTTAACCCTATTTGCCTCAGTTTCCTCATCTGCAAAATGAGCTGGAGAAGGAAATGGCAAATCACTCTAGAATCTTTGCCAAGAAAACTCCACATACGGTCATGAAGTGTTGGACACGACTGAAATGACTAAACAGTGACAAAGGAGACAGTCCTAGAATCTTCATGGGGGAGTGGTGAAAGATAGTTTAGAAAAATGAAATGATAACAAATAAAGGAAGCCACCTTGGAAGCCAGGGTAGATGAGAAAATGTATTGCATTTGGGAATAATCAGCACAGAAGTGAGAGCTGTTTAATTGCAATACTGCATCATCCACTGCCTAAGCACCTTATAATCTGGTTTTCATCACCACTCTGTTGAAACTGCTCTTTCTAAAGTCACCAGTGACTTCCTAATCACTGAAAACAATGACTTTTTTTTTTTCATTCCACATCCTCTTTGACTTTCTTCAACATTTGACCCAACTGACCACTCCCTCTCTTTGGTTATTTATACCTCTTGTGACTTTTAGAGACATCATAATCCAGGTTCTCTTACCTAGTGGTCTCTTGTCTCTCTCCTTTGCTGGGCCCTATTCCTGACCCCTCCTTGGTATACTCTGGGGTTGCCTGGGTTGAACATTATAGTTATCTCTTCCACACGGAGGGAGTGAGGGGCACGATTCCCCTGTGATCTGGAAAATCCAAGTAAAACTTTTTGGCCTCTCCTTTTTATCAGAGAAGTCTGAATTTTTTTTCTTTTATGGGGTGTTTACAATACCTTTTTGTAAAATTTGGGTATAGTTACGGTATTAAAAATAAAATATGTTGATATTATACAATACTATACCTATATTTTATTCATTTCTAAGTTTCTAAACTTTTTCTGTGTCATCTGCTGGCCTTTGTCTGTTGTCTGCGGCTTCCGCAAAACTCCCCCAAATTCCCATTTAATTTCTTTTACCAATCGATAATACATTGAAACCACGATGGGGAAAGTCATTACGTGGAAGGCATAATAGTATCTTCTGTGCCCCAAAGTTGTACCGGGATACCCCTACCTATAACATCAGGAACATTTCATTATATGTATAGCTGAATGAGATGAAGCCAAACCACTGGGTCTATCTGATTTTTCTGTAAGGTCAACCTCACCCCGACTCATCTCCAATTCAGAGAGTAAATTAGAAGTAGTTAACCTGTTTCTGCAACTACAGCATAGGTGTGACAGCTTCAAGTTAGCCTTTTACTATGCACATGAAGTGTTTAGCTCTTCAAGTGAAAGAATATTTTTAGAAGGGGGACGGAAGATCACAAGAGAAATAGTGTGGGGCCGTGGGAAGAAGACTGGATTTGGAAGGTCCTGTCTTTGCTCCTTATTAGCTGTGTGACCTTAGGTAAATTCTCTGAGACTAACTTTCCCTGTCTATAAAATGGACCTCTAAGGACCCTTCCAACGCTTATGTCTATTGGTGAATTCTCAACATTTGTTTTAGCTGCCTTAATAAGGCACAGCTAGTTTTAACCAGGCTCTAGACTTGGTGTTATGTGACTTGTTGCTTTCACTTCCATCCCAGGGAACATCTGTTTGCTGAGAAGACGCAGAATTGATGATAGGAGGACTGTGTATGTACTAGACGTAGATTTGTTCTTTGTGGAGCAAGATTCCCGGTCTTTTTGGCTCTCAAAGAAGATTGAATTTTTTTTGCTCTGTTTCAGGAGAATTTCTTGGTTTTTGTTTTTATTTTTATTTTATTTTATTTTATTGTTACTGTCAAACACCTTGCACTTCATACCGTGTTCTCTTAGTTGAAGAATTGTCTGACAAGCATCCCCATAGCCTGCTTGAGATAACTCTCATTTGAGCAGGATGGGTTTTATTCTTTTAAATAACTCAGCTGAGTTTAAATAAAAATGGAAATTGTGTACTTTGAAATCAATGCTTCCTGAAACGTGCTTAAATGAAAAGCTAGAGGATTTCATCGTCTTTAAAATTACACACCAGTGATTATACTCAGGAGTATTGTCATCCTGCTTCATTTTAAACCTCATGTCTGTACACATGTCTCTCTTTAAATTTAGGTTTCTCGAATAACAGCAATGATGGGTGTGCTTTGACCTTTGACACTCACCCCAAGTCTCAGCTCTCTGGGGTGACCAGACCTTGAGACTCAGTTATTTCCATTTCTTCCCCATCCAGGTGGGGTGAGCGTTGGTCTGACCTATACTGGCCCTGTATCACTACCTCAGCTGGTACAAGGTGTGGGGAGCATTTTTACCTCAGGCTAGGTTTAAAAATGATGTCCCTTGTGTATAAAGAGTCCAGCAGAGACTTTGAATCCTCACTGAAATACAAGCAACTTGACATCACAAAATAAATATCTATAAAAATGGAGGGGTAAATTTTCCAGAATTAACAATATGTACATTTATAAAATGTCGTATCAAGAAGTGTCTCTCTCTGACCTGATGGGCATCTTAATCTAGATGATGTCTAGCTTGCCTGCACCTAGCCCTATTTCTTTCTAACTTGTCACCCTCACTCAGGAAATGAGCCCTAGAGCAGAACAGCAGGGGGCAATGTGGGGACAGCACTGGTGACAGATGTGGCTTGGAGCCTCTTGATAGCAAAACTGCTTTTCTGGACATTGTAGAAAGTCCAGGAAGGACTCAAAGGTACAGTTTCTACTTTGCCCTGTTGGGAGGTGATCTATCACTTATATATTATCGTCTATATGTCAGAGAGGCAGCTAGAGAGTGCAGTGGGTAGAGTGTTGGAGTTAAGAGTCAAGAAAGCCCAAGTTCAAGTTCTGACCCAGACACATTAATTATGGGATCCTGGGCAAATCACTTAATCTTTCTTGGTTTATGTTTCTCCATTTGTAAAATGGTGAAAATAACATCACAGGAGAGTGTGAAGACTAAATGAAATAACATGAATGTGTTTTTTTTTAAATCTTAAAGTGCTATATAAATGCTCGTTGTTATTATTATTATCAGACTCTTGGATTAGGTCCCAGGTCTGCCACTTAATAGCTGTGTGACATTGGATAATACATTTCCTTTCTCTGAGCTTCAGTTTCCTCATCCTTGAAGTGAAGGGTTGCAATAGGCAAGTCCATCAGTCTCTTCCAGTTTTAATAATTCTGTAATCCAAGATTTAAATCTGGGATAAGGATTTGTATGAATTAAATGACATAATCATCTTGAGAATATATGCCATAGAAACAATCTCAGAATTGGCCATGGATCTAGAGCCAAAACGGTTTTTAGAGGCTATCTAGTTCACTCCCCTGTTCCATTTTACAGATGAGGAAACTGAGGCCCAGTGACTTGCCCATGGTCACCAAGATTCTACTTAAAAAATAAATAGAATCATAAAGATTCTGCAGCAGAGCTGAGAATCTGGAAGTAGCTTGGTCCTCTAACTCCAAATACTGCGGTTATTTTCCCTGTACGTCTCCATCAAGGCCACTTCTACACAGAATAAATTACCCCTGTTGTCCATTTCTGTGGCCTGAAGCTGATTCAGAAGGCTGCTAGTCTGAAAATATCTTCTCCACCCAGGTGTCCTATGCCTGAAATCCTACCTTTAGAGATTCATTTCAAGAAGCAAGTGACACTTTAAGGCATAAACACCTTCCTCCTGAATGGATTTTTCCAGATCCCCTTTGTGCAAAGCGTAAATTGACTGAAGTTAGGGGACTGTTACCTGACTCTGGGGTAAATGGGCAGGGGAAGAAAGGGGAAGTAAGAGACTGGCAAAGACAAACCTTGGCTATTTTCACAATTTTTGCTTAGGCTAGCATCGCCTTTTTTTTCCATCCCTAAAATTCTGAGGTAGTTTTTCCAATTAATAAAACAAAGGCCCCGTTTGAATGTTGGCACTTGTTTGAATGTCGTTGGAGAAAGAGAAGGCAACAAAGTAAGGAATAAATTTGTCCGCGGTATTGAGTTTTGAATTCAAGCAAAGAAAATTTGAAGGGCAAAGTATGTTTTCACTTACTACAAGCATACCCCATAGCATTACTTTTGTCAGTATCATTTAATTCAATAATTCAATTCAATTCAATTAAAATTTAATTTAATTCAACACTTTTGAAAAATTATATTTTCATTTCTTTTCAGGAAGATTCCACTCTCCCTCCCACTTCCCCCTCTTAGAGAAAGCAAGAGAAACAAAACCCTTTTTACAAACATGTATTATCAAGCAAAACAAAAGACAAAATTGTCCACGTGCCCCCCCCCCCCCAAATGTCTTGGTCTGAATTCTGAGCCACCTCTCCCTCAGGAGGTGGGGAAGATCTTCCATCGTGAGTCTTCCGGATTATGGTTGGCCATGTTGTTCATCAGAGTTCCTAAGCCTTTCAGAGTTATCTTTAACAATATTGTTGTGACAAATTGTTCTCAGTTCTGCTCACTTCACTCTGCATCAATTTTTTTTTTCTTTTGGTGAGGCAATGGGGTTAAGTGACTTGCCCAAGGTCACACAGCTAGTAAGTGTCAAGTGTCTGAGGCCAAATTTGAACTCAGGTCCTCCTAACTCCAAGACCAGAGCTCTATCCACTGCACCACCTAGCTTCCCCCTATGCATCAATTTTTGAAAGTCTTCCTAGGTTTCTCTGAAACCATCCCTTCATCATTTCTTACAAAACAATAATATTCTTTCACATTCATATACCATAACTTGTTTGGCCATCCCTCAATTGATGGACACTCCTTTAGTTGCCAGTACTTTGTCACTACAAAATGAGCTGCTATAGTAGTCCTCTGAGGCAAATGAACCGAATTCTCAAAGACACACTCTTTTAAGTACAGATGGCTAATTCCAACTTGAGAATGCAACTTTGTGGAACTGGGAACAACTCTTAAGATTGAAAAAAAAAAGAAAAAAAGAAAAGCAAGCACACCACTCAGCCTGAAGGCAAGTATCAAGGTTTGTCAATTGACCTTTTTTTTTTTAGGCAATTGGGGTTAAGTGACTTGCCCAGGGTCACACAACTAGTAAGTGTCAAGTGTCTGGTCTGAGGCCAGATTTGAAGTCAGGTCCTCCTGACTAAAGGGCCAATGCTCTATCCACTGCGCCACCTAGCTGCCCCTATCAATTGACTTTTGACTACCCTGAAATTTTTGGGGGGCATATCAATGCACTGCTTGCCTTCTTGGTTTAGGCTAGTTTGTTTCTCAAACTCTGGCACTCACTTTTCCACTGACCTGTGCCAAGATGGGGTTTTTGATATTATAGTTTACAGGTCAAGTGAAGTACTGAAAAATTTAATGAATCTGTGATCTTCTTAAAGTAAGCATTCTTTCCATGGGAGCAGGTTGTAGCCCATCTATGGTTTCTCATTTTATACACTTTTGCACATGTATTTCTGAGAATCAGAGCTGTCCATTGAGCTGGAGGCTTTTTCTGTGGTTCTTTCAATATTTCATGGCTACCTATACAGCCCTCGAGTTGTCCATCTGCTCTCTCTCACTCTTGCTATGTGGCTGGCCCACTTTTCCTAGTCATACGTGACCTTGATTTCTTTTATGCCCTTCATGTCACGTGAGTCATCACCCTTCTGGAAACAAAAGTTGACCTTTCCAGATGGGCTCCATCATTCATAAAACCAGTCAACTACCCCTTCATGTCCTGATCAAACCTTTGCATCAGTTTCATCCCCATAAAGAGTAGGCCTCTACAGCTCTAGGAGATCCTCTAGGAGCGGGCATGACCTGAGAGATAAGAGATATCACTCCTAGTTGACTGGAACACGGAAGGCTTCATGTCTGATAATGTATGTTTCATTTTGTACCATCTTTCTGTCAAAAGGTAAGAGGCAAATCTCACCGTCAGTACCTGGAAATCTTCCTAAGAATTACTAGGATGGGAGAAACAGAGAAATCCCTTTGTCAAGGATTTTAGCAATATAGCCATACCCTTTCCAAACCCTAGAGTCTTACCTGGGTCTGAGCTGCTGTCTGCAAGGAAGTGAATCTGCCACAAGACTGCATAATAGCAGCCAGTATGTTCCTACAGATGAACTTTTCTCTTGCTTTTTCAATGCTTTATGGTTACCAGCACAGCTTTCATGTTTCCTGTCTGCTCTCTTTAGTAGACTCTGCCAGAATACTCTGTTCTTTCTCTTAAGTCACCACACTACTTTGTTTGTCCATGTGGCAAGAACAGAGAACAAAGGCTGAGCCGTGTTGTACCACCAACCTGGATATTTGGGGGAAGATGAGGGTGTCAAGAAGGTGATCTTGTGGTTCATTAAGACCAGGAGCATACACAGGTGGCGTAACAGATCTCAGAATTCATATTCTTGGGGCAGCTAGGTGGTGCAGTGGATAGAACACCGGCCCTGGAGTCAGGAGGACCTGAGTTCAAATCTGGCCTCAGACCAAACACTTGCCACTTACTAGCTGTGTGACCCTGGCCAAGTCACTTAACCCCAACTGCCAAAAAAAAAAATTTATATTCTTTCTTGCTTGTGGTTGACCTAGCTTGATGCTCCAAATTTTGTTATTATTCCAAGCCATAGTGCTGACAGTATCTCCTT
This sequence comes from Vombatus ursinus, assembly GCF_900497805.2. Lineage (NCBI taxonomy): Eukaryota > Metazoa > Chordata > Mammalia > Diprotodontia > Vombatidae > Vombatus > Vombatus ursinus. Next base: position 23,849,319 of record NW_020940355.1, read on the forward strand.
CCTATGGTCGTTTTCTTGCCTTGCTCCTGGAGAAAACATTGGATACCTCTCTAGGTGTCTTTGATGAAATTCTCTAACCAGGGAAAGGGCCACAGAGTCCATCAATTGAAGTCCTTCTGTGTGGGGGTTTCTGAGCCTTAGTTTTTCCCATTGCTCTTTTTGCTGGCAACTTCAAACCTCCTTCATTCTCAGCACTCCACTCTGCCTGCAAGGGGGTCAAGTTAGTTCCATTGTTGCATGGGAATTCAGAAGAATTGAGGCATAAAACATGAAAGACTGGATAAACCTTGGGGGTCTGTGGTAGGCCTAGCTTAGTAGTCAGGTTCAGCCACTGACAGATGGTAAAAATTTTGAACATATGTCATTTAAAAGCCAGAAAAACCAACACACCGGGAGGTATGCGTAGTCCAGCCTAACCTGATCTCCTGTTTGCCACCATATAATCTTTGTGTTCTATTGGTCTATTACTTTAAAAAAAAAGAAAGAAAAGAAAAGAAAAGAAAAAGGAAATTAAAATTCTATACAAATACCAAAATTAAAAAAAAACTCCATACATATAACAAAACACAAAAACCAAATTATCTATGAAATGGTGAACCTCCATTTTGTATCACCTGCTTAAACGGCAGCTAGGTGGTGCATTGGAGAGAGTGCCAGGCCTAGAGTCAGAAAGATCTGAACTCAAATCCAGCCTCAGACACTTATTAGCTGTGTGATCCCATGTGGCCATCTGGCCCAAAAAGAATGAGGTATTTTATAAAAGAACTTTTCAACATACATGGCCTTCTGATACATATTGTTTTGAAGAAGGAGTCCCATTCACTGCTAAGTTCTGGAGAAGGCTTCAAAAAAAGGTTAAAAGTCATTCTACTGCTTACAACCGCATACTGCCCCATATACCATTGCACACATAGGGCAATCAACAGTCTCCATGCTGACATATTACATACTTTGCATGATTGACTTTATTCCTGCTAATGGGAGACAGGTTTTTTTTTTTTTCAGGAGCTGGGAGTTGGGTTCTGACTTGCTGGGCAAGTATCTTAACCTTGTTTGCCTTAGTTTCCTTATGTGTAAAATGAGGTGTAGCAGGAAATGGCAAATAACTCCAGTATCTTTGCCAAGAAAACCCCAAATGAGGTCACAAAGAGTCGTACATGACCGCAAATGACTAAATAGCTTTTCTAAAAAAGCATACAATAAATTCTTCACAATATGCTAAAAGAAAAAACCTGTCCTGCTTGTCTGTGCTTCTTTGTAAACATTCTATGTAAAAATGTTCCAAACACTCTTTTTTTTTTTTGAGGGCATCAGTATTGCTGGCTACCCTTCCCCTGTCCAACATACACAATTTACCGAGATAAAGGAAGAAAATAAAATAAGCATAGTCAAATAAAATGAATCCACACAGAGGCCACTCAGTCCATTGTCTTCTAGGTTTCCCTGTTCTATGCTTATTTTTACTCCCACTTCACCGAGGTTAGTATTTGCTGAGAATCTGCTATGCCTTCAAGACACACTTGGAGAGAAACTATAGACTCCAGGAAAAGGTGAACTTCTAAGCCTAGAACATGCTGTTCTCAGAAAACTTGCCATCAAAATATTTGAATTTATGTGTGCCTTGTTTCTTAAATCCATAATTACGGGGAAAATATTTTTAAGCCAATTGTCCAAGATATTTTATTTCTTAGAATCTTACTTATTTTACATTACTCTTAGCATTGGTGAACTCCATTTACAAGAGGGCTTTTTCTTTGAATAGGCAAGCCAGAACTCAACTCCCAGCTCCTGAAAAAAAAAACTGTCTCCCATTAGCAGGAATAAAGTCAATCATGCAAAGTATGTAATATGTCAGCATAGAGACTGTTGATTGCCCTATGTGTGCAATGGCATATGGGGCAGTATGCAGTTGTAAGCAGTAGATTGACCTTTAACATTTTTGAAGCCTTCTTCAGAACCTAGCAGTGAATGGGACTGCTTCTTCAAAACAATATGTATCAGAAGGTCATGCATGCTGAAAAGTTCTTTTATAAAATACCTCATTCTTTTTGGGTCAGATGGCAACATGGGATTAAATGGCACATTCTCGAGACATGCTCATACTACCATGAGGACTGTGATATCCTGGGAAGGAGAATAAATGCATTGAGTTTTTTTTTTTAATAATTTTTTCAATGAACAAAAACCTATTTTTTTCCTCCCTCTACCCCCAATGAAGAAAGATTAGCAAACCATTGTAACAAATATGTAGAGTCAAACAAAACAAATTCTGGCATTAGACAAAGAGAACAAATGCATCTTTAACCTGTACCCTGAGTCTATCTCCTCTCTATTGGGACTTTATCATTAGTTCTCTGGAATCATGGTTGGTCATTGCATTGATCAATGTTCTTAAGTCTTTCAAAGTTGTTTGTCTTTACAATGTTGGTGTCATTAGGTAAATTGTTCTCTTAGTTCTGCTTACTTCATTCAGCATCAGTTCATATAAATCTTTTCAGGTTTCTCTGAAACCATTACTTTCATTGTTTCTTAGAGTACAATAATATTCTATTACATCCATAAACCACAATTTGCACAGCCAATCCCCAACTCCCTTAATTTCTATTCTTTACCACCACAAAAAGAGCTTCTAAAATCATTTTTTGCGCATATGGGTCCTTTTCCTCTTTCTTTGATCTTCTTGGGATGTGGGTAGTTCTAATAGTGACATTAATGGGTCAAACCCATTAATGGGTTACAGTTTTGTAACTTTTGGGTTACAATTGCTTTCCAGAATGCCTGAGGCATTTCAAACATCCAGCAACAATATATTCATGTTCCTGTTTTCCCGCAGTCCCTGCAACATTAGTCATTTTCTTTTTTTTGGTCTATTTTGCCAATCTAAGGGGTATGAGGTAAAACCTCAGAATTGCTTTAATTTGTATTTCCCTAATTATTAATGACTTAGAGCATTTTTAAAAATATGGCTGTGGTCAGTTTAGATTGCTAAATCTGCTTTAAAAACAGTTTCCATTTGACAACCATTTGAGTCTCTTCATGAACCGGTCCTGGTATTAGCCTTGAGCATAATGCCAGATGCCCCATGCCTGGTCAGGCCATCAACAATGCAATAAGGTTATGTTTTTGATTATCACCTCCACAGTATCAGAGCTCATTGGGCCAAAGATTTAGAGCCAGAAGGGCCTTATAGAAGTCACCTAATCCTAACCCCTGATTTCACAGATGAAAACTGAAGCTGAGAGAAAGTAAGTGACTTACTGAAGGCCACAGAGATAATAAGTGACAGAGACAGGTCATCGGACTCCAAACCCAGAGCTCTTTCTACTGTCCTCTGACTTCTAGTTCCCCTCCCAGAGAGTGGTCTTCCACTCTAACTACCCTGCAAGACGTGCTCTTACTTCCCACATATATGTCTTAAGTCCAAGGGACATCAGATGGCCTTCCCACCCTCATCCTTGTTCCTTTCCATGACTCTCCCTACAAATGATATCTGCCTCACTAGGAGTTAGCTTAATTACCTAAAGTTATGCTGGGAAAGCCTGAGCTGGGAGGTCTACACTGGGATCCCACCTCCTAGTTCCTGCTTCTGGAGGAGAACACCCTGGAGTAGGGGCCAGCAGCACTAAACGTCCCAATATCAATGAAGTTATCAATGAGATTCCAGATTTGCCATCTTAGGCTCTTCAGACACTCCCTCATTTCATCCTCACTAGAATCATTTACCGCTACACCTTCAGAATTTTATCCTCATCCCTTTTGTGCTAATTTTTCTTTTAGAATCTTACACCAAGGGAACCTCATTATCCTTTTTCTCAGCTCTTTGAAAGCAGCTCTTCTCAAGGCTAGGGTACATGTCAGACAATCCCAGAATCCCCCTCCTTAGCCATCATTAACTCTAATTCAGTTCAGCATGGTCAGTGACTTCCAAGGTTCCTGTCATTTCTAATTCACTCTCCAGTTCCTTCTTATGGTTCAGAATCTAGTCTAGAATAGTCTAATTCTCCTTAGGCTGCCTCTGCCTCCTGGTACTCAGTTCCTCCTGAGGGCAGAGTGACCATGGAGTGAGACAGGAAGAGGGGAGAAATAAAAATGCCTTTAATATGCTGTACTTTCCTAAGGAGAGAGGCAGCCTTTGAATTTTAACCCTTAGTCTGAGTCAGGTTGCTAACTTTGCTGTATTCTCCATTAATTCCATGAGGGACTTTGCCATTAACATTTTGCAACTTTAGTCTTTAAGTACAAATCAGATTTTAGCTAGAAATGGATGACATCACACATTTGTTACTGTTCATATCTATTCTGAAGGTATCTTGCTGGCTGTTCTTTGATGGTTTGGGTCAAGATATGACAGACCATTTTCTCCAGATCCAGAATCCTCTCCCAATTCAATTTATATCCAGGGAATAAACTAGGCATTCTGTAAGATATTAACTTCTTAAGCTCTGCAACAGTCCTTAATCTGGGGTCCATGAACTTGATTTAAAAATTTTTTAATAACTACATTTCAATATAATTGGTTTTCTTTTTAATCCTATGTATTTTGTGCATTTGAAAACATTCTGAGAAGGGGACAGAGATTTCACTAGACTTCTAAGGGGGCTTTATCACAGAGAAAGATTTGAGATTAAAGATTTTTGCTTTAAGGTAACAGGTACAATATTCATTTACTATTTCAGCACAATAATTGTGGTATGGAAGGGTTAATGCACCTTTGCAAAGCACTCAGTTCTCCCTCTGCTTACCTCTTCTCTCCCAGAGCACTATCTAAGTTTTGGACCGGTCCATTGTGCCTTTGAATTCTCCCTGAGGTTAAACCATCCAAATTCACCAGAAAGAAAACAAGAAAAAGGAATTATAGTATGTGCATTGTTTTTGCGGTTTTCCCAGGGTTCTAACTGACCTGTCCTAGGAGAAGCATAGCAGGGTATATTGAAAGAATGTCCCATGTGAGTGAGACCTTGATTTGAATCATAGACCTACCTTTGACTACCTGAGTGACTTTGGTTGGGCAAATTCCATGCTAATTCCCCATTGGTAGAATAAGGGGGTTAGACTAACTTAATGGTTCTCAACTGTTTTTGTGCCTTCTGTCCCTTTGGCAGTGTGTTGAAGCCTATGAACAATGCATTTAAACGCATAAAATAAAATTCATTGGCTCACAAAGGAAACTATATTGAAATAAAGATGTAATTTTTTTCCCCTTCCAAGTTCATAGACTGTAGGAATCTATCCATGGACCATTAAATCCAAGGTAAAATCCAAAAAATTCATTGGACTAGAAGGCAACTTAGATGAGGCAGGGAATAGAGTGCTGGACTTAGGGTCAGGAAGACCTGAATTCAAAACCAGCTTTGGATCTTTACTAGCTATGTGACCTTGAGCAAGTCACTTAATATCTGTCTTCCTCAGTTTTCTCATCTATAAAATGGGGATAATAATAGCACTTACCTCCCAGGGTTGTGAGGATCAAATGAAATAATACTTGCAAAGTGCTTCGTAAACTTTAAAGCTCTTTATAAATGCCAGCTCTTATTATGAACCCTCGGGTTCCTTCCAGAACTAAAGCCATGATTCTCTATGTTAGGTCAATGGGCCACAAATTAGAGCATTGATCTGTGTCCTGGGAGTTCCTTTTTGGAGCTCTTAATAATAACATACTTTTTATGTAGCACTTTCAGGTTTACAAAACATTTGTTTCCACAACCACTTTGTTGGATAGGTAAGTGTTATTCTTCTTAATTTATAGATTAAAAAAAAACTGAGACATTGAAAGATTATGTTACTTGCTCAAGATAACCCAAGTCCTTGGATTCCATCCAGGTCCATCATTCTTTATGTTTTTTTCCCCCCAGGCATTTGGGATTAAGTGACTTGCCCAGGGTCATACAGCTAGTGGCAAGTGTTTGATCTGAGGCCGGATTTGAACTCAGGTCCTCCTGACTTCAGGGCCAGTGCTTTATCCACTGTGCCACCTAGCTGCCCCCAGGTCCACCATTCTTTCTGCTACACTTTGCTGACTCTCATACTGTTTTGGTCCCAAAGATGGAAGTTCATTCAGGGAAAATTTCTCAGTCCATCCAAAGTTTCTCCAAATAGCGGTTCTCAACATATGCTAAGGTGGCAGGTCCCATGCTATGAACCCCCTAGGCTACTTATCTCTCTCTTCCAGCATGTCACTGTCAAAGCCTATCACAGTTAACAGGAAGACCATGGCTGCTTTGGAACAGTGAGAGAAAAAATCAGATATAAATGATTCATTTATGTCAGAAACAAGGGCATAGTCTTGAACATGTGATGAATGGATGTTACAAGAGCCCTGCTGCAGACCACCTGCAACCCACCCAACAATGACCCCAAGCCACATTTTGAGAGCTAAAGTACTGACAGACATTGGCTGCAGGAAAGGGTGAAATAGCCAGGATATGAGTTGATGATGAGACAGAATGGTGTCTCTTTAAGAAAGACACCCACATTTACCCGAGTTGCCCAAGTAGAACAAAATGCTGTGGGCTGGGGGTCGGAGGAGTGGACTTTTAAAAAAAGAACAAAACCAACCACAAGTAAAGAATGTGCCATTTTCTGAAGGAGGGGAAGCCTCTAGGCTGAGCTGTTGTGGGAAGAGCTGAGCAGAACATTGAAGAATTTATTGACTTCTAAAGGGGGAATAGGATAAATGAGAACAGACATCTTCAACCTGAAAATAATAATTGCTCATAGTAGTTTCTATAACATTTCCTCTAGGACAGTACATTAGTACACATTTTCAAATGTAAATTCACTTTCCTCCCAGTTATGATATCCCTCTTCTGCCTTTTGTGGTTATTCAGTTGTTTTTCAGATGTGTCCAACTTTTCATGACCCTATTTGAGGTTTTCATGGCTGAGATACTAGAGTGGTTTGTCATTTCCTTCTCCAGCTCATTTTAACGATGAGGAAACTGAGGCCTATGGGGTTAAGGGAATTGCCCAGGGTCACATAACTAGTAAGCATCTGAGGTTGGATTTAAACTTAAGAAGATGAGTCTTTCTGAATCCAGGCTGGGCATTCTATCCACTGCACCAGTTAGCTGTGTAGGGTGTAGGGGAATCTTATGAATCAAATTCACAAGAGCAGCTCCAAAGCTAGGAATCAATTCTGAGCCTGCCAGGGTGCACATACTACAAAGGTCAAGTGGGAGAGTTGAGGCAGCTACTGTGGTACAGTGGAGAGAGCATAGCATTCTCTGGAATGAGAGCATGTAAACTCATAGTTACAATCTATGAGACCCATGTGACCTTGAACAGTTGCCTCAGTTTCCTCATGCATGAATGAAGGTGTTGGACTAGATGGTTTCTGGGGTCACTTCCAGGTCTGGATCCATGATCTTCTGACCTTATCTATAAAAGAGGAGAGAAGGAATTCACATCTATTAAATGCCTACTATGTTCTAGGCATTGTGCTAAGTGCTTTACAAGTATCTCATTTGATCTTTATAAACAACCCTGGGAGATAGGTGCTATTATTATCCCCATTTTACAGTTGAGGAAACTGAGGTGGAAATTAAGTGATTTATTCGAGGTCACACAGTTAACAAGTGTCTGAGGCTTTATTTGAACTCAGAGCTTCCTGACCTCCAGGCCCAACCACTATGCTACCTAGCTGCCCAGTCATAACAATATTTGTAATATATACTTCACACAGGCCTTTAAATGCCTTCAAAGGTAAGCTCTTATTATTCCTTCCAATACACTATGGAAGTAAAGAAAGAAATCTTACAAAGCCATGTAGAATCTGGATAGCACGGGCATGGACTTGTTCTCCAGATTCCAGAGTGTCCTTCACTGAAGCAAGGTAATTTTAGGACTTCTCACATAGAATAATAAACCTAAAGAACCTGTTACCTTGAGGTGATGGAAGCTAGAAATTAAATAATTTCAAGAAGGATTGAGATAACTTAATGACTGACAGTCATAAGACATTATTAAAGAAAACTAATTTGTTTAGACAATATGATAATACCTTACATTTATATGACATTTTTAAGGTTTGTAAAATGCTTTATGTACATCATCTCATTTGATTCTCACAACATCCCTGTGTAGTAGGTGCTATTATCATCCCCGTTCTTTCAGATAAAGAAAGTTAATCAACAAACGCTTATTAAGCACTTACTGTGTGCTGGGCACTGTGCTAAGTGCTGGGAATATACAGTCAAAAACATGGTGGCCTTGTAAGGGCTGTCCTTATTTTCCCTTACAGTCTAATGGGGGAGACATTATCCACATGGCTAGGAAGAACCAAGATATATACAGGGTAAATGGGAGGTCCCTCAAAGGGAAGACGTTAGCAGTGGAAGGGTATGGGAAAGGTCTATTGCAGAAGGAGAGATTTGATCTGTCTTGCAGGAAGCCAGGGAAGCTAGGAGTCAGAGATGAGGAGGAAGAATATTCTAGACATTTGGGATAGTCAATGAAAAAGCACAGAGTTCTAGAGAGATGGGGTGAGGAATAGCTAGAAAGACAATGTCACTGGATCACAGAATAAGTAGAGAGGAGTAGGGTATGAGAAGATTGAAAAGGTAGGAAGGGACCAAGTTATGAAGGGTTTTAAAAGCCAAAGAGAGGATTTTGTATTTGACTCTGGAGGTAATAGAATCTACTGGCAATTATTGCTTAGAGATGTGACATGATCAGACTTACGTTTTAGGAAGATCGCTATGGCAGCACTATGGGGACAGAAAGGAATAATCATTTAGAAAGCACCTACTATGTGTCAAGCACTTTAAAAATATTTTATCATTTGATTCTCGCAACAACTGTAGGAGATAGATGTTCTTGTTATCCCCATTTTATAGTTGAGTAAACTGAGGCGAGTATCTGTTAAATGACTTGTCTAGGGTCATATAGCTAGTGTGAGGTTAGATTTGAACTCAAGTATTCCTGACTCCCGGTCCAGAACTCTATTTACTTTGCTGCCTAGCTGCCTCTGTTTTGGTAAGAGGTTGGCTTAGAATGGGATGACACTTGCAACCAATTAAGAAGCTGATGTAATAGTGCAGGTGGCAGGTAATGGGGAGAGGGCATATGTATAGGAGTGACGTTGTGAAGATAGAAATGACAGACATTTACAACTGATTGCCTATGTGGGTCACAAATGAAAAGTCAATCAATGTTGTGAGCCTGGAGGCCTAGATATTGGTGCCCTCAACAATAATAGGAAAGTTAGAAAGAGGGGATGTTTGGTGACAAAGACAATGAGTTCTATTTTGGACATGTTGAATTTGAAAGCCTACACTAGACCCAGTTCAAGATGTCTAAAAGGCAATTGGTGATATGGGACTGGAGCTCTGGAGAGAGACTAGGGCTGGACATGTAGGTCTGAGAAGTTTAGAAAAAGGAACAGTTTAGAGGGAAAGATTTCTGTTTTGGTAATGTTGAGTTTGAGATGTCAAAGGCACATCCAATCTGAAATGTCCAATAGGCATTTGGTTTTGTGAGAATGAAGGTCAGGAGAAATGTTAGGTCTGGTTAAATAGATCTGAGAATCATCTACATAGAGATGATAACTGGGAGCTAATAAGATCATCAAGTATAGGGGAACAAAAGAGGCCCAGGAAAGACTCTTGAAGGATACCCACAATTAGTAGGTGTGTCCTGGAGGAAGATCCAGCAAAGGAGACTGGCAGGCAGAGAACCAGGAGAGAGCATCCAGGAAAACCTGGAACAGAGAGAATATCCAGAAGAAAGTCCAGTTGTGCCTTCCTGCCAAAAAGGTTGGAAGGTTCCACCACCTCTGAGACTCCCCCCATCGCAGTTTTGCTATATCTTGGGCCGGCATAAGAAATTACTGTAAATGAGAATGTGGGGAGGTTTTTGCAGAAGCCACAGAAGACACACAGAGGCCAGCAGACAACATAGAAAAAGTTTAAAAATTTTACAATAAATTTAAATTGAAGAACAAATTTTACAATGAGGTACCATAAACAGCCCATAAAAGAAAAAGAAAAAATTTTAGATTTCTTCTCTGGTATGAGGGCAGGGCCAGAAAATTTTACACGAATTTTCCAAATTGCAGGGAGTGCCATGCGCCTAACCCTCGGGATGTGAAAAGGATAACTGTAACTAACTGCGTCGAAGCTCTCCTCTCTCACTTAGAAGCAAAGTGACTATATAGCTTGTCGGTTCAGGGCAGGTAGGTAGTGCTGTGGATAGAGTGCCAGACCCAGAGTCAGCAAAACTCACCTTCCTGAGTTCAAATCTGGCCTCAGATACTTACTAGATGTGGGCAAGTTACTTAACCCTGATTGCCTCAGTTTCTTCATCTATAAAATGATCTGGAGAAGGAAATGGCAAACCACTCCAGTATCTTTGCCAAGAAAACCCCAAATGGCATCACGAAGAGTTGGCCATAACCGACAAACGACTGAACAACAACAAATCACTTCTCCAAACCTCAGTTCTCTCATCTCCTAACATTTATACCTCAAAGAGTTGTTATAACGAAAGTATGTTAAAACCCATAAAGTACCACAGAAATGCAAACCTCTACCACTGTCAATATTATTTTTTTTAGATTAACTGTATTTTTATTCTAAAATTAAATACCAAGAAAAGAACATTTCCATATTTACAGCAGAATGCAGAGGATTGTATATGGAAATGTGACTCTCCATTTCATGCTACTTGCTTTAAATAAAAAGGCATGTAATAAATGTCTAGGCTACTCCAAAACTATAAACTTGTCTGGGCTTCCTTTTGAATTTCCTTCTTTTTTGTGTGTGTTAAAAAATGTTACAATGGCCCCTTTCTGGCAAAACTATTTTTATCTCCCCTTCTTCTTTCACCATTATTAAAAAATAAAACTGACACAAACAAAACAAATCTCACTGTAACAAATAAACAGAGGCAAGAAACATAAAATCCATGAGGTGGCCATGTCCAAAAATGTATGTCTTTTTCTGCATCTGGAGTCTAAAACCTGTCAAGAGGTGTGTGACGTATTTCATTCTAGGTCTTCTGGAGACATAGTTGGTCACTGCATCAATCAGAATTCTTGTCTTTCACAGTTATTTTTCTTTAATTCGTGGTTCTTGTATAAATTGTTCTCCTGGTTCTGTTCAATTTATCCTCTATTATTTCTTACTACTTAGGACTCACTGAAATCATCTCTTTAGCCATTGTTTACAGGCCGATATTATTCCATTACATTTATAAGGATGGGGTCAAAACCACAATTACATATTCATACACCATAACCGTTTCCCAATTCATAAACATGCAATTAGAGTTTAGGGTTTTTTTTGGGGGGGGGTTGCTTTGCTTTTTTATTTTCTTTTAATTCCTCCCTTATGATCAGAAAGTCTGTTTTTCTTGAGTCCATTCCTTTCTCAGTATCTCATCCCTCATTCCATCACTCCCATTCCCAATTGTTTCTCCATTTGAATTTGATGTATTTCTACACCAGCTTCTGTGTGTGTGTGTGCAACTCATTTTTGAACATTTCAGATAAAAGTAAAGTTCTATAGAGTTGTCTTTAAAACATTTGATCCCGATACTCCCATTTGCCCAGAGACTCACATACTCCATAACTGTATTCATAGGCAGGCCATGTAGGCAGCTATGGTCTGGGAAGCATACGAAAAATGAGAATAAATCTCTGTGATCTTTTGCATCTCCCCAAGAAGAAACAGTTTCAGAAGCATTGGTTTGTGAGATGGTTAGAATATGAAATTCTTTTTATTTCCTTAATGGAGAAGTTAACAGGTAGCCTGTTGCTACATCTTGCTTCTGGTGATTTTGAAATACCCTGATGTTACCCTTTTGATTATCTTGTTGCACTGTGTAAAATAATTTTTCCTTCCATCAGATGAAGCCAAAAGTGTTAGGCAACTGTAGGATTACTAGACTATAATTGGGACTTAATTATTTATGTGACTTGAATTAATTATTTAAGATGATAGAGTCGCATGGGAGAAGGGGTGTGAAATGTAGACTTATGTGAACAAGGCTTGGTCCTCTGCCTCAGAGTCACTGTTCCCTTAATGATTTAATTTGTTTATTGGCACAGGTTGTTCATTTGGTAATAATCTGCTCTTGTCTCCAGTGTCCTGAGGCTTTGTGCTGGTGTGTTTGTTTGTCAGCTCTGAAAATACAGAATGGAGAGTGGACATCTTGCTATTTTCCACCACCCTTGGTTTGGCTTTCTGGGGCCACATTATTTTGGCCTCCAATCTGTTGTTGTTCTGCCAAGGTTTTATATTTGCTTCATCCATGTGAATTGTTTGTGATTAATAGAGTTCATTAATAAATATGAAACAGCTTTCTCAATAGGGAGGTGGGAGGGAGAGAAGGCGGATCTTTGTGAAAAGAAAAGAAAATTTAATTTAAAAATATGAAAGTCTCTGGCACAGCTACAGCTCAATGTGAACACCACCGAAAAGGCTATTTGCATTTACTTTTTTCATTCAGCCACCAAACTAAGCAGAATAGTGAAGTCTAGCTTAAAATATTGCTCCTATTCTCTTTGGTCCACAACTGACATGGTTCATCAGGTATATTCCTGTGTGGATCTGGGAAATACCATAAAGAGAGAAGACGTGTTAGGCTTCAGGTCAGTATGTTAAGAGTTATTTAAAAAAAAAACAATTTGTGAACCCTTTGAAATCTATACGTGGATCCTTTGGGTGTCTGTGAACCCCAAGTTAAGAGAAGGGTTATGGTCTGTACATGAAGAAGTATCCATGCAGCTAAGTGACACGAGTACCAAGCCTTCAGTCAGGAAGACTTGAGTTCAAATTTAGCCTCAGACACTAACTGTAGAAACCTGGAAAAGTCACTTAACTGCTACCTGCCTCAGTTTCATCATCTGTAAAATGGGATTAATAATATCACCTACCTCCCAGAGATGTGAAGATCAAAGGAAGCAATAATTGTAGAGTGCTTAGAACAGTGCGTGGCATATAGTAAGTGCTACATAAATGTTTATTATTCTTAGTATGCCAATGAAGTCATGGATCCTTGAAGTACTAAAATGTATTACAGTTATCCCTTTTACACTTGGGGGTCAGGGATATGGTGCACCTGTGATCTGGAAAATCCACCTTCCTACCAGAGAACTCTGAATTTTTTCTTTTTCTTTTATGGGGTGTTTACAGTACCTATTGTAAAATTTGGTCTAAGTATTTGGTCATAGGTTCTGTGTCATCTGCTGGCCTTTGTATGTCATCTGTCACTTTCACAAAACTCCCCCAAAATTCCCATTTAATTTCTTATGCTGACCTGATATATATTGAAACCATGTTGGGGAAAATTGCAAGGTGGAAGAGATAGCTGTAAATGGAAATCAAAACAGCAAGACCAGCTTCTACAGGATATTTAGAGTCCACATTTCCATTTCCTGAAAAGTGGAGACAATTAACCAATCCCTCTCGTTTTCTTTCTTGTTTCTCCTTGTGGCACCAATCAGTGACATTTAATGGGGAGTGGCCACATGGCTTCAGTCTACATAACAATGAAGTTGGGATAAAAGGAGACTGAGAAACACTGGAAATGGAAAAGATCCAAAACCTGAAAGCTTTGGTGAAAGTAATATGGCCCTGGTATTTAACTATCTTTCATTAAGTCATTTATTTCCATCTAAACTTACCTTCTTTCCACACAGAGCTGGTTGTTATCACACCATTTATTCCTGTAAGCTGTCAGCACTAGAAATCTTAACTCTTTGAAGAGCTGTAGAAAAATGTGCCTGTTTAAAGAAATAGCTCTCACTTCATTTCCATCCTGTTTCTCTGTCTTTTTCTGACTCTGTCTCTCTGCTTCTCTCTCTGTTTCTGTCTCTCTCTGCCTTTCTTTCTTTGTCTCAGTTTATTTCTCTCCCCGTGTTTCTATCTTTCTGTCTTTCTGTCTCTCTATTTGTCTGTCTGTCTTTGTCTGTCAGTCTCTGTCTCTTCTCACCAACATGACTTAAAAGAGATACCATGTCGAATTTCTCCTAGAATCTTTAAAAATAAAAAAACAAACAAAACAAAAACAAAATACAGGAAAATGAATTGGTGATTTGAGGGTCTGGTTTGCTATTTCATAGGTGCAAGAAACAGATACTTAAGTCAGTGCAGGCTTTTCTTGTCTGCTGCCTTCTGCTCACAGGTACAAGCTCACATCCCTTGGTATAGCATCCTTGGACTGAAAGCTCTGCATCTTTGCAAATTACAGATGGGCTTATTTCACAAAAGTCTCTTTACAAAAGGGACTTCCTTCATTCCATGTCAGTGTTATCAGAAGAGACTGGGAAATTTGCACAGTGATATTCCTTCTGCACAAAGGAGGAGTAGACAGGGTTAATTCCTTTTCTATTCTTCACAACTTGAGACACCTAAAGGCAGCCTCCCCACCCCCACCCCCCCCAGCTTTCCCACCACCACCACCACCACCACCACTAGCTTGGTCTATTTCTCTGCCAGCATATTCCATTGAGGGGAACTTCTGAGAGGTCCAGATTCTAGGGAGAGTGATTTCAGGGCTTGGTGGTATCCCAAATGATATCACTGGAAGCAGGTTTTAACAGCTGGCTGATGGTTCCCATGTTTATGCCCCTGTGAAAAAGCCCAAGCTAATCTGCCTACCATCACTTCAACACTCAAAAGCATTTGGGATCATCTAACTTGAATTTGCTTACTCTGTAACATTGCTGAAGTATCAAATATACAGGCTAGTTGACATCTTGGTTCCTTAATCAGTGGACACAGGAAGAGCTCTAAGTTTTCATGGATTTCCTTTAGTCAGGAGCCTTTCATAATCAGTGAATGAGAGCACCAGAAACATCTACAATATTTACATTTGCATAGCATTTTGTGCTTTCTAGTCACTCATGAAATATTTATGGAGTGCTTCCTAGATACATAACTAGCAAGGGTCTAGAGGGGCTTTGTCCCACGGGACAAATATCTGAGGGGGCATGCTTCCTTGGAGGGATGCTTCCTCCCCAAGAGAAGGCTTCCTCATCACTGTCCTTGTACTTTGCCTCATGGTCTCCTACAAGCTCATAATACAATTGCTATTCCCATGCATGATTCTGTCACATTCCCTTTGGGGGCCACCTTCCCATGCAACACTCATAGGGAAAAGGACCAGACTGTTCCTTCTCTTGGGATAATTGCATCCATGGTCTGACCATCCTGGGCTGTCCTCTCCCCTTTTGTTATTTTACTCAAACTTTTTGTTACTGGCCTCATTTATCTAATCTGCCTTTAGAGGTCCCTGTCCTGCTTTTTTAAACTAAAATCCTACTCTGATTCTTCATCGTGGTGTTGATGTTCACAAAGAATATCAGGCTTAGAAGGGACCTCAGAGACTATTTAGTTCAATCCATACCTGAACAAAAATTCCTCTGCATCAGTGTTCTTAAGCTTTTAAAAAATTATAGAGGATCCCTCCACTAAAAACTTTTTTTTTTAATGTGGGTTATATCTATCTATAAAGGAAGGAAAGGAAAGCATTTACCTACCACCTACTATATGCCAAGCTTTTTGCTAAACTCTATAAATATCTCATTGGATCTTCTGCAACAGTAGTCATTTCTTTTTTATGTGAAATATATATGTATATATATTTCAAATTACATATAAAATAATTTTAAACCTTTGTTTTTTAAAATTTTGACTTCCAAATTCTTTTCCCTCTCTCCCACTTCTCCCTCCCCCCAAGATGGCAAGCAATTAGACATAGATTGTTCACGTGTAACCTTGCAAAGCGTATTTTCATATTGGTCACATTGCAGAAGAAAACACAGGCCAAAGAGAAAAAAAAGAAAATAAAGCAAGTGGGTTTTTTTAGAAGTCTGCTTTGATCTGCATTCAGACTCTATCAGTTCTTTCTCTGGAGGTGGATAGCCTTTTTCATTTTAAGTCCTTTGGAATTGTCTTGGATCACTGTATTGCTGAGAATAGCTGTCATTCACAGTTGATCATTGTACAATATTGCTGTTACTGTGTACAGTGTTTTCCTGGTTCTGCTCACTTCACTCTGCATCAGTTCATGTAAGTCTTTACAGGTTTTTCTGAAATCATCCTGCTCATTATTTCTTATAGCACAATAGTATTCCATCATAATCACATATCACGATTAGTCCAACCATTCCCCAATTAATCGTCCATCTTTTTCTTGAAGACCCTTAGAGAGAGGGGTCTACTACCTCCCCAGACCACCCACTTTGGGATAGTACTCATTGTTAGGAAGATTTTCTTTACCTCAAATCGAGAATCTGCTTCTCTGAACCTTCCTTCCATTGCTCTTTGGGACCTGTTATAGCAAGTCTAATCCCTCTTCCATGTGAGAGAGTCCTTCAAACGCTTGGGGACTTTTGAGCACTGCCAATTATTATTCTGCATCTATATAATAAGGCAATGTGGGGAAAGTGCCAGATTTTTACTCAGAGGATTTGGATTAAAATCCCAGTTTTGCCACTTACTACCTTGAGTAAGTTCCTTCTCTATCCTCAGTAGTTCTTGTCCTAGTTATGACCCTGGTGTTTCCATGTGCAAAGCATTACAGTGAGTATAATGAAATATAAGACATACCTTTCTTCCCTCAAAAGGAACAATATAGTTAGAAACAAGATTTAGAGCCTTGAAAAGCTAGTTATCAAAACAAGTTGGTCTATGCTAAGAGCCAAATGATTAGTACACTAGGAACTGAAAGGAAAGAGAGGAGAGAGAGAGAGAGAGATGGAGAGCTCTGTAGCTAGAGGTGATTAAGAGGCTTTGTAGATGGGTGGAATTTGAACTGGGAGGCAGGGATAGCCAGGTGGTAGGAGAGCATTCCATGGAGAATAGCCTGAGCAAAGAAATCTTCAGGGATGAATGGCAACTAGGTGACTCAGTGGGTAGAGCTCTGGCTCTGGGGCAAGGAAAACCTGAGTTTAATTCTGGCTTCAGACATATACTAGCTGTGTGACCCTGGACGGTCACTTAGCCTCCATTTCCTCAAAAGTAAAATGGGGATAATAATAGCACCTACCTCTCAGGGTTGTTGTGAGGATCAAATGAGATAATATTTGTAAAGCACTTAGCATAGTGCCTGGCACATAGTAGACGCTATATAAATGTTAGCTATTATTACTATTAAATGAGTAGACTTATTTAGGCAGAGTGTCTGGCTGGCACATCTACTATGTGCTAGATACCATATAGCACCTGCTGTGCTATATAAATGCTAGCTATTGTTGTTACTAAATAAGTAGGCCTATTTGCCCTGAGCACAGGGATGCATGTCTGAAAGGGGATTTGGGGAAAAAAGTCTGGAAAAGTAAGTTGGGATCAGATTGTGGAGGTTGTAAATACCCATTAAAAATCTTTTAAAGGACTTTATGGATAATATCTCAATAACTTTTCAAATGGTTTATGGAAAGATTGCTAAAATCCCCTGGGGGTCAGTTTATTGCCTTAATAAATGCACCATTGCAACTTCAACCCAATCCAGTCAGAGAGGGTGGGAGTTTGAGGGGCTGGGTGATGACTCAACAATTACATTTAAAGAGTGTGAACTCATCTTTCCTTTGAAGGGGAAAGGGTACAGAAATAGAATGCGTAATAAGATTTGGCTCCCTCATGTTTAACAGTCTGGAGAATGATAAAGATGAGAGCTGTGGGCTATTAGATATTTAAGTGAAAAAGAAAAGGACTGGACTCTAATAAATGTAAACAGATGTAGGAAGAATAGAGCAATATAAATACTGGCAGATGGGTACTCCAGGAGTACATAATGCAGACTGAGGTTTGGTTGGGCAGGTTGACCTAACCCAGAAAATGCATTTTACTTTTCCGTCAGGACAGACAGGATTTAGTGAACCCAAGCCATCAGGTTAAGCTATAAGCAGGAAACTTGGAAGGAAAAGGGCAAAAGGATAGAATGGACAATGAGGTTATTTTCCAAAGGCCTACAATAGGGTAAATGTTATAGTGGCTGAGTGATTCAGACATCTTAGTGGTATCTAGAGTCCCTTTCAGTCTTTATGATGTCTACCCAGGAGGTGGAAAACATTTAGCAAGAAAATTCACACTGGATAGATAGAACATCTAGACCAAAGGTTTTTAACCTTTTTATATGTTTGTAATGGGCCCTTTTGGCAGTCTGTTGAAGCCTGTGGACCTCTTCTCAAAATGTTTGTTGCTTATATTCATAATTGAAGGGAATGTTCATTTCAGTTAGACATTTATGAAAATAAAATTTAACTTTTTTTCCCCATTCAAGTTCATGGACTCCCTGAAATTTATTCACAGATCTCAGGTTAAAAACTTCAGCTCTAACTAATTCAGGTCTTCAAAAATATTTTTTTTTCTTTTGTAACTGGGATTCAAGGCCTCCCTGAAGGGAAGAAGGTGGGATGAAATTATTCAGGTAATCTTCTCAAATTTCCTCTTGGCTTTGGTTGTGAAGATATCACTCTAGACATCATAGAATCAAAGACTCACAAAATATTAGAACTGGAAGGGACCTAGCTATGAGGTCATCTAATCTCTCTGGGTACCCCTAGCAGTACCTTGTACCCAGCAGGCATTGCATAAACATTGGTGGCTTGAATAACTGACCAAATGCCTTTCATTCTTCACAAATCTCCTGGGAAGATGAGTATTTGTCAAAATAACAATTTACATTTATATAGCATGTTAAGAGATTACAAAGTTCTTTGCATAGTTTCTGAGGGATTTTTCTGGGGGGGAGGGGAGGAAGGATTGGGGTAAGACCTGTGATTTAGAGAAGAATTATGATGCTGGGGAAGAATGCTGACTTTTGGAATAAGAGGACCCCGGTTCAAAGTTCCAGCTTTGCCATTTGCTATTGGCAAGTTATTTTACCTGTCTGGCTCAGTTTCCTCATCTGTAAAAATACAGGATTTGAACTAGATGACTTCTAAGTTCCCTTCTAACTTTAGAATCTATGATTCTATGTCTTCATTGGGTCAAGGATTCTTAGGTGAAAATATCCTCCAATACCCTTGCAAGGGCAGATGGGCAACTCATATAAAACTTATAGTCTTGAAGAGTTTGCCTATGGTACAGAGATTTGAAATAACTTGCCCACAAAGGATAAGCAGGAGGTTTTCCTAGGCATACATTCTTTTGTACAGGAAAAACAGGAAATCAGGGAAGCTGGCGAGTTAGTTTTCAGGAGCCTTTGGTTAAAGAAAGGGTGTTCTCTGCTCAGAAAAACTCTAGGTGACGCTCCCCCATATCTAACATGTTCACACTAATGAATTTTAACTTTTTTGTATTATCTATATTACTGTCATCACCCCCAACCATAAATGTAATTAAACAAAAGTTGATTATAAAAATGGGGCATTTTTCATACTTTAGCTAAGTACCTTAACTAAGTACTAGGACTTTAACTGTTGTGTTTTGATCTGTCTTTTACTGTCATTTATGGTTTTGACTTTGCAGACCAACCATCTAGAAAGCTACTAATTTTGACCTCCTCTTAGGATATTAGCTGGTACATAATTTTGTTTTGGTTATGGCCTCATACTTCTAACTGCTAGGCTTCCCCTCAGTATGGTTAACGGAGAGAGAGTGGCATGCTTCATCACTCAATTATGGCTCCCTCAAATAAAAACAGATCTCTGAAAATTAGCTAAGCCCTCTTTTTTTCCCTTAAGCCTCCCACAGTATCCTTCCCTCACCCTCTCAGCTCAGCAGCTCAGGACCTGGTCTCATACTTTATTTTTAAAAACAGAAGCCTTTTGCTCTGAGTTTCTTCTCCTTTCTCTCTCATCTCAAAACCCTTTGATTTCATCCCTTACCTCTCTATTCCTTCCTTTACTCTGATATCTTATGAAGAGTTGGCTCTTTCACAGCAGCCAAAGCCTCTACTTGTACCCTTGATCTCATACCATTTTATCTTCCCTAGTAGATTAGTCCCACTATCTTTTCACAATTTCACCCCACTAATCTTTTATCTCTCTCAATATATAAGTTCTTTCCCTCCCGTCTATGAACATGCACAGGTCTCTCTCCCAACCTCCTTAAAAAAAATCCTCATAAAAGCAAACTATCTAGACAGCTGATGGCACAATGGATAGAGTGCTGAGCTTGGAGTTAGGAAGACCTGATCTCAAGTCTTACGTTGGATGCTTACTAGCTGTATGACCATAGACAAGTTACTTAGCCTCTTTGTGCCTTAGTTTCTTCATCTGTAAAATTAGGGGGTTGGACTTGATGACTACTAAGGTTCTATGATACTTGATTTTCTCCGTCAAACTCCTTGAGAATGTTACCTACTCCTCTCACTCTCTTGTAACCCTCAGCATTCTGGCTTCCAGCCACATCATTCAATAATCTCTTAACTGTCCAATCTAATGGTCTTGTCCTCAACTGCCATCCTTCTTGATCTCTCCACAGCATTTGACATTGTTGACTTCCCTTTGCTTCTGGATGCTTCTCTCCCCTTTGGGTTTTGGTGATCCAGTTCTTTCCTGGTTCTCCTCTTACTTCTCTGACATCTCTTTCTCATTCTCCTTTGCTGGCTCATCACCCATGCTATGCCCGCTATGGTTGTGCCCAAAGACTTTATCGTGGACCCCCTTGCTTTTCTTTCCACATTTCCAGCAGATCTCATCAGCTCCCATAGGTTCAATGATCATCTCTATGAAGATGACTTCTATGCCATATATTCAGCCCTAATCTCTCTCCTGAGCTTCCCTATAACATTATGAACTACTTATTAAGCATTTCAAATTGAATACAGCAAAGGCATCTCAAAACTCAGCACATCCAAAACAAAACTCATTATCTTTCCCCCAAACCAACCCCTCTTCTAGACTTTCCTAATATTAAAGAGGACACCACCATCCTTCCAATCACTAAGGTTTACTATGTTACTGTCATCCTCAAATGCTCACTTTCAATCAGCTGCCAGATCCTCTCTACCTCCAAATATCTCTCATATCTGCCATCTTTTCTACTCACACAGTCATTACCTTGTTCAGGTTCTTATCACTTCTTGCCTAGACCATTGCAATATCATCCCAGTGTCTCCCAAAGTGATTTTCCTAAAAGGTGGGTCTGACTATATCATTCTTAGATTCAATAAAGTCAGTAAAGTCTAAACCTTTGATTTAAAAGGTTCTCTATTACCTCTGTTTGGCATTTACTACCTGGCTACTTCCTACCTTTCTAGTCTTTTTGCATATCACTCCCTTCACCCTCTCTAAGATCTTACTGGCTTCCTTGCTGTTTCTCATACCTGATGCTCCTGTGCAACATGTCCATAATGTTTTCCTTCTTCACTTTCTGCTCTTGGTATCCTTGGTTTCCTTCCAGACTGAGCCCAAGAACCATCTTCTTCAGGAGACCTTTCCTTGTCCTCTATTCCCAACTATTTGTGACTTCTCCTCTAAGGTTACCTTGTTTCAATTTTGCATATATTGACTATATCTATACATGTCAATGTATTAAAATCTTTTGTATATATGTCAGTACCAGTAAGCATTTACTGAGCACCTACTATTTGCTAGGCACTGTGCTAAGCACTGGGGATACAAAAAGAGGCAAGAGACAGTCTCTTCCCTTAAAAAGAGTATAATCTCCTGAGGGAGAAAACAAGTGAACAAATACATACAAATAAACTAAATACAGGATAAATAGGAAATAATTAGGAGAGGGAAGGCACTAGAATTAAGAGAGGTTGAGAAAGGTTTCCTGTAGAAGAGTGATGTTGAACTCAAATTGAAAAGGATCCATGGAGGCTGCATATTGACTTAGAAAACCACAAATAACTTTATCTTTGTTGTATTGCATTTGTATTTCTTTCTCCTGGAGGGCGTTGAGTTTTGACACTTTCTTAAGCCTCCCACAGTAGAAGATGGATTTTAGTTGAGACTTAAAGGAAGTCAGGGAAAGCAATAGGTGAAGATGAGGAGGGAGAGAATCCTAGGCATGGAGGATAGCCAGAGAAAATGCCCAGAACCAAGAGATGGAATGTCTTGCTTATGGAACAGCAAGAAAGCCAGCATCACAGGATCCTGTGGATCCAGGAAGATCCAGGGAAGATCCAGGAAGGGAGATTGGTCAGATAGGTAGGAGGAGAACCAGGAGAAAATGCTGTCCCCAAAACATAGAGTATCAAGGAGAAGAGGGTGATCAGTAGTGTAAAAGATTGCAAAGAGTTTAAGAATGATGAGGGTTGAGAAAAGGACATTGGATGGGTCAGTTAAGAGATCATTGGTAATTTTGGAGACAGCAGTGTGAGTGGAATAATAAGGTTGGGAGCCAGATTGGAAGAGGTAAAGAAAAAAGAGAGAGGAGAGAATGTGGAGGCTACTATTGTAGATGGCCTTTTTGAGTTTATCTACAAAGGGCAAAAGAGACATGGGACTATAGCAGGGTGGAAGGATCAAGTGAGGGTTTTTTGAGGATGGGAACGTGGGCATATTTGTAGGCAGAAGGGAAGGCACAGATAGACAGGAAAAGATAGAAAATAAGTGATAGAGTGGGAATGACACAGGGGACAATCTGTTGGAGGACACAGGATAGAATGGGATCACTTAAACAAATAGAAGGGGTTAGCCTCGGTAAGGAGTAAGGCCACTTCATCATGTGAGACAGAGAAAAAGGAGGAGATAGTGGCAGAAGGTATCTGAGTGATAGGAGATAAGGAAGAGGGGAGAAAGAGGGAGCTCATAATGAATGACCTCAATTTTTGTAAAATATGAAGCAAAGTTCCCATCTGAGACAGTGGGAAGAGGAGGAGCCATGGGAGGTTTGAGTAGGGATGAAAAGGTTTGGAAGAACCTCAGTGGAGAGTGCAATCGTGAGTTGATAAGGGACTAGTTGACAAATTGATAAATTGATTTAGTTGATAAAGGATAATAGGATTGCTGAGCAATAGCAAGGACCCAGTTGAGGTTGTATAACATAAATTTCCAGTGGATCTATTCAGAATGGTTACATGATTTTCTCCATCTTTGTTCTGGAGCACACGTGTAGGGGTGAAGGTAGCAAATAGTGGGAGTGATCCAAAAACTAAGGCGTGGCTCGGTGTAATTGGTGGTATGATAAATAAGCTAGGGATTCAAAAGAGGAAACTAGTGTAGAGTTGAATTGATTCATCAAGGGATTAAGATGGGGAAAAGAGGAAAGGGTGTTTAATGCAAATGGTACAGCCTGGGAGAGAATTGAGGGATCAAGGGACTGGATGAAGAATTGTTTCACTTTTGTCTTTATATGGCCAACATTTATCACAGGGCCTGGCACCTAGTAAGTGTTTAATAATTACTTATTGATTAATAATAGTATGAAACTACAATTTCAAAAGATGATATGTAATTAAAAATAAGAGCTAAAGAAATTTTTAAAAACTAGTTAGCCACAATTAAGTACCTTACTGACTAATCTTAAATACAATCAATCCTTCCTACCCCAACATTGGTTTTCCATAATTAGATCTTCCCAGATTTGTTTAAAGAACTTTCAGCAACTTCAGTGAATGCCACAGCCCCAGTAGCTTTTATTTGCAATAGATTTTATCAAGAGAAAGAGTAACAGAAACATAGAATTTTCAGACTTTCCCCCCAGCCAGTGGTGTGCAGGCAACACTTGTTTTTCCTAATTTGAGGTAGAAACTGCCTTTCTCATTCCTGTGGGTCCCTAAAGAAAAGATTATTCACCCAAACCTCCTGTGTTTTCTCTTATCCCGGTTCTCCCCAGTTTCAGAGGCCACCTTCTCTTGAAGTCTTTCCAGATCCTCAAAATTAGTGTTCTCCCCCTTCTCGGATTATCTTGTATTTTCGTCTGATCTCTTAAGGACACCTCTTTTTAAGGACAGAGACTGATCTTGCTGCTTTGTTTTCCTGTCTCCACGGAGATTTGTGCTAGGACGTGATACCTTGCATACCCTAGGTACTGAATGAATGCTTCTTGAATTGAATTGAACCAGAAAGTTTCTATCCAGACAAACACCTTTCCAACTTTCCTTTAAAAAAGCTTTTCTGTTCCTCCCAATCAATAGCTTAGGTGAGCTATGTACAAATTAATTTTGCATTCAATTGTTTCCATAGCAACTGTCACCAGCAAGATCAGATGGATACCTCTGCTCATATATACCTGCTTTCTTTACCAGTTTGGAGTTACAAAACTAAGCTGTATCAGATTTTAATCTTTGAAACATATTTTTAAAGTCACAACAAGATTTTAAAACAGGTATGAAGTGTTTTCTTCATAGGCTTGTTAGAGAATCATGGTTTTAGAGCAAGTCTTGACTATGTGAAGGAAAAATTGAACAAATATCCATCCCCTTCCTCTCTTCTCATCTCTTCTGTCATTTCTTATCCCACCTTCCTTCCCAATAAGAAAGGGAGAAACAAACCCTAGGGGCTTCAGAATAGCTTTTACCCCTACAGAGGCAATGGAATACAATTAAACTTGTGTAAGAAGTCCTAGAGTTGAAAGAGTATAGCACACCTCAGGTCTGGCTTTAGATAAATTCAGATTATCAGGCCAATTAGAATAAAAGACTCTTTGGCAACGCTGGATGGACCTGGACGTTTTCTGTCTTCAATGGCTGCATATCTGGAGAAAGTCTTCGCCTTAGTACTTACAATTTCTAAATTGTAGATTTGTAATGAGGCATAGAAAAGGCAGAGAAGAGGCAATTTGTGTTTCAAAATGTCTGAAGCCAATTGTCATTCTAGACATCTTTTTGTATAATCTTGGATTTTTGTTTTTTAACTTTGAATTATACTTTCACACTGATGTGGAATCTAGAAGGAGAACATTAATTTATGGAATCCCAGAACTGAAGAGAACCTTGAGAGATGACCCTGACAAAGTCCAGCAAAATAATTTTCAAAGACTGAGGAATGGTTTTAAATAGCTGCAGAAGAGCCTTTGGGGAGACTTTAGAGAGAATTTCCTAAATTCAAGAATCTTGAGGAACCTTCTTCTGTGTTCTTAGATCTTTTATACATGATAAGAATGTTTCCAAATGAATTGGTTTTATATGGAGTGTGTTGATATATTCTGTTCTTTCTAATATGAAATGGATAGGCACAGAAAGACTACTTTCAGCTCTGTTTTGATATAATAATGTCCTCTACTGGCATAACATTTTTTACTTGAGGATCTGAAAAGACTTATTTAATATTCAGAGCAGCTCCAACAAGAGGAGAGAGTAAGCAAAAATATTTATAGAATTCTGGAATGTCAGTTTAGTGCCAAATGAGAAGTATAATGGGGCTCAGAGGTGGAAGTGAGACAGGGTGTGCCACAGTCAATTTGAATGCGAGAGCTCAATTGTTAAATTTTCAGTGTAAGTGTGTACACCTTGAAAATCATCAAATACTGCAAACCAAGGTTTGAGTTACTGTTTTGTTAATTGCCTAGACTTAAGGAAGTGATGGAAAAAATGTTAGCAATGCAAATTAAACTTAAAAGTGTGTTATGGGTATATGTATATGCATATATATGTATAGGTATGTGTGTGTATGTATGTGTGTGTGTGTGTGTGTGTGTGTGTGTGTGTGTGTGTGTGTAAAACTATATAATTTTTTTTCCTGGAGAGCTAGTTGTTAAACATTTACCAGCATACTGTAGAAAGACCAGGCATCCTTAACAGGAGGCTGCTGGAAAAGGCTTTCATTGAGTCCTGGCTATTGATAAAAGCTGTCAGTTTGCCTGACCGCCTTTCTGCTTCTTCATGGGACCACCATCATCAGGATATTTAAGGGAAATGGACATGGAAACAGGGCTGGCTTATTTCTGGAGAACTGGCCATGCACTTTTCTGGGAGTTTGTTTGTTTGTGAAGATGAGCAGGAGAGGATGCAGATCAAATTTTCAGGTATGCCTTGGGAGCATAGACCCATCAGTCAGGGATCTTGGGAGTTCAACTATCTGTATATCTCTCCTGTTCATCCTCTCTAGTTGTTCTCCCTTTGGGAATGGCTTCAAGGGAGCTGTGGTGTCTGTGTCCCTGAGGTACTCTGTGTGTGTGTGTGTGTGTGTGTGTGTGTGTCTGTGTCTGTGTCTGTGTCTGTGTCTCTGTCTGTGTCTCTGTCTGTGTCTCTGTCTGTGTCTGTGTGTTTGTGTGTCTATGTTTCTGGTCCTTAGAGCATGTCTTGACTACGTGGAAGAAAAATGGAACAAATATCCATCCCCTTCCTCTCCTCATCTCTTCCATCTTCTCTTATTCCACCTTCCTTCTCAATAAGAAAGTCCTATACATGTTACCTGGGGCAGTTTCTACTATAGGTAACATTGTTGTAACAAGGAAGAGGCAAAAATCCTCTTTCTATGATACTCTGATAATAATTTTTTGACTCAGAAAATCTTAGCATTTTTGTTTGTTTTTGTTTTGTTTGTTTAGGTCTCCCTATCTCACCTGGATTGGAAGTGTAGCAGACACTTACTGGTGGACCCAACTCCTGAAAGAAATGTTAACCTCTTCTATTTCCATCTTGGGCTTTTTTGCCTCCTCCTTAGGCAACTGGACTAATTTCTCCTCCTGGGAGTGCAGAATATTGATGCTGGACTTATTTTGGACACATAATCAATTTTGGCCCCACTATAGCTAAAAACTCCTAACTCAAGTGATCCACTAACTTCAGCCTCTCCAGTAACTGGGATTACAAGTGTGTTTTCCACCAGGCCTAGCAGCACTAGAAGAAACCTAAGAGGGATGTTCTCTATCCAATGAATGATTAAATCCCATCTATAACATCCCTGACAGGTGGTGGCACAGTCTATGCTTGAACACTTCCAGTGATGAGAAATTAAATACCAACAGAGGCAGCCTTTTCTGTTTTTTTGGATAGTTTTGTGTAAATGTTAGCTGTTATTATCTATTGTTATTATTACGTTCTCCAAGCAAAACACTCCTCATCCTTTCTCTTTTTTTTCCTCTAATAATTCTCCTTTCATATCTTTTGACCGTTTGTCAAATAGAGACCTGTAGTTTTTTCAAATGATCATTACAGAATATAGTTTCAAGTGCCTTCATTATCCTGATCACTCTACTCTGAACATGTTCCAGTTTATCTACATCTCTTCAGGAATTGATCCCAGGCAGGAACTTGAAATCAATAGTCAGGTGTGGGCTGACCAGGGCAGAGTACACTTTTGCTTTGAACTATTGATATAGGTTGAGATTACATTCACTTTCTTGATTCCTATTGAAAACTTCCAGTCCATTAAAGCCCAACGTCTTGCTCATGAAAGAGTTGCTGTCAAGCTTTATCTCCCCCAAGATGTGACAGAGAGGTCACCTGACCCACCCAAAGCCACAAATCAATAAGGAAGCTTGGGACCAAACTCAAGTTACTTTCTCACTGACTGATTCTCCATACCTGAGCCACCTAATCTCCTTCTCATAAAATTCAGGATTCTTTATAATTTGGACGGAGTAAGAAAATTCTGCAGCTAGCAAGACCAGATAAATGAAAGCACTTTTCACCTAGGCATAAAATGAAACATGATTTCCTCAATATTGGTTTGACTTACGTATTTTAATTTTAAGCTGTTATTTGAAGCTGTTCTGCCTCCTTAGCATAATTATGAAATGATGATGAGTTCATTTTTTGTGAAGTGAAGATGGTCTTTGTATTATTTGTTCTAAGTCTCCTTAAATGTTGTTTTCTTTTGTGGCACTTGTACTTGCATGAAATTTACTACTGAGCAGTTGCCATGGTAATCAGGAACTGGCCAAGTGGTCAAACAGATCCATTCCAAATAAATAAACAAATTGGGGTGTAAGAAGTATATGGCCACTACATGTATAACATTGCTTAGTAGTAAACCGTCATATTTTGAGATCATAGTGATATTTTTAATAGTGTAAGGATAAAGTATTTGTGATTTCTTTGGCATAGTGAACTCTTAGATGAGGAAACTCTCTCCACCAATATTTATTGGAATTTCTTTGGTAACTAATAGTCTTGAGAGAGCTGTCTAGGGCACTTAGAGGTTAAGTGATTTGCCCAAAGTAGCACAGCCAGCATGCGTCCATTGTGGGACTTTAGTCCAGGTTTTCTTGGCCCCATCACACTGCTTCTAAAACTGCATAATATATTCTTACTGTCAAATTTGAAAGACAGTAAATTTTCACTTATCAAGAATGACCAGAGAATGGTGTGTACTGGTTAATTGGATGACTCAGATTAAAAAAAATTGTTTATACTATTTATGATTACTAACCTATAAAGAATTAAAATATAATTATATATACATGCATGTATGTATTATATATACACACACTTAATACATTCTTAATACTAGGCATATACTTCATCTTCCTTTGATGATTAATCTTATGCCAGCAATTTTCCATGCCCTGGGATCATCATGCTAAATATTCATTGTCACCCCAAGCTAAGTGAATGGGAAAGGTAGAGGAGATTCAGCATTGTTAGGTCATCCAGTATCCTTTTCTACCCTTTGGCCCTCTCCTTTGGAAATGGCTCAAGTATGCTCATAAGTTATATGAGACAAAAATCCTATCTTCCTATTTCCTCAGTAGCTCATATATTTTGTGTGGAGGATAGTAGCAAGCAGGTCACACATGCTTCTGTTATGCACTTTCTGGAAGCTGCATCCCCTACAATGATGACCATTCAGGGGAAAGAACTCTATGTCAAGGCCAGCAGCTTGGTGCTCCCAGATTCTGAAATCACTTTCATCCCTCAATCATCCCTCTCAGCAATGAGGGCTCTCAGCTTCTGCATTCTTTGTTCTCACACAAAAACATACACTTACCTCAGCCCCAAAGTCTCCTACTAATACTTCGTTCTCATGGTAAAACACACACCATAAATCTGCACACAATACAACCACTGATTAGCTTTCTACACGGATACATTCACAAGATCCTGAGTGGCTTTCAACTACCCCAATGGCAGAGACACAGGCTTTTGACTAGTTCTGATGCCTATAATCATTCCCCATAGAACTGTAGATATTCTAGTCATTCCTGCAGTGACCAAACAGATGGGGGAGGGAGTTTTCCTAAATCTGTCCTCTCTTCTCTTCCCTACAGGGACTCAATCTCCCATAAGGTGGAATTTATATTCTTTCTTAAATAGTGCATGACTGGCTCAAGTGATCATTTCGTGTTAATATTCCTGAAGCATTTCTCTGTAATGAGGCAGAAGTAAGTCCTAGAGAGGTATAGTTGCTCTGTTTTGAAGCACCTGGAGATAATGGTCATTCCTGGCAGCTGCAGTAATTTAGGCAGAATGAGACATTATTATATCAAAGCAGATGTAAAAGTGCTTTTTTGATAGTGCCTCAGTAATTCTTTTTTTAAAAAGTCCTCAAAATCAACTTGTTCATCTGCCATAAATGCAGAGTGAAAAATATGTAAAAATCACACCAAAGGGGAAAAAAAAGACACTTAAAAGATTGTTTTGATTCCAGAGAAATTTCAGTTCATTCTGTTTCATCCACTCTTCTAGTTCAAAGTGAGGTTCAATTCAATTCAATTCAGTAAGCATTTGTCAAGTGTCTACTATGTACAAAAAGCATTGGGTCAGGTGATGGGGATACAAAGATAAATTGTTTGTTGATTCATTTAACCACCAGGTGGTGCTGCTAGCCACTAACCTGATCCTATTCAATAGGAAGAATCATAGTTGGGCAAATTCCATGCTCACTCTGGAAGTTATAAAGCTTCACCAGTTACCAGAAGTGCTAGGCAGTGCCATGTAGACACTGTAGGCAGAGAGTAGACAACTTTCTATCCCTAGCATATGTGTATTAGTGTGGATCCTAATAATAATCACCTCAAGGCCACTTTCCTATTGCAAATCTCTACTTCTTCCCAGAATTTATAATTCCCAGTCACATCCCACAGGAAGAAACAAAACATGTTTAGTTGTATATAGTGCTTTACTGTTGGCATAGAGTCAACAAAAACAGTAAAATACACAATAAAACACCATATATTTGTATACCCATAGCTTCTCCCAGACCTAATCAGTTTCCAGATAGTACATAGGCCACTCCAACTCCAGCAGTTCTAAGAAATGCACACTTCAGTTTGCTTAGCATATAGAGTCACTCCACCAATGAACAGGCAAAGAAATAAAGAAGATAAAAATAGTTTGCAATTGATGTTAAACTCACACATCCAGTAGGCCTAATCTTTAGGTGAAACATCAGAACTCTGGACCCAGGATCTCAGCTCTTTCAGAACAAGGGCATGGACCTGGTATCTAGTACTTTTGTGTTCCTTGTCCTATCACTGGCAGAGACCTCTGACTGCTACTCATTGTGGCTAGTTCATAGGTCAGGGGGAATGGACTGTAACAAGAAGTCTACCACTACCATGCCATCCTAGCATCCCTCTGTTCTTGACATCTCCAGTTCCTGTTTCCATTTGCCAGGAGATATTTTTCATCCTTTTCAACTCATCAACACACCCAGGGTACCTGTCCTCTCTTGCCATATCTTATAAAATTTTTTTTTATGCACTGACTCTCTGGCTTCCCAGTTCCAGTCAAGGTCCTACCATTCTGAGTAGTGCAGTAAGGAAGGGGGTCACACTAACATCAAACATGTTTTCTATACCATAGCATTTGAGCCATAGTGGGACATTGTTCCTTTTGAGGAGCAGTGTGGTGTCATGAAAATACTTAGATTGAAAAGACTGGTATTCAAGTACTCTATCTGCTACTTATGATTTTTGTGACCTTGGGCAAGTTACTGCTTGTCCAAGAGATCTCCCTGAGTCTGTTTCTTTTCCTGAAAAGTAAGAAAGTTGGATTAGATCATGTTAAATGGTCCCTTTCAATTTTAAGCGTTCTAGGATTTAATTCTTTTATGTGACTTTCTTACAAAAATAATTTCTTACCTCCAAATTTCTGTGTATTATTATCAGCTTGATAGGCTCTCAGAGCCATTCCAGCTAGTGAGCACCTCCCTATTGTCTTTGAAGTCCTCATTTGAAATTTAAGACTTGGCTCTCTTTACATCATGATTAATCACTGACTACATTTCTTTCATTTCTTGTCCCTGAGCATTCTTATCCTCTACCCAGGTATTACCTGGATTGCAGATTGAGAATTGGAAGGGAATGCAGAAATCATCAAATCCAATTTCTGAGGAAACTGAGGTCCAGAGGGTTTAAGTGAATTGCTGAAGGTTATAGATCTGGTACGTGGCAAAGGTAGGATTCCAAAATAGGTCCTCTGACTTCTGATCCATTACTCTTTCCACTAGATCTCAGTTCTTGTCCCTATTGCTTCTGTAAAATATTCAGGCATTAGAAATGTCAGTGGTTATCTATCATTGAATGTAAAAGATGTTAGGTATCCTCAGAATGAAAGCAGAGGCTACTTGGAAGTAGCCTCCTGCAAGGGAAACAGTCCCAACATTCTTACAGATGACTAGGTCCACAGGATTTGATGATTTTAGGGAAGCTATATCCTAACTTCCCCACCCATAACGTAAAAGAAGTAGCTCTGTAAATATTTTGCTAATAAGACTTTGATCATTGTGAAAAGGTACCAGAACTCAGATCAATGCAAAGACTTATCTAGACTTCCGTGGACTAATGTCAAAACATATCTTTCCTCTTTCATAGATAGGTTGTGGACTACAGGTGTGGAGCGTGATATGCACTTTATGGCAAAGTATCATTTTGTTTTACTTATCTGTACTTCATTAAGAGCTGTTGTTCAGTTGTGTTTGACTCTTTGTGACCCTATTTGAGGTTTTCTCAGAAAAGATATTGGAGTGGTTTAGAACTTCCTTTTTCAGCTCATTTTATAAATAAGGAAACTGAGGCAAACAGTTAAGTGGCTTGCCCAGGGTCACACAGCTCGTAAATGTCTGAGGCTGGATTTGAACTCAGGAAGGTGAGTCTTCCTGCTTTAAAGCCTAGCACTTTGTCCACTGTGCCTCCTCTTCATTCTGAAGGAATGTTCTATTTGGGGAAGTAGTGGCATAGGGAAATGACAACAAAGTGAAAAAAAATCAATAAAATATTTTAAAACAGATTTTACTCATTGTGCTTTACTCCTTTCCCATCTATTAACTAAGGGATTAGATGATCTCAGAGGTCCCATCTGGCTCTGACATTCTATGATTAGATCCCATTAGCACTGCCAGTCTCCCTCCAACACAAAGGGACCTTAATTAATAATAACAATGATCATGATCATGATGATGATAGTGTATAAAAATCAAATCTTTTTTGAAAATATCTCATGATTCTGAAAAAAAGTTTTTGATTTATAATGAAGATGATTATAAAATAGGAGAGATAAAGTGCCTTATATCTTAAAATGTCATTTCAGGCTGAGCTTTACATGTCAGCAATGATATATGAAAGCCATTCATTCATTCATTCAACAAGCATTTATTAAAGACTTATCACTTCAGTGCTTTCTATGTGTTTCACTGTATTAAGTACTAGGGATACAAAGAAAAGTACATAACAGTCCCTACTCCCCCCCCCCCCACCAGGGGCTCACATTATAATAGGAGGAGGCAATAGCTAAATAACTAGGCACATACAAGAACTATAGAAGGGAAAAGGAAGGTAACCTCAGAAAGGAAAGAACTAGCATTTGAAGGGTAAGACCAGGAAAATTCTGCAGAAGGGAGGATTTGAGATGAATCTTGAAGGAAGACTTGAAAACCATGAAGTGGAGATGAGTCTTAATTGAGGACAGTCAATACAAAGGCACAGACATGGCAGGTTGGATGTCATGTTAGAGGTACAGTAAGTAGTACAAAAGGGGGAGGGAAGGAGAGGAAAAGGGAAGGAAATAAGCATTTATATAGCACCTACTGTATGCCAAGCACTAAGTGCTTTTCAAATATGATCTCATACAATACAGTGTATCTATAATGCAGAGTTTATAGAGGAGAGTAAAGTTTAAGAAGACTAAAACAGCAGGAAGGAATTAGGCTTTGAAGGGCTTTAAATATCAAATATAGGACTTTATATTTGATCATGGAGGTGATAGGGAGCCATTGAGGTTTATTAAAGGATGACATAGTCAGACCTATGCTTTAGGAAAATCACTTTGACTGCTAAATGGAGGATGGACTGGGATGAGAGAGACTTGTAAGTTAGCATTTATTAATCACCTGCTATGTACCAGACAGGCACTGTGCTAAGTGCCTTACAAATATCACTTTTGATGCTCACAACAACCATGGGTGATAGGTGCTGCTATGATACCCATTACACTCATTATACCCATATACCCACCTCAGATACCCAGTAGTATCTGAGGTTGGATTTGAACTCAGGTCTTTCAGATTCTAAGGCCAGTACTCTAACTGCCTTTGAAGATCTGATGCAGGAAGACCCCTCCCTACTGCAAGAGTCTAGGTGAGAGGTAAGGAGGGCTTGAAATAAGGTGGTGCTTATATGAATAGAGAGAAGGAAAAATATAGAAGACAAATCCTGCCTTTCCCTGGGGCGAGAAGGGGTGGGTTGAGGGGAAAGAAGTAGAAAGGAATGCCCCTTGAGTGGTGGCTTCTGAGTGGAGAAAAAGTTTAGAGAAAAGGAGTGAGGACATAGCCTAAAGACAAAGATGAATAGCTTTAGATCTGGAATTAGAAGACCCAGTTTAGATTATTAACTCTGGTACTACTTTTATGACTTTAGGCAAGTCCTTTAACCTCTCTCTGCCTCAGATTCCTCATCTGTAAATCAAAGGATTTAGAGAGGTCTGTTGACTTCCCAAGGCTTTGTGTAAGACATAATAACAGAGACCTCCCAAAATTTATCAAAGTGGATGACAACTATCAACTTCTGGTGATTCATGTGAGCACCAATCATATTGCCAGAAGGGAAAAGGCATTGGCAATGACTATGACATCTCAGGCAAAAAACTGAAAACTAGAGGAGCGGGGGATACAAGTTGTCTTTTCCTCACTATTATTTATTGAAGGCAATGGACTCAGAAGAGAAGAACTAATTTGGGAAGAAAACAACTGGCCAGAAGGTGCTGTCTGAGAATGGGATTTGGATTTCTGAAACATGGCCTAAAATATTGGGATGACAGATTTCTTGCCAGCCATGGATTATGTCTAACAAAGGCTAATAAGAATGTGTTTGCAAAGTGCAAACCTAATGGGTCTTAAATGAAATAAAAAAAAGATAGGGGAGGGAGAAGACCGGCTCAATATACCCCTCAAGTTAGATACCATAGAGAGTAGCTACAAAGAAGGAAGAAAAATAACAGTGGAGATACCCAAAAATACACCAGTGACAAAATCTAAGGAAGGAGCCAGTAGTAAAACCTGTGTCCTTACTTGTCTATCTATACACATGTGCCCAAAGCTTAAGAGAAACTAGAGGTCATAACATAAGTAGACAGATTTGACCTCCTAGGTTTCATTGGGGTTAAGCCTATGGCTGGACCATGGCTATGGATGAGTATATTTTATTCAAAAGAAGCTGGAAAGAAAAAGAGTAGCAATGCATCTAATAGAGTATAGTCGTGTAAGGAAATTCAGGAACCAGAGGAGGGAAGTGTGATAGAGAATATTTAAAGGTGAATGGCAATGGATGGAGAAACAAGTGATTTTGTTATTGGAATACACTACAGACCACTTGGACAAAGAGAGGAAATACATGAGGAGTTTTGGGAAATAGATCACAAGCCTGGAACTTCAACTATCCAGACATAGGTTGGAACTTTTTCTCTGCCCAAAGCAGAATAGCCTATAACTTCTTGATTCGCCTTAGTGATAACTTTATCCTTCAAAATGTTGAAATAAAGAAAAAAAAGGTTGAAATAAAGAAAAAAAGAGGTATTGTTTGTTGAGGTACGAATGATGGGAACTTTGGGGGAGGTTGGATCATTTCACTCTAGAGTTTGTGAAAGAGAGGGAGAGGAAATCTGGGTACACCCTAGATTCTGTGAACACTTTCCAAAGGGAGAGGAATGACAGGTAGAATCACACAGGATCCAATACTACAGAGGAGGTTAGACAAGAAGGGATGAGAGATGTTTAAGAATCAAATTCTGAACACGTTTGTTGTTGTTCGGTCGTGTCCGACTCTTCGCGATTCTATTTGGGGTTTTCTTGGCAGAAATGCTGGAGTGGTTTGCCCTATCCTTCTCCAGCTCACTTTACAGATGAGGAAATGGAGGCGAACAGATTTATGTGACTTGCTCAGGGTCACACAGCTAGCAAGTGTCTGAGGCCTGATTTGAACTCAGGAATATGAGTCTTCCTGGTTTCCAGCCCAGTGCTCTAACCTCTCCACCACCTAACTTCTCTCTGAACACATAAAAGGTAACAATTCCAATAAAGAGGAAAAATGGGATTTCTCTGAAGAAGTCAATGTAGAATCACAGGGAACTCACCGAACAACTGAGATTTTTAAAAGAAATTTAGAGAGGAAAGATGC
Organism: Vombatus ursinus; assembly: GCF_900497805.2. Lineage (NCBI taxonomy): Eukaryota > Metazoa > Chordata > Mammalia > Diprotodontia > Vombatidae > Vombatus > Vombatus ursinus. Next base: position 23,884,657 of record NW_020940355.1, read on the forward strand.
ATGGCCAGGAAACAGAAGATAATTGTAAGAGGTAAGTACCAGTATGGTAGAAATAGGGTCAGAAATGCTAAAGATAGGATGAGCTAAGGTTTCTGAGGGAAGCAAAGGGCAGCAAAAGGGGATTTGGGGTTAGTTGTTTTTGTTAGAGAGAAAAAGGAGGATCAAAGAAGAGATTTAGGTCCTTTGTTTATGGTGGATGGGATAATGAAAGCTGATGACAGGGAGAAGGGAGAGCTGCTTAAATCTTGCCTGTTTTCTCTGACAAGCAGTATGACTTTGATGCTGGAGATGTGAGACAAAAATGACTTCCCAAGTAAATAAGGAGATAGTAAGAGAGCATCTAGCTGCCCTCAATGAATTCAACTCACCTGGCTCAGAAGAACTATATCTTCAGATCCTGAAAGGACCAGCAGATACAATTGCTTAGTTACTTTTGAGAGATCATGGAAAACAGAAGAAGTACTGCAAGTCTGGAGAAGAGCAAATGTCATAATTTTAAAAAAGAGGAAAGAAGACAGAGTCTGCAAGGCATAGGCCAGTGAGTTTGCCTTTGATTTCCGGGAAAATTCTAGAACTGATCACTCAAGGGATGGCTGAGGAATATGCATAAAGAGAAGCAGTGATTGGAAGGATTACTAAATTACTAGATAAAGTAAATGCTGTGGATGCAATTTACTTAGATTCTAGGGAAGGATCTCATATTGTTCTTGTGGAAATCATGGAAAGATCTGGATTAAATGATGATCATACAATTACATAGATTCAGAACTTGTTGGATTCAAAGAGTACTGTGGCAGGAGGTTTCTAGTGCAGGAATAATATTAATAATAACTAGCATTCATATGGTGCCTACTATGTGCTAAGTCTCATTTGATCCTCACAACAACCTGGTGTGATAAGAGCTATTATTATCCCCATTTTTACAGTTGAGGAAACTGAGACAGAGGTTAAGTAATTTGCTCAGGGTCACACAGTATCTAAAGCTAGATTTGAACTCAGATCTTCCTGAGTCCAGACAGAGCACTCAAGTATCTATACTTGGCCCTATTACATTTAACATATGATGTAACAGGATTATAGGTTTAGAACTAGAAGGGGGCTTAGAGACCACCTAGCCCAATCTTCTCGTGTTTTACAGATGAGGAAACTGAGAGGCAAAGCGGTCACATAGATAAGGTCAGAGGTAGGATTTTAACTCAGGTCTTTTTGACTTCAAATTAAACACTTTAACCACCATATCATGCTGCCTTTAATCATTTTTGTTAATGTCTTGGATTAAGACATAGATTGCACACTTGTCAAATTTGCAGCCAACGGAAAGTTGAGAGGGAGAGCTAACACAGTGGATGACAGCACTCAAAGGAATCTTGATGGGCAAAAGCATTGGGATAGATTAAATAAGATAAAATCCAATACAGATAAATGTAAATTCTTGTTTTCCTTCTAATTTTGGCTGCATTAGTTTTGTTGGTTTTAGATAGATATTACTCACTGTTTTAAGAAAGGCTCTATCTACTCCTATGCTTTCTAGTGTTTTTAATAGGAAAGGCATTGATTTTTTGTCAAAGGCTTTTTTTGTATCTATTGAGATAATAACACAAATTTTATTGTTTTTTGTTGTTGATATGGTCAATTATGCTTACAGTTTTCCTAATATTGAACCAGCCCTGCATTCCTGGTATAAATCCCACCTGGTCATAGTGTATGAGCTTTGTGATATATTGCTGTAATCTCTTTGCCAGTATTCTATTTAAAATTTCTGCATAAGTATTCATTAAAGAAATTTGTCTATAGTTTTCTTTCTTTTTGAAAAAAAATCATTTATTTTAAAGATTGTTTTTTAATTTTGAGTTTTGAATTCTCTCCCTACCATCCCTGCCCCACCCATTGTGAAGGCAAAAAATGTGATATCAATCATGCAAAACACATGTTCGTATTTGCCATGTTGCAAAAAAAAAAAGACAAGAAAAACAAAGAGTATGCAAAGTTTTATAGTCCTTTGACCATAGTCTATAGTTTTCTTTCTTTGTTTTTGTTTTCCCTGGTTTAGGTAACAAAACCATATTTTTTGTCATAAAAAGGAATTTGGTAGGACTTCTTTGCTTATTTTTCATTTATGTATTATTGAGATTAATTGTTCCTTAAACATTTGGTAGAATTCACTTGTAAATCCATCTAGCCTGGGGATTTTTTTCTTAGGGAGTTAATTTATAGCTTGCTCAATTTCTTTTTATAAGATATGGTTATTTAAATATTTTATTGCCTTTTCTATTAATCCAGGCAGTTTATATTTTTGTAAATATTCATTCATTTTGCTTAGAATGTCAGTTTTACTGGCATATCACTGGGCAAAATACCTCTGAATAGATGCTTTAATTTCATCTTCATTGGTGGTGTAATCATCCTTTTCATTTTGATACTGGTAATTTGGTTTTCTTTTTACACTTTTTAAATCAAATAAACCAACAGTTTATCTATTTTATTAGTTTTTTTCCTAAACCAGCTTCTAGTTTTATTTTTGTAGTACAATTTTCTTAAACTTTCAGTTTTATTAATCTCTCCTTTGACTTTCAAGATTTTCATTTTGATGTTTAATTGGGGATTTAAAAATTTTTATTTATTTTCCAGTTTTTTTTTCAGTTGCATGCACATGTATTTTTGATTGTAATCTCAACTCTTTGTCTACTGGAATATCATATTCCAAGCCACCCACCATGGAAGGTGCTAAATCTTGTGTGATCCTAATGATGGCACCATGGTATTTGAATGATTTCTTTTTGGTTGCTTGAAATATTTTCTGTTTGACCTGGGAGCTCTGTGATTTGGCTATTATATTCTTGGGAGTTTTCATCTAGTGATATCTTTCAGGTGGTGATTATTGGGTTCTTTGAATTTCTATTTTATCCTTTGGTTCTAGAATATCAAGGCAGTTTTCCTAGGATCTTTTTTTTATAATGACTTTTGGATAATACAGTAATTCTTAAATTGTCTCTTCTCAACTATTTTACAAGTCAGTTGTTTTTTTCCTATGAAATATTTAACATTTTCTTCTATTTTTCATCCTTTTTACTTTGTTTTATTTTTTATGTCTCATGGAGTCATTGGCTTCCATTTAACCAATTTTAATTTTTAAGGAATTATTTTCTTCAGTGAGCTTTTGTACCTTTTTTCATTTGGCCAATTCTATTTTTTAAGCTATTATTTTCTTCAGTATTTTTTGTACTTCTTTTACCAAGTTATTATTTGTCTTGCTTTTTTTTTTTTTTTTTGGTGAGGCAACTGGGGGTAAGTGACTTGCCCACGGTCACACAGTTAGGAAGTATTATGTGTCTGAGGTTGGATTTGAACTCAGGTCCTCCTGAATCCAGGGCCAGTGCTCTATCCACTGCGCCACCTAGCTGCCCCTCTTGCTGTCTTTTCTTTACCTAATTTTTCCTCTATTACTCTTATTTGATTTTGAAAATAATTTTAAAGTCCTCCAGGAATTCTTGTTGGGCATGTGTCCAATTTACATTTTCCTTTAAGGTTTTGCTCGTAGCTGTTTTACATTGTTTTCTTCTGAGTTTATATCTTGTTCTTCCTTGTCACCATGGTAGCTTTTTATGGTCAAGGTTTTTTTTTTTGTTGTTATTTATTTTCTCAGTATATTTCTTGACTTTGAGGTTGGGCTCTGCTCATTTGGGAGGCATTGTCCCAAGATTCAAGCTTTTTCTGTGTTGTTGTTTTTCAGAAATAATTCTGGGGGTTTGGAAGTTTATGGTGTTTCCAAGGTGGTGTAATTTGGAGAGAGATATTGTGACTGCTCTTCCTAGTGTGCACTCTGGTCCTTATCCAGGAAGGGTCCCTGATCCCTTGGGATTGCCATCTATACTGCCTCTCAAGGTCCTCGCTCCCTTGTGACCAAATGTGATACTGCTCCCCAGGACTTTCATACTTCTCCCTCTTGACTGAAAGTGCTTCTCTCCACCCTTGAACTATAACCCAGAAATGGGTATTTTTGTTGTTGTTGAGTCATTTCAGTTGTGTTTGACTCTCTATGACCCCATTTGGGGTTTTCTTGGCAAAGATACTAGAGTGTTTTGTTATTTTCTTCTCCAGCTCATTTTACAGATGAGGAAACTGAGGCAAACAGGTTTAAGTGACTTATCTAGGGTCACACAGCTATTAAGTGTCTGAAGCCTCCTGACTCCAGGGCCAGCACTCTATCCACTGTACCACCTAGCTGCCATGAAATGAATATAGGCAATGGATTTGCTAAATAGCATCTGGTCCTGTGTGTAGTGCTAACAGAAGGGTCCTCTGTAATCTCTTTTTGACTAGTTGCCAAGTCCTTTTACTATCTCTGGCTTGAGAACTCCCAAAGCTACTGCTGTTTCTTATGCCACCTCCTAGTCTCACCACTAGTGTTTCATCCATGTGGGGTTTGGGACAGCCGCAACTCCCATGTCACAGATTTCCCTCTCTCTCTCTCTCTCTCTCTCTCTCTCTCTCTCTCTCTCTCTCATATTATCCTGGACTGCTCCCTGGAATGTTTTACTCTGATCTTTTGTTGACTCTGCCCTTCCAGAATTTGATTTGAGGCATCTTTTTAAAGTTCTTTGGAGGTGAATGTTGAGAGAACTCAGCTGAGTACTCACTCTTCTCCACCATCTTAACTCTGCCCTGCTCTGCCTTATTGATTCCACCTCTTCAACTTCTAAAAGCCATAAGAATGTCACAAGTTGGCAAAGGGCTGGTCTTGGTTTTAGCAGTAGAAGTTTTTTAAATTCAAGATTGGAATCATCTCTGAGCTTTTCTTTTCCCCTGAATACATCAATCACTTAATTGACTGCCAGTAGTTTCCTTCCTCTATAATCAGACTTCTCAGATCCAGTCACCTGAGCTAGAGTTTTTAACCTGGGTTCCATGACCATATTTTAAAAAATATTTTGATAACTATATTTCAATATAGCTAATGTCCTTTGTCATTGTTTGTATCTTATTTTATGCATTTAAAGTCAACCTTTTGAGAAAGGGTCCATTGACTTTACTTTACTAAACTTTACTTTACTAAACTTCCAAAGGGGTCCATGACACAGAAAAGATTCTCTATTTACTCTTTTTAGGTGAGGATCCTCTTTCTCTTGATAGTAAACATAGGCGTCACAAGCAATTTCCACTCATTCCACAAATGTAATGCTGGAGAGGAACCTCTCATCCCCTCTAACACCAGATATCAAGTGATTATGATTGCACTGTTTCACCCTGCCCAAGACTTTGTTGGGACCATAATTGGGTCTAAATTTTGGCTTCAGGTTGGTAGGTTCTGTGTTACTAATGGAAACTTTCCTAGTTTGGGGGAATATGAGAATGGCAACTGGGAGGGTCTTGCATAGGTAGTGGTCAGGAGAATTATGTAAAAAGCCAAGGTCAGGACCTGACATTCAAATCACAGAGATAAAGGAAAAGAGAAAGAAAATAGTGTCCAGAATAGAAGTCAAGTCAAGACCAAGATAGTCAAAGTTCCATGGAGGGAGAAGATAGTGAAAAGCAAGATGCAAGGTCAGGTTACAATAACATGCTGAGGTAGATAATAAAGGATCAAGTTTGGCAAAAAGTTTTATAAATTTGCAATACTCAATATTTTTTTGATACCTGCATTTATGGACAGTGGCATGCAGGCAGCCCTTCCCTCCAGCTTCCTTTCAAGATAGCTCCTCTGTAGCTGCCCTGGTTGCTTTCCATGGTAACTATCTCTAAGTTACTGTAGATAAGGTGTCACATTACTAGGTTAAAAACTGGGTGGATGAAACTTTCAAAAGTTGTCTGATTCGCTCAGTTTGTTAGAACAAAGTGTCACTAAAGCCAGAATTGTTCATTTAAATCTTCCATTGGGCCTCTTATCCTCTCACACAAGCTACATTCCTAATCCTTGCTAGCCATTCAGTAAATGGTGCATATAGCACAGACTAGGTGTGACAATATTACAATAATAACACCTTACATTTGTGCAGCAGTTTATGTGCATTTATTCACTTGATCCCCTAATACATCTTTGAGTCAGGTTAAGACAGACATTATTATTCACATTTTATGATGAGAAATGGAAACTCAGAGAGGTTAAGTGGCTAATTATACAACTAATTAATAGCAAAATTGGAATTAGAGCCTAGGTCATATGACTTCTGGTCTTATACAACATCTACTAGACAATGATGGTTTTCATAACCATCCATTAGACATGGAGGCTACCCTCCCAGTTAACCCTCACTTGTTAGGCTCCCTGGGGCTTAATGATTCCCAGTTCAAGTTACCCCACAGGTCTGTATTCCTAAGATTTCAGTTCATGACTTCTGATGTATCTCTTCTTATTCCTGTTTTCCAGAGGACAAAATCATCTCAGTCATTTATTTAAATGGCATCATAAAAAACAGAAGCTACAAAGCATCTCTCTTGTAAACCAGGGACAAAATTCCAGCACTTATTATTGAAGGAACAGTTAATGAGTACCTATAAAAGTAATCCATGATCGTAGCAAACATCATGGCTCCATTAGGAACAAAAAGACTGCTAGGACTGCAGCTTGGAGTTATAGGACAATGATAACAGATGACAGAAATAAGATAGAACTACTTAATTCTAATTTTTCTTCTATTTTCTCTGCCAAGGAGAATTTGGGTTGGAAAAGATAGAACAGAAATAGCCAATAGGCAGCTAAAGACCAAGCTAAAGTAATGAGATGATAGGAGAGCACCCAACTGTCATTGATGAGTTTACAATTTCCAGACAAATTGCACCCAAAGGTACTGAAGAGAGAGAGAGTGGTAAATCTCTACTATTGGGTTAAAAAATCAACTTCACAAATAAAAGTTGGAGGATATACATTAGACAGTACATGTCTGAAAAAAGATCTGTGGATTTAAATGCACCACAGGCTCAATATTAGTCCATGGTATGATACAGCAATCAAAAGAAGTAACTTGGTTTTTAGATTGAATTAAGAGAAGATTAGTGACCAGGAACAAGGGAGGATGTCTCTATTTTCCGTCTTGGTCAGAATATTGTGCTGGTTCTGGAATTATAGTTTTAAGAATGACATAAACATTGGAGGGGATGTAGAGAAGGAAAGTCAAAGTGTTGTAGACTGGGAAAGATACAGGTTGGATTAGATGTCCTCTGAGGTACCTTACAACTTAGAGATTCCATGAGTCTGTGGGAGAGCAAGAGTCAAGTGAGACTTGGTTTCATAGCAATATGGCTCTGAGAAAACCTGGTATTCCTGGGTGACTTTCCTCCTGGGTCTGTTTGTATGGCATTGCACTGTGCATGTTGCTTTGGAGGTCTTTTGTGATGGACTGTCCTGTATGTTTTGGGGGGTTGGCACCTGATTATATTAGGAAGGCGGTGTTCTTCTCTGCCTATGGCTGATTAGCCTTAGCCTAGGGAACTGGTGGCATTGGAGAACCCTATATGGTTTACTTACCCACTTTTGGTGTAGACTTGCTTTTCCTCCCACCCCTAAATTACTTGTGGAAGACTGTATCTGATTAAATATTAGCTAAACATATGTTCTTGCCTTGCCTTGTCTGACATCTCCTATATTCTTGGCCCTATCTTTTCTATTTCCAAAATGCTCACTCAAATATTGATACTGTACTAGTTTTTGGTTTTATTTGGTCTATATCAGTGGTTTCAAAATAGAATAGAAACAAATCATTTCACTGTACATAAGGATCCCTGCTGGCCACATATTGACTTCGAAAAACACATATTAATATTATCTGTATTTGATTGTATTTTTTTGTTTTGTTAAATAATTCCCAATTACATTTTAATCTGTTTCCTGCCTGCATTCATGAGTTCCAGTGTATTTGGCACATCTGGGCTACTCTACGTAATTTTTACTCTTATATAAAAGAAACCTTTGCCCTATTCCATTGAACATTCCCTTCCCTATTCATTTATTTGGTATTACCTTCAATAGCTCCCACTAAATTAAGTCTTTTCGGTAAACTTTTTCTTTTTTCTTAGATGGTCCTAAATTATGGAATAATAGATTTAAAACTATACAAGACCTTAGAGATCATCTAGCCTGAGCCTTCATTTTGCAGATAAGGAGACTTGAGGCCCAGAGAGGAAACTTACCCGCCAATGTCACATAGGTAGTAAGTGACAGAAGCAGGATCTGAACCCAGGTTCTCCGATTATAAATCCAGTGCTCTTTCTACTATGTCACTGCTCTGTCTCTGTCTCTGTCTGAATGTCTGTCTGTCTGTCTCTCTTTGTTTCACCCCTGCTTTTTGTTCCAGGTTAGGAAGCTAAGTGACATAGTGGATAGAGTGCAAAAACTTATCCTGAGTTCAAATCTGTCCTTAGACACTTAAGAGCAAGTCACTTAGCTCTCTCTCAGTTTCCTCATCTATAAGATGAGCTGGAGAAGGAAATGGCAAGCCACTCCAGTATCCTTGCCAAGAAAACCCCAGATGGGGTCAAGAAGAGTCAGAGACGACTGAAAACAACTAAACAACAAGGTCACTGGATCTCTGTTTACACTTGAAAAATAAAGACAGATAATAACTAGGGAATTCCAACAAAGTAGACAGCTATTATTAATAATTCAACTTGGTTTCCTTTTCATCAGCAGCCTTTTGGCTACAAGTGCCACAACATGAATACGTTGAATGATAATTTTCTAAACCACTTTGCCCAGAGCTATGAGTAGATAGGTGGTAGTGATTACAACACTAAACTTGCAATCACGAAGACCTGTATTCAAATTCTGCTCATACACTTACTAGTCATATGACTCTGGACAAGTTATTTAGCATTTCTCTACCTCAGTTTTCCCATCGGTAGGATTGTTGTGAGGATCAAATGTGATAAAACATAAAGTGTTTTTTAAACCTTAGAGTACTATATAAATGCTAGCTATTATTACTACTAATGATACTAACAATTAGCAATTCCAGTGCCCAGGGCAAATTTAATTTGTAGAGTTACATTTTTCTCGTTGTTCAGTTGTGTCAAACACTTTGTGACCCCATTTGGGATTTTCTTCGCAAAGATACTGGAGTGGTTTTCATTTCCTTCTCCAGCTCATTTTACAGATGAGGAAACTGAAGCAAACAGGGCTGTGATTTGCCCAGGGTCACAAGCTAGTGTCTGAGGCCGAATCTGAACTCACAGAGATGAGTCTTCTTGACTCCAGGCCCAGCATTCTATCCATTTTGCCATCTAGCTGCCCTCAATAAGGTAAAGTTAATACCTTAGTGAGAAATCTATTATGACCTTGAGACATAAAGTCTTGCTGGGGGAGAGAGTCTGGGATAGTGTGCAGAGGTCAAAGGTGTAAAGACTCCAGTAAAGCCCTATGGGACATGGAGAAGCGGGGAGGGAATCTCAGAATACTGCTGAGGATAGGAGCAACTGTGCAGGAAAACCTTAAGCTCTTGCCTCAGCTGGCTTTTGGTTGGAATCTTGATTGGTTTGAGTGTCAAGAAAAGTTGAGTGGAGGGTCAACACTCTACCTTGGTCTGGTGCCATCACACTAATATAAAAACTGCCTGTCCTCTGAGAGTTCAGCTTGAGTATCTGCTGTACAGCTAATAATCCTTTACCTTCCTCCTGCCTGAGAGGATGTTGGGGTAGAGAGGTAGCAGATTGAAGGGATACAGTGATTTGGGAAGATATACCCCTGGGGGAGGGGTGTGATGGGATAGGACCTTCAGGTATAGTAGCCTGGAGCCAGGCAGGAGAACCAGTGTGGTCCCAGCACAAATATAGTAGGGGTCAAGAGGTCTCCAGTGCAGGTCCAGCAGAGGACCCCATCAGTGGTCTCTATCAGGTAGAAGAAGTTACTAGAAAGTTGCAGAGTATCCATTTATACCCTGGGGCAAAGTACCAGTTGCCTCACTCTAGTTCTGACTTTGTTCATGTAAATGTGGTCATTTTGTTGAAAACTTCTAGAACTATGTCCTAGAAGGAGAATTGAAAGTCCTAGTCTAATGTTCTCTCCTCTTGGGAAATTTCCTAGCAAAGCTCAAATAACAACTATATCAATAATCTAATAATAACCCAATAAGTATGTTAATCTCATTAGCACAGTCTAGAATTAATTACTGCATAAATTTTTGGCATCATGGTAAAAATGAAGAGAATGTCTATCATTAATCCCTTATTAACATATTCATTTCGTACTGCATTAATGTCCAAATTGTTCACTGATATGTGGTAATGAGATCTGCGCCAAAGCTCTGGCAATAGAGCCTACAAAAAGTGACATGGTTCACTGGGACAAAAAAGGACAAAGCACCTTTGGTGCTCACTGACAACCAGCTCACAAAAAATGTACACGTGACACACTTTTAAGTCCATTCTGAATTATTAACCTTTTCTCTATCATTTTCTTAAGCCTAGACAATTAACAAAGCCATACATCAAGCCCTGATTTGTAGGGGTTTGATGATTTCCAGGGTAGAAATGCTTAATTACTTTTATAATTTTATATATTTATATATGTAATTTATATATTATACATATTTTATTATAATTTTATAATTAATAATTTACTTAATTATTGAATATATAAACATGTGAGCTGGTTTGATTTGACTCTAAAACATCTCTGTTCCCTTTCCCCCTAATGTAATAGAAAAGAAGAAAAACAAAATCCTTATAACAAATATGGATAGTCAAGCAGAACTAACTCCCATCTTAACCATGTCCAGAAATGTGTGTGTAATGATGTAGCACCTCTCTGTCAGAAAGTGGCTTGTGTAGTCTTCAGGAATCCTAGTTGGTCATTGGATTAATCAGAGATCTTAAGTCTTTCAGAGTAACTTATTTCACAATGTTGTTATTGTATAAATTACTCTCTTGGTTCTGCTCACTTTACTCTGAATCAGTTCATTTAGGTAGTCCCAGGTTTCTCTGAATTCATCCCTTTAGGCATTAATTATGATACAGTGGTATTCCATCACATTTCAATATCATTTGTTCAGCCATTCTCCAGTTGATGGATATCCTCTTACTTTCCAATTCTTTGCCACTACAAGAAGAGGTGCTACAAATATTTTTGTACAAATGGATCTTTTGCTCCTTTCTTTGCTGTCTTTGGGGTAGAAGCCTAGGAAAGGTATCACTGAGTTAAAGAGTATGTGCAGTGTGGTAATTTGGGGGGCATAACTCTGAAATTCTTTCAAGTACCAATTCACAGTAATGTGTCTACTTTCATGTAGACTTTCCCACACTTGTCATTTTCCCTTTTTGATCAATTTTTCCAATATGAAAATTGTGAGGTAGGACCTCAGGATTGCTCTAATTTGCATATCTCTAATTATTAGTGATTCAGAGCATTTTTCATATGTCTATTGATAACTTGGATATCTTTCTTTGAGAGCTGCCTACTCATATCCTTTGATCATTTATTGATTAGGGAACACTTGGCAGCTTTTCTAAAGCACTTTCACATACATGATCTCATTTGATCTTCTTAGTTGGTAGGGGGGATATAAATAGCTATATTTTACAGATGAGAAAAAGTGGGGGGGATATAAATAGCTATATTTTACAGATGAGAAAACTGAGACCCAGAGAAATGAATTCATTCACCCAAATTTGTACAGTAAGTTAGTTGTGGAACCAGGACTAGAATATAGATCTCCTAAGGCTTTTGGGAGAGCAGGATATGAGTGAACCAGACCCTTTGAGATAACATGACAATTAAACTATTTATAAGCAAAGTCCTGTCTTTGACACATACTGGCTGTATGATTGTGCAAATTGTTTAACCTCTCAATGTTCTAGATAACTCTCTAAGACTATCAGTTGAGGAGAACGTGCCAGTCTGCATTTGATAATAGAGGTGGTGCCCTCTATCAATTAACAGGCCCAGCCCCTCTCCCTAAGTAATTGTTGTTGAATAGTTTTTCAGCTGTAATCACAGCTTCATGATTCCATTTCGGGTTTTCTTGGCAACGATATTGGAGTGGTTTACGATCTCCTTCTCCAGCTCATTTTACAGATGAGGAAACTGAGGCAAACAGGTTAAGTGACTTGCCCATGGTCACACAGCTAGTAAGTGTCTCAGGGCAGATTTGAACTCAAGAAAATGAGTCTTCCTGGCTTTAGAGCTGGCACTCTAACCTCTGCGCCATCTAGTGGCCCACTGTAAGTAAGAAACAAGTGAAATAAATAATCAGATCTCTAGAAAATCTCAAAACAATGTGAAAACTATTACTTAATGATGCTATTCTCTTCTACTTCTAATCCATTTCTTTTTTAATATTTATTTTATTCTGAACTTAAGATGTAAAATAAACGTGTCCATAACATAGTAAAATAGAGTAAAAAGATGAAGAGATATGTTTCTTTTAAAATTAGAGTCCTGTCAGATGGTGCCATTCAGTCAATGACTTTCTGTCACTTCTTGCCCGTCACCCTCACGACACACCTCTGATGATATCCAGAAGACCTGTTATACTCCCAGCCGCTCTGTTTTCCCTTTAACCCACTTAAAGGTTTATTAATTTCACTAAGTTAAAGCTACTCCTTCCAGTGACAATCAGCCTCAGGCCCAAAGTTGTCCACACCCTGATGCTGCTATTACTTTTGTCACAGATGCCTGTCAAACTGACATCTCCTGTAGCTTCCTCAGCCACCATGTGCCATTTCTCCTGCCATATAAGAGAAGCTCTGAAGAATTAAAAATGAATACTGCACAGAGGGCAGTGGAGAGAGGCAGGGTGTGGGAGAGCAGACTACAGCATCTAGCCAATGAGGGAGTTTCTCAAGAACAGGAATGAAAGAAGTCATTGCGGAAGTATATAATATAAGGCAGAAAGAGAAAATGGACTGGTCACAAGTTGAACACAAGTGATGACACTTGCTGCTGGAAGTCTTGTGATGTCAGGAGAGAGCAAGGAAGGCCTTGGCATTAGGGGTAGAAACTTTGTGGTAAATTTATGGAAAGATCATGGGGTTATTGATTTAAAGCTGGAAGGGACCTTAGAAGCTATTGAGTTCAACCCTTGTCATGTTACAGATGAGGAAACTGAGGCCCAGGCAGGCTAAGTGCTATGCCCATAGTTGCAAAGCTAATAAGTATAAGAGGCAGGATTTGAACTTAGGTCTTTCTGACTCCAAGTCCAGTGCTCTATCTACTTGTTTCTGTTGTTTTCAGTCATGTCTGACTCTGTGACCCCATTTAGGGCTTCCTTGGTACAGATGCTACAATGGTTTGCTATTTCCTTCTCCACCTAATTTTATAGGTGAGGAAATTGAGGCAAATTGGGTTAAATGACTTGCCCAGGGTCGTGCAGCTAGTAGGTGTCTGAGGCCAGATTTGAACTCAGGTCTTCCTGACTCCAGGCCTAGCACTTTATCTACCATGCCACCTAGCCACTGGCCCCATCCAGTACACCACGTGGACAAGAATCCCATAGGATGGACAGGCACTGATGGGTTGTAATCTGAACCTTTGGAGAGAATATCCAAATAAATTAGATTGTAGACTTATTGGAGGTTAGAAAGTACTGGGGGAATATTTGAGTCCCCCATGCCTGAAATTCTTTCCCTTCTCACCTTCATCTCCTGACTTCCTTGGCCTCCTTCTGTACTCAGTTCAAATTCCACTTTCTGTAGGAGGAGGAAATGTCAAACCATTCTAGTATTGTTGCCCAAAAAATCCCAAAAGGGGTCACCCAGAGTCAGATCCTATTGAAAAAGGACTAAGTGACAAATTTATATATACCCATGTGTCTATATCTATAATCTTGCATATATATAGTTCTCTACAGATTGTTTCTTCCATTAGACTGAGCTTCTTGACAACAGGACTCATGTTTTTGCATTTCTTAGTGTCTTAGAGCTTAGTCCAGTGTCTGGCACATGGAAAGTGCTTGATAAATGCTTGTTGCCTCGCTGATTGACATGTTAATAGCTTGTTCATAATATAGACTTACTTTTAGGATTGGTGCTCCTTCTCTACATGGACACTGATAGCAGCCTTCTCACTAGCCTGTCTTCACGAGCTGATACAAATAAAACAATTCATTATTTAGAAATTGAAACTAGTGATGAGCCTCTCCACCTTCAGCTAGATTGGTCTTAAATGGCCTAGGGGCAGCTAGGTGGCCCAGGGTCAAGAGAGTGCTGCCTCTGCAGTCAAGAGCATCTGGGTTTAAATTCCACCTGAGAAATTTACTAGCCTCGTAATCTTGGGCAAAGTCACTTAACCTGTTTGTCTCAGTTTCCTCAACTCTAAAATGGGAATGATAACAGTACCTTTCTCCCAGGATTATTGTAAGGATCAAATGAGGTAATATTTGCAAAGCACTTAGCACAGTGCCTGTCATGCAATAAGCACTATATGAATATTATTATTATTAACCTCAGGATACAGACATACATTCTGTCACTAAACCCACTCTCAAAGACTTTCCATGTTTATGGGACCTGCTGGAGTTTGCCAGCATTTCCTCTGGGAACTCAGAATCATCTTCTTTCCATGAGGAGACATCAAACTAGAACCTGAGTGGAAGAATATAGACTTTATGGTCTTTTTTTTTTAAACATAAACACTAAGACTCAACTTAATTCAACAAATATTTATTAAGTACTTAGTGCTATGATAGATGTTGAAGAAGATAGAAAGTTTAGATTTTAAAAAATTCCTTCACAATCATATACCACAACTCGTTCAGCCATTCCCCAATTGATGGACATCCCCGAAATTTCCAGTGCTTTGCCATCACAAAGAGGGCTGCTATAAATATTTTAAAACATATAAGTTCTTTTCCTTTTTCAGAGCAGACCCAGTAGTGGTATTACTGGGTCAAAGGGTTATAAGTAGTTTAATAACAATTTGGGCATAATTCCAGATTGCTCTCCAAAATGGTTGGATCAGTTTACAATTCTATCAACAATTAATCAATGTCCCAATTTTTCCACATCCCCTCCAACATTTGTCACTTCTCCCTTCAATCATGTTAGCCAATGGATAGACTTACATGAAATAATGAATAGTGAAATGAGCAGAACCAAGAGAATATTGTATACAGTAACAACAATATTGTTTTAAAAACAACTTTGAGTGATTAAGTCATTTTGACCTTTATAAATACTCAAATTAACTACAAAGAATATGTGAAGGAAGACGCTATCTGCATCCAGAGAAAGAATGATAAATAGAAGTGTGTATAGAATGTTTTTGCATGTAGGTAGTCAATTCTAGGGAGAGGAGAGCTGGGAGAGGGAAGAAAAAAAAAGGAAGTCACATGATAACTTTATTATATATTTTAAAAGAATAGCAAGTCGTACATAATAGATTTGCAGTTTCATGTACAATCATCTTTTTTTTTTCCCTGTTCTACTATGTTATGGAAAGGCTTGTTTTATTTCTTAAGTTCAGAATAAAATAAAAATTTTTTGAAGTTCCTTAACTCAGGAGCTAACAGTTAGGTAGAGGAGATAGAACATATTCACAAAAAATTATAATATAAGAGCTTATACCAGAAGTGCACAAGAAGGGTGTAAGCAAAGTGCCATGAAAGGCCCAAGGGAGGAGAGATCATTGCTGGCTGTGGGAAACAGTATTATAATTGTAGCATCTTATGTGTGGAGGGCTTCCTGGGGGAGGTGGCGTTGGATTTAGGCTTTAATGGATGGGTAAGATTCCAAAAAGCATAGGAAGTGAGGAAAGTATTTTAAGTAGGAAAGCACAAGATGTGTATAGGGTGGGGGACAGTCAGTGAATAGTCCAGTTTGCTCACAGCATAGAGTAGGTAGAGAAAGATAATGTGGGCTTTTGTCACAGATGTGCATATATTTATGTATGTTATATATACTAAATACTTTGAAGGAACTCTAGTATTGATGGAAATACTTCTTCCAAAGGCATGGATCACAAGCCACCCATGCCTGTTTATCCTGTGTGACTTTTATCTATGATCCCCAATAAATCCTCCAGAGAATGTGCTGGAAGCCTTCCTCTATCTCACTCTCTTGACATCGTATAAAATACAAAGGGAGTGTGCAGGCCACTTAGCCCTCAGTTATCCCCTCACTACAAGACTGGCCTATCTTCTTTTCCAGTCATACAATCCACTAATGATATATCCTCTGCTCCTCTTCTTCCACATAATTCTTCATTGGCAATAGATGGCAACCTACTCCCTCCTGTCATGGGCTTTTTTGCTGCCTCTCAGATGACTTGCAACTTTCTTTCTTCAAAGGCTGTGGGTTTTTTTGCCCAATAGCCATACAATATCCTTGGGAAAGTATTAGTATTTAAAAAAAAAAGAAGGGCCTTTGTTTCAGGGATAAACTGGTAACTGGTAAAAGCCTAGCTCAGTTTCCTAAATACAATTCAGTCCCTTTTCTCCCTCCTGTTCAATTGCCCATCCTTAGTGTCTGACCAAGATATATGTACAGTTATCCTCCAGTTAGATTCTGTTTGGATTTGATGGTGGTGTGCAGGGGACCCTGGCATCTAGAAGACTATGCCAGTGGGGAGAAGAAAGACACACTCTAATAAAGTCCCACAAGCTAGAAGGGTTTCTGAGTGTGAGGATGATCTGCATATCTTTAACCAAAAATCAGCCTAGCTAGTGCAAAGTGTAAAGGATTGGTCACTATATCATGAATTCCCTTTTTTCTTTTGGACAAAGCCACTCCTTAAACTATCTTTTGAGGTACAGAAGGGCAATGATCTTCAATTGTTTCGGAAAATTCATTAGTTTTTTTAGGGGAAGGCCAGAACTATGATTTCATCAGCTTAGAAAACTACTGGTGAGGGACTTCCTTCTACCACTGCATGTCAGCAACTATTCTATATCTTACGGTCTTGGTTGAGGCACTAAGGGTCCAGGGTCATATAGCCAGTATAGGTCAAAGTTGGAATTTGAACTTTAGTTTGTTTTTTTTTTCTTTTGGTTGGGCAATGGGGGTTAAGTGACTTGCCCAGGGTCACATAGCTAGTAAGTGTCAAGTGTCTGAGGCCGGATTTGAACTGGGGTCCTCCTGAATCCAAGGTTGATGTTCTATCCACTGCACCACCTAGCTACCCCCAAATTCAACTTTACATGCAAAGTTATTTCTCTTTCATCCATCCATCCATCCATCCATCTTTCTATCTAACTATCCAGATACGTGAATGTTATGAATATATGAATATATACACATATATATACATATGAACGTTATGATAAGTGGATGTTATGCTGAATATAGCACTGAACCTAGAGTCAGAAAGACCTTATTTTAAATTCAGTCTTAGATACTTACTGGCTGTATGATCCTGGGCAAGTCACTTTATCCTCTGTCCGTCTCAGTTTTTTCTTCTGTAAAATGGGGATAATAATCATTTTTACTTCAAGGGTTGTTTTGAGGAAAATGTGAGATAATATTTTTAAATGCTTTGTATACCCTAAAGATCCATATAAATACTATCTGTCTATCTTTCTATCTACTTTTGACAGTGCAAAAATTTGCTCTCTAAATAACCTTGTTTCTTATGTCTCTTTTCGTCCTGGGGAGCTCTGACTACCAACAAGCCATGCAAGTTCACTATGGAAACCAGGCTCTGAAGTCTATTTCCTCTTAGGTTCTAAGACTGAGGGGGAAAGGTTTGTGCCCCATTTCCAAGTGGTTTCACCTGAGACTTCTGATGTTTGCCAAATTGACTTCTCTAATTGGCTAAGTGCGCAAATGGCCCTGGAGATCCTTTGGGATTGTACCAGTAAATCTATTCTGTACATAATGACCCACTTGTGGAAGGTACTCCTGTTGCCAGGAGATGATGAGGGGTAGCCACCATTTAAAAGTCAATACTGTAAAAGTCCATTTCCAACATGATTCTGGAAAGAAACAACAATATTCTGGGAGCAAAACTGAATCCAATCAACTAATATGGGCAGTCTTGTCTAAGAACTGGCATTTTGGCTTGGGACCTAGAAAACTTGGGTTCTTATGAAATATCCCCTTCCTTGTGATGTTTTTCCCAGATAAATAAAAAAGAGTAGACGGCATGGAGAAGAGCAAAGGACACTGCATTGGAGTGCAGGAAGCTCTGCCACTAACCACGATGTTAAGTAATAGTAACTTACATTTGTATACAGAACCTCAAAGTCTCCAAAGCATTTTCCTTTAACACCCCAGGAGGCGTTATTCCCATTTTACAGATGAGGAATATCCACAAAAGTCTAATATCTTACTATGGGGTGGGGATCACTTAGGTTCTTGAAAGCTATGTCAGTGGAGAATTCACAAGGAAGTCTTTCCTTATGGGTCCAGTGGTGAAATTAATTTTAGTCCTACCAAACTGGAAAGCCTTAGTTTATGGATCCAGCGATGGACCAGAAGTCTGTCATCCAAGAACTAGCCAATTAAGTTTAGAGAGGCTACATCACCAAGTTGGCCAGAAGATAATGGATTTTGGGGGTCACAGAAACTTCCAGGAGTCATTTACCAAGTTCTAAAGGGGTTGTGATCTTTGTCAATGGAGGGAGTAACACAGACCAACAACATCGTAGCTCCTTCAAATGGATCAGAGAAAAGAAAATGAGGCTCAGAGAAGGTGACTTGCCCGTGGTCACACAGCTAGTGAGTGTTGGAGCGAGAATTCAATTCAGGTGTCTTGACTCAGAGTTATTCTGTGATCTTGGTTAGGCCATTCGTCCTGGTCCTTCATTTCTTCTAAAATAAGGGATTTGAACTATATTCAATTCCACAAACATTTAGATGATCTCTAAGGTCTCTTTAAATTTTATAAGTCATGAATCTATGCTGATTCTTTTCCCTAGTGAATACTGTTGTAATTTAGTGGTAAAAAAGTGCCCACTTCCCAACACTTGCACATAATGGGATTATTTATTTGCTTATGGAATTGCCATTGTTCCTTCTTTCTGAAAGCTGTGTGCCATTCTATTAATCGAGCAATGCCAGAATGGCTTATCTTAAAATCTCCATTGGTAGAAAATAGAGATGATACCTGTTTAACTTGCCCAGAATGGCACCTTGCTCCAGTGGGAGTCTTTAGAAATATTGTTTCATCCTGCCATTGCCTGACTCTACTCTGTCTCTTCTGCTTACCTTCTGTAAAGAGAAAACTAAAACACCATTCCCATGAACCAACCCTGAACATTCCAGTAGAATGTTCCTGACTCATGATATTTCATCTCCAGCCTCCATACCTTTGCATTGGCCATCCCCATGTCTGGAATGAATTGTCTCCTTAACTCTGCCCTCTCTAAGGCACAGAGTCTTCCTTTAAAAAGTAGCTCAGGAATTGTCTTCTGTAGGAAACTTTTCTTTGTGAGCACCTTGAGGACAGGGACTGTTTTTGCCTTTTTTTTTTTTTTAGCTGCAGAGCTTAGCACAGTGCCAGGCACATAGCAAGTACTTAAAAAATGCTTGTTAACTTAACTGATTCCCTCAGTTGCTAGTGCTCCCCTCCCAAACTTTCCTATATTTAACTAATTTGTGTTTATATATATGTTTAGTATTAATGTTGCATATATATTTTATATGTATTTGTGTCCCCCAAAACAATGCAAGCTCATGGCATATAGAGATTGCTTCATTCTTTGTACTGGTACCCAGAGAACCTTACACAGTGCCTGGCATATAGTAGAAGCTTAATAAATATTTGTTGATTAATTGAATGTAAGCACCTTGAGAGCAAGAACTGTTTTTCCAGTTGTATTTCCAGTGCTTTGCACTGTGCCTTGTATACCTTAGACATTTAATAAATGCTTATATGATTGAATTTAATAGATTGAGACAGTGTAGCTAAGTGGACAGAGTATTCCTCTTGGAGTCAGGAAAAGAAAGACCTGAGTTCAAATCCTACCTCAGACACTTGCTAGCTGTGTGACTCTGGGCAGGTCGTTTAACTTATCTGGGCCTGTTTCCTCATTTGTAAAATGAGAAGGCTAGGTCTCTTCCTTATTTCTGTAATCTAATGATCCTATAATCTGATGATCTTATGACCTTTAAGGTTCCTTCTGGTACTACTAAGTCACTAATCAGAAGAATGGAGTATACTTGCAGCTCTATCATTAACCAAGTCATACAGCCCCCTTTACCTTAAAAAGGTAATTTGCTCAAGGGACTGCAGGAGTCTGAAGGAATGATCATAACTTGAAAAATGAGCAGCAGATCTTCTTTTCATAGAAAGACTGGGCTGCACTTGAGTTGAACTTCGAGAGTCCATTTTAAAAGCCATAAGAGGGTAAATTGCAGGAAAGGCAGTTTTAAGAGATTTCAGAGACTATTCAGTGAAATCCCTTCATTTTACAGGTAAGGAAACTGAGGCAAAGAGAGGTGAAGAGTATTGCCCCGGGTTGCACTGGTAACAAGCAGAGGAGGAATTTAAATTCAGACACTCCAGAGTCAGTATCCTTTACCACACTATAACACATATGAGCAGCTAGGTGGTGCAGTGGATAGAGTGCCAGGCCTCAAGTCAGGAAGATCTGAGTTAAAATCCAGCCTCAGACATTTATTAGATGTGTGACCCTGGACAAGTCACCTAACCCTGTTTGCCTCAGTTTCCTCATCTGTAAAATGAACTGGAGAAGGAAATGGCAAACCACTTCAGTATCTTCACCAAGAAAACCCTAAATAGAGTCACAAAGAGTCAGACACAATTGAAATGACTGAACAACAACCACACTTTCTCCTTATTCAACATAAATCAGTTGTCCTAAGTCTCACATTGAAAAAACTCCAACTTCACTGACAGGAACTTTTGGTCTATACAGGTGACCTGCTGTATGACACACTTCCATTCCTTTGGCTGGGGTAGCTGCTCTGGCAAAACTTTTTCCATTGCCTCTTGCCACCTGGCATCCTATTTTGTAGAGCTGTTTACTGCTTTCTGATGATGAGAACCCAATCTTTGGGTCCTAGGTCTCTAATATATCCTCTTTCAATAGTGCCCTGCTTCCCTTTACATTCTTCTCCTGCTGAGCACAGAAGCTGCCCTGTCATCATACTTAGCACCTGCTTCAGTCAAGGATGAGTTCCTTCAGTCATAGTCTCTGCTCTGGAACCACTAAAAACAGGAGAGTCTTGCCAGCCAGTCCCAGCTGACTACAACTTCATTACTTCTGTATAAAACTGACTTTAACCAGAACAGGGAGAACTTGAGAGCAAAGACTCTCTCCACTGGAATGTAATATCTGCCTTGGGCTTCAAGGGGCCCATTGCATTGATTCAATAAGGTCACAGAAGCCTGAACCCAGTCTCACTCACCTTCCCCATCCTTAAACACCACCACCAACAAAAACCTCCATCCTTCACTTGATTTTTTTAAAGTTAAATTGATTTTTTAATTAAAAAATTTTCAATTAACAAGCTCTTGCTTTTTCTCACTCTCACCTCCCCCCACCTTGCTAAAGAAAAAAGGGAAATGTGAAACCCCTGTAAGAAATATGCATAGTTAAACAAAACACATTCCTATGTTGTCCAGATCCAAAAATGCATGTCTCATTCTGTGTCTATAGTCCATTACCTCTTTGTTAGGTAGTGGGCCTCTGTATTCATGGTTGGTCATTGGACTGATCAGAGTTATTAAGTCTTTCAAAGTTGATTGTTTCTACAGTGTTGCTATTATGCACATTTTTCTCCTTGTTCTACACTCTTCACTCAGCATCAGTTCATAAAATCTTCCCAGGTTTCTCTGAATCTGTGCCTTTAATCATGTCTTACTAAACAATAGAGTTTCATCACATTCATGCACCGTGAGTTATTCAATCAGCCATTGACCAATTGATGAGTAGTGTTCCTTGCCACTATGAGAAGAGCTGCTGTAAATACTTTTGTACATATGGGTCCTTTTCCTCTTTCTTGGGTATCTTTGGGGCACAAGCCTTGTAGGGGTTTAGCTGGGTCAAAGGGCATGGCACAGTTTAATATGCACAGTTTTGGTATAGTTCCAAATTGCTTTTCAGAATTGTTGGACCAATTCATAGCAAGCCCAGGAGTGCCCTTTTTCCCATCACCCCACCAATATTCCTCATTTTTCTTTTCTGTCAACTTTGTCCATCTAACGGGTATGAGATGAAACCCCAGAGTTGTTTTAATTTTAATTTCTTTAATTATTAGTGATTTGAAACACTTTTAAATATAGCCATTGATAGCTTGAATGTCTTCCTTTGAGAACTACCTGCTCATTTAACTTGACCATTAATCTATTGGGGAATGGTTTTTATTCTTATAAATTGGAATCAATTCTCTATATATTGCAGAAATGAAACATTTATCAGAGAAAGTGACTGCAAAAATTTTTTTTCCTCAGTTAATTTTTCCCCTTCTAATCTTAGTTACATTGGTTTTATTTTTCCAAAACTTTTAAATTTTGCATAATCAAAATTGTCCATTTTATCAATAGTGATCCTCTCCATCCCTTGTTTGGTCATGAACTCTCCCATTATCTATAAATCTGAAAGATATTTTCTTCATTGTTCTTCTAATTTGTTTGTGATGTGACCTAAATCATATTTCTATTTCGGAGTTTATCTTGATATATGAAATGAGGTGCTGGCCTGAATCTAATTTTTGCTCAACTGCTTTCCCATTTTTCTAGTAGTTTTTGTCAACTAGTGAATCTGTATTTCAATACCTGTAGTCTATGGGTTTATCAAACATAAGGTTTCTTAGGCTTGTTTGCTTTTGAATGTTGTATATCTAATCTGTTCCACTGATTAGCCACCTTCATTTCGTCTTAAGATCTACTCAAGGTATTGTCCTGTGTCTTTTTTTCCTTATTCATAGTAAAACTTCTGGAAAAAGATATCTATGCTCATTGGTACCACTTTCTTACCTTCCACTCACTTCTTAATGAGTTGGAATGAGGCTTCCATCCCCATTGTTCAAATAAATTATTGTCTCCAGGGTCATCAGTGATCACATTTTGGATAAATTCAATGACATTTTTGAGTTCTCATTCTTACCTTTCCTTTCTGTAGTGTTCGGTATCATTGAACACCCCCTCCCTTCGGATGCTCTTTGCCAGTTTTTTTTTGTCACATTGCTCTGCCATGATCCTCTTCCTACCTGTTTGATTAATCCTTAGTCTTCTTGCAATATCATAATCCATTTCCAGCTTCCCTATATGTGGGCATCCTTCAGAACTCTGTCCTCAACTTCCTCCTCTTCTCTTACTATACTATCTTTTGGTGGTTCCCATGTAGCTAACTGCAGCTTTTCAACCATTTGGCATTTTTATATTAATAATTTTCTTATTTGAAAGTGTGTTACACTCCTGTGTATTGATTATCATAGCTTTTGTATTAAAATTTAAACTATTTCTCACTTCCTCATATGTCATATAGTGAATTGCAACAATTGTTTCTCCTACATTTCCAAGATGATGGTCCTTTATCCTAGAGTTTTTAAAAGTTTGGACCAAGAAAGAACCACCAACTGAATCCAATAATAACACAGATAATAGGTTTCACATAATAACCATCCAATGCAGTAATATAAGAGCCACCAAGTTTTCTGTAAAGTTCAACTACTTCGGGAATCCAACAATTCTGGTCTGACACTCCAGTGTACTACTTCAGTGTGAGAGGATCCACCAGCTAAAGAGTAACTGTGAAGGGCCAGTTCCCTCCAAGACTGGACACAGTATCTATCTATCTATCTATCTATCTATCTATCTATCTATCTATCTATTTTTAGGCAATTGGGGTTAAGTGATTTGCCCAGGGTCACACAGCTAGTAAATGTCAAGTGCTTGGTCTGAGGCCGAATTTAAACTCAGGTCTTCCTGACTTCAGGACCGGTGCTTTATCCACCGCACTACCTAGCTGCCGCTGGACGCAGTATTTAAAAGGGTCGTGTAGCTAACTCCAAAATCTATATACATAGTCTTATCTCTCTCCTGAGCTCTAATCCCACATCTCCAGCTGCCTATTGGATATCTCTGCTTGAATGTTCCACAAGTTCCTCAAACTCAACATAGAACTCACTATCTTTCCCCTAAATCCACTATTCTTCTTACCTTCCATATTTCTCTTAAGAGCACCACCATTGTTAGCTACCCATGTTGGTAAACTTGGCATCATCTTCTCCTCTTTACCTCTCATTCACCCTTCCCCTCATAACAAATTAAATGTCAAGTCTTTCTGATTCTACTTCTGTAGCATCTCTCATGTCTTTCTCCTTATCTCCACTCACACAAACACCCTAGTAAAGGCCCTCATCATCTCTCCTTTACTATTGCAAAAGTCTCCTAACTAGGTTTTTTTTTTTTACATCTACTATTCCCTACTTTAATCCATTCTCCATATAATTGCTAAAGTAGTATTCCCAAATAGCTTGAATTTTCCTAAATAACTCAAGAAGTTTCAGTGGCTCCTTATTGCCCCCGCAATAACATACACGCTCCACTGATGGGCATCTAAAACCCCTTGCAGTCTTGCTACTGTCTCTTTTACCAGGTTGTTGGTGTTACTCCCCTTCAATTCCTTTTTGTTACAAACTGGTCTAGTCGCTGTACTCCATTCATAATTTCCCTTTCCCATTCATTGTCTTTCTAAAGGTTTCCCCATATACCTAGAATGCTCTTTCTCCTTATCTCTACCTCTTAGAATACCTTCTTCCTCTCCAGCTCAGCTTAACATTTTTAACCACCACTTTTAACAAGTTTTTCCTGATTCCCTTAGATGTTAGTCTTACTCCAAATCAATCTGTATTTATTTTGTATATATTCTTATTTAGGGGCAGCTAAGTGGTACAGTGGATAGAGTGCTGGGCCTAAAGTCATTAAGACTGAGTTCAAATACAGTCTCAGACATTTCCTAGCTATGTGACCCTGGGCAAGTCACTTGACCCTGTTTGCCTCAGTTTTCTCATCTATAAAATGAGCTGGAGAAGGAAATGACAAACCACTCTAATATCTTTGCCAAGAAAACCCCAAATGGGGTCTCAAAGAGTTTGAAATGACTAAACAACAGCAATCCTTTTTGCTTTTCTGATTTATTTACTTATTTACTTACATGTTTATATTCTACTAGTAGAATATGTAAGGTTTTTGAGGGTGGGGTCTGCTGGACCTCAAAGCTGGCCAAGGAGAACTCTGGGGAAAACAACAACAACAAAGAAATTATTGTTTAAACCTGAAGATGGAATGAAGAGTGAGAGGTAGAGAGAAGAGGCATAAGAGAAAAGTGTCCAAGAATGCTCAGGCTGAGGGTTTGATTTTTTATTTTAAAGTGTCTGATCATTGACCGAAATATTTAAAGAAATATAATAATTTTCACTGGTGCTTTTTGTTCTTGGCATAAAAATAACAAAATAATTTTAAATAGCACATCCAGATATGAAAACATCAGCTTCACTTGGTGGCATGTTCTGATTCAAGTCCTGAGATTATTTGGTATCTGTTTGCAATAATTAATAAATATGGGGAGCATTATTGAAGTCTCCATGAAGATCATAATATCAAAGATTTAGAGATGGGAGGTCATCTAGCTCAACTTCATCATTTGTAAAATGAAGAAACTGAAGCCCAGAGAAATGAAATGTCCTAAGGTCATATATGTAGTAAATAGCTGAGGTAAGACTCAAACCCAGGTCCCCTGATATCAAATCCAATGTTCTTTCCATTGTGCCACTCTCAAGTTAGAGTAAGTGGGGGGGGGAGGGGGAAGGGGACTCAGGTTGAGGTAGCTTCCTTGAGTCTTTAGAAGCAGTAAGGTCTGAACCAATTTTGTTCAGATCTAATAGATGTCCCAGGTAAAAGGGATCATAGTTAGAATGGGATGATAGGGAATCATAGGATTTAGAACTGGAAGGAAACTTTGAGATTATCTAGCACAACTGCTTCATTCTATAGATGAGGAAAATAAAGACCAGAAGGAAAGTAACTCAGTCAAGATCCCATGGATAATAGGTAGTAGATGTGGGATTTGAATCCCAAACCCCCTGATTCCAAATCAAAGGCTCTTAAAAGAGTTCTTTCAGGAGATTAGAACCTTACACTTAATTTAATCTCTTCATTTTAGAGTCAAGGTTCTTAACTCGGTGTCCATGGATCCCCCAAGATGTCCTTGAATAGATTTCACAGGTCCATGAGCTTGTTTTTAAAAATATAATTTGATAATTATTTCAATATAATTGGTTTTCTTTGTAACATGATGTATTTTCTTTTATGGATTTAAAATCACTACTCTGAGAAGGGGTCTCTAGGCTTCACCAGAGTGATAAAGGCGTTTGCAACACACACACACACACGCACACACACACACACCCCACACAAAATGTTAAGAATCTCTGTTTTGGAGAAACAGGAATAAAAACTAAGCTGACTTAGTGGAAAGAAATGGAAAAAATGAAATAAACTGCTGAAAAAAAGAGCAGGCCTCCTGCAAGTCTCTCTTCTGGTCATATCCTGTTACAGTCATATCACTGGGCTTCAATCCATCACAGAATTATTTGAATAAAAGCCCATACAGTGTTAGGTGCCCTTCACTAACTATACCTTGATTTCTGGTGCATAGGAAAATAAAAGAACATAGCTGGGAATCTCTGATTACTGGCCATGGTGTCATTTATTTGAAGATGAGTTATATTTCTTTTTACCATAAATAAATAACCCTTTTCCTTCTACTGTTATGAATATACCTTTCATGCTACATCAGAAGAGATAACACAAGTCTATGTTAATGAGGCCAGTAGAAACACTGACCTGGGAGTTAGGATTTGGGGAGCCCATCACTGACATGCCAAGACCTAAGCAAACCTACATTTCACTTATCTATGTTAAAGTTTCACTATCTCTGCATAGTAGAGACAGTAACTCCCTTTCCCACCTAATGAGTGCATAGTAAGGATGCATAAAACAGTAGGAAAATGTCTTTGCCCATATGTGACCAGTAGAATGAATCTTACAAAGGAGACATGATTCTACCACTGTTAGGCTCTACCATTTTTTTTTTTAAACCACGGCTGGGATTTCATAATCCTAGTGATGAAACTTACTCTACTAGGGCAGATCATTGTTATTGTTGTTCAGTTATTTACTTGTATCTGACTTCTTGTGAGGCTGTATGGGGCAGATCACCTACTTTGTAACTGATAGTCTTTTAAGTCTTGCTTGAGAGTCATCGAGAAGTTAGGTGACTTCACTAGGACAACACAGTCAGTACATCTCAGAGAAGGGATTTAAGCTCAGATTTTCTTGACTCCGAGGCCAGCTCAGCTCTTCATCCATACCACACTGACAAGAAGTACAAGAGCTAAGAAATCAGTCAGTCAGTCAAAAAAATTTGTTAAGTACCTAACATGTGCCAGGCATTGTGCCTTAGCATTGTCGATAAAAGAAAGACCTTTCTTTTCGGTGTTTTGGTTAGAAAAGCTATGCTGGCCATCTAAAAAAGATGATTCCCAAATAAAACAAATTTTTAAATGAACAAATACATGAATAATCAAATAAATAAAAATAAAAAAAGATGATTCCTAGCCTTTCTGGAATAATGCCCTAATAATATGCCCATGAGAGTAAGCAAGGGTTAAAGCTACTTAGA
Organism: Vombatus ursinus; assembly: GCF_900497805.2. Lineage (NCBI taxonomy): Eukaryota > Metazoa > Chordata > Mammalia > Diprotodontia > Vombatidae > Vombatus > Vombatus ursinus. Next base: position 23,912,172 of record NW_020940355.1, read on the forward strand.
TTTTTGTTGAGGGTAGGGAGAGTATTACCTAAACCTCTTTTCTTCTACTTTTCCATTTTCTCATTGACAGGATGCTTGTCTTGTTCCTGTGCTTTGTCCACACTCCCCTCCATCCTGGAGCCTGCAGAACACAGAATGAGTTGAAATCAAATGGAACGTGAAGGCAGGTAGAAGAATTCTTTCCAATTCTCTCTGCAATGATTCTATGTTTGGGGGATCTCTGGACTTTTCTCCCCAAATACTACATCTCTCTTTTGATCAAAGTGTGCATGAGTCCTAAAAGAATCTTTCTTGTGATCCACACTCAGAGGTGAGGAAAAAAAGGGTCAGGGAAAGGACCTGACCTTTCTGCCTGCTATGTTGCAGCAGTGTGCTAAATACTTTTTTTTTTTTTTACCAGTATCTCATTTAAAGAGGGGAATTCATGGATTTTACTGGGCAATGTGAACTTAGTTCAGAAAGACTGAGAAAGAGAGACAGAGAAGGGGATGCTTGCTGCCATAGGCACAATATTTCCCCCCAGAGGCAGTATCTGTCAACTTGAGATGATGTGAACTTCTCTGAGCAAGGGTAGCTGCATCAGGGAAAGCAAGTTCCTGTCTGACTGAATTAATCAGCAGCGTGGAGAGCCAGAGGGTTGACAGTCAAGATTTCTCCCTCTCATTGCGCTTGGAGGGGAATTTTAGCTTCTAGCTGGTTCTGACTCTTGTGAGTCACTGAACCACCACACCATGCTTCGTCAAAATTTTGAGGTTTGCATTAAGCACAGTGAACTTTCATTTTCTTCAACAATGCAGCAGTGAAAGTTCATTCCCTCCCACTCCACACCTACACCCATACACACCTTCAGTGGGGGAAGGAGAGGAAGAATCCAGCCATTTTCAGCTTCTGTTATACCACATAAGCTCGTTTGCATTTTATTACATGTTTCTCAATCTAATTAATTTTTTTTTAGAAATCATGACTGTGACCTTTGGTAGAAGATAACAACAAGGGGCTTGGCTAAGTTAGACAGCAGTTAACTGAATGAGACATACCCAAGTCTGAAAGAGTGTGTGTGGGGGGGGATGGGGGCGGTAGGGGGGGGATGTTGAATTGATAGCTACCTTGTCCCTGGTTCTGATTGTTCATATGGAACCTACAGACTACTGTAATTTACCCTTACTACACTTAAACCCTTGCTGTATGGAATAACTTTATTATGCCAAACTTTGTGGTTTCTTTAGGTCAGGAGTCTCGATACACACCCATAGTTTTCCCAAAAGTTCTGTTTTTCTCAAGACTGGGGGAACCTGCTACTCTCAAGGGTTCTACCCTGCTGTCTAGATAATAGAGAAGAAGAACTGGTAAGACTCAAAGTACACTCTACTCCAGACCTGGTAAGTCTATACACCACCCCAAGCTCTCCAGGCAGAATTCAATTTATCTGAGAGAAGCAAAATACAGGTGTCCTGCCTTTCTCTCTCGGTTCCGGGGCACAGGAGAAAACCTGGTATATGTGGGTGAGGGCTAAGTGATACAGTACACAGAGCATTGGACCTGGAGACAGGAAAACGTGAGTTCAAATTCAGCCTCAGATACTGTGCGATACTGGGCAAGTGACTTAACCTCTGTCTGCCTCTGTTTCCCCCATCTGTAAAATGAGGATAATAATCACTCCTACCTCCCAGGGTTGTCATATCAAATTATATAATATTTGTAACTCCCTTTGCAAACTTTAAAGTGCTATACAAACGCTAGCTTCATTGTTGCTATTGTTGTTGTTATTTTGTACTCTGTCCCTAGAATTGTTTCCGTTTTAGGACTCCACACTTTCCTGCCTTGTTATTATTCCCCAAGATTTTCTTTTCTCCTTTCCCCTTACTAACTCTGACCTGCCTGAGGGGAATCTGACACTGAATGCATAGTACATACTGCTATATTTCATTTTAACTCTGTAAAAACAGTTTGCCATCACAGCAGGGGAAGGGAGCAGAACGAGGAGGGTGGAGTTCTAAGGACAAACCTTATTTCCACTCTACCTTCTTTTCTTCCCAATTTTCCTGTCTCTGTTAATGCCTTTGTCATCCTCCCACTCACTAAGTCAGAAACCTTAGAGTCATCTCTGACTCCTCCCTCTGCCTATCCATTCAGGTGACAAATCCTCCCCTTTCCATTTCCTCGATATCTTCACCATCTTTCTCCTCTTTTCCATTCCCCCTGTCATCTTCCTAGTTCAGGTCCTTATCACTTGTAACAAATTTACCCTGTTGGGTATCCAGTTCAGGATTCAACTAAACAAACACTAACACTACAATGGTGCTAATTATTTTTGTTGTTGTTCAGTTGTTATTTTAGTCATGTCTGACTCTTTGTGATCTCATCTGGGGTTTTCTTTGCAAAGATACTGAAGTGGTTTGCTATTTCCTTCTCCAGCTCATTTTACAGATGGGAAAGCTGAGGCAAACAGGGTTAAGTGACTTGCCCAGAGTCATACACCTAGTGTCTGAGGCCAGAATTGAACTCGGGAAGAGGGGTCTTCTTGACTCCAGATACTAATTATGTTTTTACTTAAAGCATCAAAGGCTATAGGAATATTAGCAAATCGAGGATATATTATGAAATTCAGATGTAATGATGGTCACATGCAGCTTCCTGTGCCTCTCTTAGTCCTTCAGAGATGTTTATTTTTGGTCCTGCAAGAAGCAACCTACTTGAATAGTGAAGGTCTCTCCAGGTCAGAAGAGCAATGACCTCTTCCTTCTCTCAGAATATTTTTATTCCCCCAAATTCCATATGCCCTATCTGGAAGTCACTGGGGAAATTGTCAAAAAACATGGCCAATGTGGCTTGAGACTTTGTGACTCTGAAATTTCTCCCTCTTCTGTTTTATAATTTTGTTCCTCCCTTCTTCTACAGTTAAGTGTGCTTAGGTTATATCCTTATTCCAATTCTATGTATACACCTTAGACTTAACTGTGGAAGGATAAGAGCAGGGGCTGCCCAAAGCCTACTAGAATGCCCGATATCCCTGCCTCTAGCTTCTTCCTCTTCCGTACCTTCCTACCCATCCATGTCAGATTAATGGTTCTAGAGCATAGTTCCCATCATCTCATTCCTTTGTTCAAGAACCTTCAATGACTCCCATCATCTACAGAATAAAGCCCAAACTTCCTAGCATAACATTCATGGCCTTCCATGCTTTGGCCCCAAACTACCTTTCCAGCTTCATCTCCCAGTTCTTTCCAGTATGCCAACTTCCACATTACTAATCATTTCCTGAAAACATCTTATGTTTACATTCCTTACCTGTGTTTATATTGTCCCTTTCACCTGGAATGCCCCATCTATACCTATTAAAATTCTGCCCTCAATTCAGTGCTCAACTTAATCAGTGAAATATTCAGTCATAGTTCTCCCTTTCATTTACCTGCCATTTTTCTAAACTTGGTAATTTGGGGGGAAGGTCATATCCTCTTAAACTTGTACTCCTGCCAAATAGATTCTAGCACAGGCTTTTATCCTTTTTGTGTATGTGTGTCATGTCACCCTTTGGCATTCTGGTGAAGCCCGTGGACTTCTTAGAAAATTGTCTTTAAATAACTCAAGGAAATACTAAATTTTGGTAGAGGTAAGTGAAAATAAAGATGTGATTTTTTTCCCATCCAATTTCACAAGCCCCCTAAAATCTATCTATGGACCCCAGCTTAAGAACTCCTGAGCTGTTGGCATTCCAGCATGTTATACACAAATGCATGGCCTGAAGAAGAAGAGAGAAACAAGCCTGCTGCATTGAAAAAATAGCAAAGCCCTTGAGGGAGAATTTTCCTTTCCAGACCCAAGTATCTGCCCTTTCCCCCTGAGCTGGACTTTTCAAGATGTGAGAAAGGGCCACTGGCTTGTGGTCTGCTGTGCACATGTTCATTGAAAGGCCATGCAGCACTAGGCCTTGAAGGGAAGAAGAAAAAGACACAGGCCCAAATGTTCACCTCTCTGCTCCAGTATATACTGGAGTTCCTCCAATGAGAGTGGAATTCATTTTTTTCTTTTTCTAAGAAATGGAATGTCCCTTTCAATTTGTTCCTGCTTCTTGCCTTGACTCTTGGGGCAGTCTGCCACAGGCTGATAAGGGAAGGAATTTGAGAATAAACATTAATAAAAATAGAACATCCAGAGGAGATTGTCAGATGCCCACCAGATGAAAATTACTACCATTGATTGATAGATTGTTAATTAGAAAGGATCTAGGAGATCATCTAGAGTCAACCCCCTCATTTGACTGATAAGGAATTGTGGTTGGTTACCCTTTAAAAGACCTGCCCTTCTGTGGAAGCAACAAGAGAGAAAATTTGGGGACTTACAAAGTTGACAAAGCTATAACAGAGAAAGTCACGGCTAAGAAGACTAATCCCTATGGTATGGAAGAATTGTTAGAAGCTCTTATTTTTTATCATCTGCCACATTATTAAGAAATGTTCATCTTCCCCTGTCCATACCCCAGACCAATGACACATGGTGAATTCTGATGAGGGTTGGAGATCAGCAGGGAAGACACTGTGAAAGTCAGCCTTATATACTACAATGTACTTCACACAGGTGGGGCAAGAGAATAGACTGAATTCTCATTCATCACAGCACTCTGAGAGTGTGCAGTGAGAGAATAAGAGCTAAGGAATGAACCTGAGTCCTGTGATTGCATTCTCCTTGATCTGTGGTTTTGAAATTGCTTTCCCTTCTGCCCTAGGTCCCCTCCTCACCTGCAGGGGGGAAAAACCTATCTCTGGAGTGAACTGGAGGTTTTAACATTCAGTGCATGGTTTTTATTTGAAGAATAGAGACTTCATCATCTAAAGAGGAACAGCTCTCTTTAAGAAGAGTCTTGGGGTGGTGAATCAATACCCAGCTTAAGAGTGGTTTAGATGGGGTTTAACCTGAGGAAAAAAATACATAGAAGAAGGATGGAACAGTAGTCTTTGAATAGTTGAAAGGCTATCATGTGGAAAGATTAAACCTTTTCTGTGTGATTTCACAGAGTAGACTTATGATCAATAAATAGGTTGAAGTTATAGGAAAGCAAATTTAAAAAATTAAATTGCTGTATTTGTTTTTAGTTTGCCTCTATTTGCCAATATATTCCTTCCTTACTTCCAGACATCCATCCCTTATTAAAAAGAAAAAAAAAGAAAAAATACAACTCAACAAAACTGACCCACACCTCAGAAATGTCTGTATTCCATACCAATAGCGATGTACTTCTGCAAAGTGGGGATGGGGTGAGGAGGTCCCTTCTTGCATCTCTTCTTTGGGGCTAATCTGGTCATAATTCCACACCCTTCCCTTCCCTTCCTTCCTTCTTTCACTCATTTCCTTCTTCACCCCTCCCTTCTTCCTTCTTTCTTTCCTTCCTTCCTTCTTTCTTTCTTTTTTCTTTCTAATGAAAGTTATTATTATTGTTTAGGGACATAGTTACCTCATTTTTTGGAATTTAAATTTTTTTTATTGTAAACAAAATAACCAACACACATAAACATGTCAGAATACAAAATAACAAATAAGAGTATTGTATATGAAACTGTGAATTTCTCTTAAGTACAGTTATTTTAAGTGTATATTAAATTCAACATAAAAGTAACAAAATTGCCATGTTTGTTTGGGTCCCTTTCTGGACTTTTCTTCTTCATTCCTTCACTTGAAAATTGTTTTTAGTATTTTTTTCTACTGATATCTTTTATTTTTTTATATCACTAAAGTTTTCCCCATTACTTCTCCCTTTCCCTCCTTCAGAGAAACATTCCATGTAACAAGTGATATTTTAAAGAAAAAACAAAAAGAAAAATTAGCAAAACTGGTCAATATATTGAAAAAGTCTCAAAATATGTGCAATAAACCACATTACCTCTGAAAAGAAGTGGAGTGGAATTGATATTTTCATATCTCCTCTTTGCTCTCATGCTTGTTCTTCATAATTTTGCAACATTCTTTTTTGACTGTTTTGTGTTTGTTCTTCATTGCCATTCATTGTCATAGTCATTGTATATGTTATTTTCTTGGTTCTGCTTACTTCATTCTGCATTAGTTCATATAAATCTTTCCATATTTCTCCGTATTCATCACAGTCATCATTTCTTACAGTTCAGTAATGTTCCATTACATTCACATACCACAATTTGTTTACTAGGGGTAGGGAACCTGTGGCCTTGAGGCCACATGTGGCCCTCTAGGACCTCAATGTGGCCCTTTGAGTGAATCCAAACTTCACAGAACAAATCCCCTTAATAAAAGGATATATAAATAAATATATAAATAAAAATAAAACTTGGACTCAGTCAAAAGACCATACACAAGGACCTAGAAAGCTACAACTTCCCCATCCCTTCCCCAATCAATGGGCATCCACTTTGTTTACAATTCTTTGCTATCACAAAAAGTACTGCTATAAACACTTTGGTGTATATGGGGACTTTCTTATCAATGGCCTCCTTGGTATAAGCCCAGTGGTGAACAGGTATACACAGTTTTAGTCACTTTATTTGCACATTCCAAATTGTTTTCCAAAATAGCTATACCACATATAATGACCTAGTGTGCCTATCTTCCTACAACCTCTCCAACATTAACTATTCTTATCTTTTATCATCTTCGTCAGTTTTCAGGGTGTGAGGTAAAATTTCAGGATAGCTTTGATTTACATTTCTCTTATTATTAGTGATTAGGAGCATTCTCTCATATGGTTGTTAATAGTTTGCAATTTTTCTTTTGAGAACTATTTGATCAAATCCTTTGACCACTACTGTATTGGAGAATTTTTTTGGTGTGTTTTATATATGCACACACATATTATATATATAGTATACTAAACCCTCGCGAGAAAAATTTGATACAAAGACTTCTCCCCATCCAACCACTTCTCCTTTTTCCCCCTAGATGCATTAGCTTTGTTTGTGCAGCTTTTCAGTTTCATGTAATCAAAATTATCTATTTCATCTTTTATATTCTTCAGTTTCATTTATTTTATTATTTTTTCCATTTACATTATTGTGGTCATTGTATATAATGTAATATTATTTCCTGCTTCTATTTATTTTGCATCAGTTCAAATAAGTCTTTCCATGCTTTTCTGTATTCATCATGTTTATCATTTCTTACAGCACAGTAATATTTCATTACATTCCTACATCATAATTCATTTAGTCTTCACCAATAAATGGACTTCCAAGATTGCTACAAAAAAATATATATTTTTTTGCTATAAATTTTTCAGTGTTCATGGGGCCTTTCTTTTTGTCATTCATGTCCTTGGGGGCATTAGCCTACATTGGAAGCTTTGGATCATTTGTACGGACATTTTATTCCTTTTCTTTGCATAATTCCAAATTATTTTTCCCATTGGTTACACTAATTCCCAACTCTACCAAAAATTCATTAATATGCCTGTATTTCCACAGCCCTTTGAACATTGATGATTCCTAACTTTTGTCATCTTTGTCAGCTGACTGGGTGAGAGATGAAACCTTAGAATTGTTTTGATTTTTGTTTATCTTATATTTAATCAGAAGCAAAATCTTGCCATTTCTATCTCTACAGTACCTCAAATGTGATCCTTTCTTTCTGTTCACACAGCGGCCATTTTAGTTCAGTACCTCACCACCTCTCATCTAGGTTATTGAAGTAGTCTCATAATTGGCTTCCCTGCCTCAAGTCTCTCCTCACTATCATTCATATTCCGTACTACTTCAAAATGATTTTCCTTAAGTGCAGATCTAATCATATCAATCCCCTACTCAGTCAATTCCATCGGCTCCCTCGTTCCTCTGGGATCAAATGTAAACTCCTCTGTTTAGCTTTTAAAGTCCTTTACAGCATAGATTAAGATTCTTTCGAATCTTATCATACATTACCTATTCTTCTTCTCTGATAAAATCCAGATTAACTGGCTTTCTGTTTCTCACAAACATAGACCATTACCCACCTTTCACAGGAAGACTTTCCTGATCCCCCTGAATTCTAGTGCCTTCCATCTGTAGATTATTTCCAATTTATCCTGCATACAGCTTGCTTTGTATATATTTGTTTTCAGCTTGTCTTCCTCATTAGATTATAAACTCTTGGGGACAGGAGCTATCTTTTGCCTCCTTTTATATCCCCAGCATTTAACACAGTTCCTAGCACATATTAGGTTCTTAATGAATATTTACTGACAGGCTGACTGACCATATCTGAAATGTAGCTTACTCTTCACCTCTGTTTTTGAGGAATCCCATTATTCCTTCAAGATGCATCTCAAGTATCATCTACAAGAAGCCTTTCCTGCTCTCCCCTACCCTAACTACTAGTGTTCTTCCTAACCATTTAATATTTAATTTTGTATGTATTTGTATTTTTTCTTTATATTTTTTCTACATATATCTAAATATGTCCTTCTTCTGTCCCCCATTAGAACATGAAGTCCTTGAAAGTGGGAATTTTTCATATAGTGTATAATTTGTATCCCTGGTGCCTATCTCAGAGGCTGGTATATACTAAGCTCTTGTTGACTGATTGATTATTAATTATTTTGGAGCAGCTTGCTTATGGTCATTGAGTTTGAAATTAATTTTTTTTTTGGCTAGGCAATGGGGTTAAGTGACTTGCCCAGGGTCACACAGCTAGTAAGTGTTACGTGTCTGAGGCTGGATTTGAACTCAGGTCCTCCTGAATCCAGGGCCAGTACTCTATCCACTGCGCCACCTAGCTGCCCTTGAAATTATTTTTAAAAAAATTTTTGTATCCATAATTGGCCTAATTGCTTAAGTCTCTCCCCATTGCCATCCATGTTCCTTACTGCTCCAAAATGATTTTCCTTGAGTACAGATTTGACCATGTCACTCCCCTACTCATTCAACTCCAATGGCTCCCTATTGCCTCAAGAATCAAATATAAATTCAATATAAAGGGAGAATTTTTGAAAAGAGATGTCCAAACAATGGAATGGACTCATTTCTTACCCATCACTGGAAGTGTGCAAGATGTAGGTAAATAACTATCCACAAGGGAGGTGATAGAGGAGATTTCCATATGGAGTATTGATCTCTGAGGTCATTCCACTCAGGGATGCTATGAGGCTCAAATGAGATCATGGATGTAAAGCATTTTATAGAACTTAAAGAATGATTTAAATGCCAATTATTATTATTATGAGCCTCTAGTCTGGTGGTGTCGTAATTCCCTGAACCTTCTACTCCATTCCTGTTGCACTGAAGCAATGTTTGTAGATAGAATAATACCAGGTGTGCTGGCAAATGTTTAACTAGGATCTCTGAGGGAAAAATGTAGGTACACAAACTTTTAAGTTTAATGAATTATTGACACTCTTCAAAGTCTAAACAATCAATTAAACAATAAATCAAGCTCTGATTTGTAGCAATTGCTGATTTTGGATGGGTAAATACTTTGAAAATTTAACAATTGACTCTCTAGAACTGGCTAGAACTAACTCTAGCATACCCTCTCTTCCAACCCTAAGATATGATAAAAAAAATCAGAGAGTCATTGTTATCATTTTAAATTAGCTTTTTCACACAGGGAGGATCCTTCCTGCCTTTATCTTGAGGAGAGAAAAAGATAAATGTGGAGAGGTAATTGGAAGGAAGGAAACATTTATCAAGTATCTACTATGTGCCAGGCACTTTTGAGGTTTACAAATATTATCTCATTTGATACTCACAAGTATTTCAAGTCAGTCAACCCTTGGCTAGTGTTTAATAACTCATCTCTTGGTTTACTCAAGATTTTTGAATGTGTTCTTTGAGTTCATTTGTTTTCATGCCAGGAGTCGTGGACAAGTTGGAAGCTTCTAAGGAAGTCAGTTCTAGCCCCATACTCCTGGAAGTTCTGCCCTGATACTTGGAGTGACTTTGTCCCAGACCCAGCAAAATGTACTCACCTATTCTCTCTGTCCTTCTTATATTCCATTAGGCTAATGATCCTCTTCCTCTGCTTTTGATTCCAACTTGTCTTCTAGCCTTCCAAATTCCTTTCCATTACAAGATGTAAGCTCTTTGAATGTAGAGATTATTTCATTCTTTGTATTTCTATCCTTAACATAGTATCTAGCACATAGTAGGCACTTAAAAAATACTTGTTGGTTTATAGATATGTCTAGTCTTGCTTTTGGACTTGTTGACAATATTCCATGCCTATTGTGGGTCAGGACACTGGTGGAACCTGTGAGGCATGAGATCTAGGCAGTTTGAGTTATCTCTGCCACTAGGTAGGACTAGGACCCATCTATGGACCCTTCAGAAAAGAAGAAAACAAAAATGTTTTTAGGACTTTGGCAGGGAGTTCCTAAAACCCCAAGAAAGCTCCTTGCTGACTTCTTTTAACTTTCTTGATGACAGATTTTATTTCCTGGGGACATTTGTGTATATTTTTGTTAAAGTAATTGATCATTTGAACTCTCAAGCTCTGAGGGACCCAATGAACTGGATGTGGAGACACAAATGAAAGAATGCTCCCCTATTTCTTATAGTGACATATAAAAAGTTCGAGAGACATAGTTCAGTAATTTGCCCTAATTCAGTAATTGATTATTAGTATAGGAGAGAAATAATAATTTCTCTCAGTTTCTAACCTAAATAGGAAGAAAGGCCAAGAGAAGAAAATAAAGACCCCTTCCATAATGTCTGTGCCACTTAAGACCCGAGGACGCAGGATTTGGTTCATGTCCTTTCTTTGTCCTAGACTACTATCCAAGTTAGCCTGTTGTTGAAAATTCTCTATCCAAGTTATAGCCCTGGCTGCTGACATTTCCTTAATATGTAACGAAGTTTATCCAGGGCATGCCATGATCACCAAAGATAGAGACACCCTGAGGAACCTTTGGCACATGCTCAGATCACCCAACATGGAGGTACTCTGCATCCCCTACCACGTGGTTAAGGGTAGCCTCCTTTGATTAGCTGCTAGCTGGATCAGGCTGGAAAAAGCTGTGGACTTGATCCCCTACCCTCCCTAGAGACCAAGATGGGGAAAGGAGGGAAGAGGATTAAGCCCCACATTTTGGAGAGTAAATTTGTATATTTGTGATTATACTTTTTGAAGTAAATACTCTTTTGTAAAATCTAATGTGATTGTAAGTGGATAAATGATATTGGGATGCAGGGGGCCTCTCCCACATGTGAGAAGAGTACCCTCAATAGAAGCCGAAGCCATTTTCAGAAAGCCTAGACACACATCACAGAACCACCTTAAGGGTACTGGAGATCCCTGGGGGAGCGATAAGGTGTAGCATGCCCGGCCTTCAGGTAGTGGAGGCTGACGGTGTCTCTGTTGCATATATTCCCTTTGAATGTTCTCAGTCCATCACCAATTCCCATCTTGTTTAGCCCTTCAGGTTTGACATGAGACAGGAAGGAAGCTTGAAAATTGTGATTATATGCAGTAAAAGAAGGGGGTGGATTAGCAGAAAGGGGGACCTGGTTCTTGCCTGTGGTGTTCCACTTTAACTACACTGGGGTGAAGTGGTATGTGTGAAAACCAGTCCTGCCTCTGATTTGTTTTTCTTGACTGATTGTTAATCAATAGGGAAGATTTCCAGAGCAGGACAAATGAAATATAAAAGAGATTTAGCTGAGATTTTACTGAATTGGGAGGCATTTAACATTTACGGAAACGATTTTCTATCTTGGAATTATTGCTCACAGATCTAGATTACAAATAGTCAGCTTTAAGCAAAGGCAGTTTAGTGCATTGCAGCTGTCCTGAAGATGAAGGATTTATATCTTCCTAGTTGCTGGTGTACATTTCAATGTAGAAGGCTGCACAGTACAGGTGGACCTCACTTTACACAACATCTGCAAGCCTATGTGATTTGACTCAGAATCTCAGGATCATGATAATCAAATCCATTCTTTTCCTTCAATATTCCAAGAACCTGTGATTTCATCAGTGTGAGTATTCCCTCTCCCAACACAGATTATAGCCCTGTATGCTTTTTAGTACAGGGGTTCTTAATCTGGGGTCCTGAAACTTTTTTCTTATATATCCTTAATTATATTTAATTATGATTTATTTCCTTTGTAATCCCCTTGAAAAACTAAATAAAAATACATTATACAAATTATATATTATATATATCCTAAATAAAATAATATATTTTATTTTATGCATTTAAAAACGTAATTCTGAGAAGAGATCCATTGACTTCCCCATACTACCTAAGGGGCCTATGAAAAAAAAGTTAAAATGTCCTGCTAGTACATGGTCTTTACAAGTTACTATGGCCCATAGGATTTAGCATGAAGGTGCCAACCTCCTGGTGATTGAGAATTCAGTCTATTCCTAGGATGGATGGATGAGCTCATCAGGAAGAGTATTCCCAAGAATTGTATGGATTGCAGTGAATTCCCACCTTCTCATTCTGTGTGGCTCTTGTCTATGGCTTCCTAGAAATCTCCCATAGGGGCCGCACCCAACAAGTCAAGGTCCTTCTTCTAGGTCTCTTGAGATTATGTGGGTACCATTGGACCATGAGGGTAGTCCATCTGTTATCTGGCATTCTTGTTACATAACAGCCCATCTTTTATTTTGGTCAAAGATTTATTTGCTAACCCCTTTTGAATCATTTATCCTGTATGATTATTCATTGATAATGTGCTGCAACACGCTTGCACTTACCAAGAGTCTCTCCTTTGGCTTTTTGGTGATCTGAAACCTGAATCCTACAGAGAATGTGATATTCCTTGATTCATAGCTGCTCTGGTGCCTCATTGTGGTGTGAAGGTGACTGGCTTCTCCAGGGCTATGCCAGTGGAATGGAAGCTCTGGCAAATGTTCCCATGCTAGAAAAGCTTTGAGAATGGTCCCAGTAACAGACTGTGCCTCTTTTTTTAGATGGGGACACTCATCACCTGCAAGCTGGTCACTTAGCAATGAATTCTTTGGCCAGGGCAAGCCATGATCCAGAAAAAAATATAGCACTTGGTGCTTCTGCAGGGATGGCCACAAAATGATGAGGAAGGTGGTAGAGGGTGCTAAGAATATCAGAGCTTTCAGACCACCTCTAAACTACAAACAAGTTTATCCACCACTTAAATGTGCTTGTTAAACTTGATATTTAAAGGAACCTCATGATGTTAATGGTCACTATCTAATGTATTGATGATGTGCAAGACAACCTGGTGTGGTTAAAAGAACACAAAACTAAAAGTAAGAACACCTGAGTTCCAGTTCCACTTAATAATAATAGGCAACTTGGTGGTGCAGTGGATAGAGCTTTGGCCTTGGAGTCAGGAGAAACTGAGTTCAAATCTGGCCTCAGACACTTGACACTTACTAGCTGTGTGACCCCGGGCAAGTCACTTGACCCCGATTGCCTCACCAAAAAAGCAAAAACAACAACAAAATAATAATAATAGTAACAATAGCTGACATTTGTATAGTGCTCACTTTGTGCCCGGCACTGTGCTAAGCACTTTACAATTATTAACTCATTTGATTCTCACAATAACCCTGCTAGGTAGGTGCTATTATTACTCCCATTTTCCAGATGAGAAAACTGGAGCAAACAGAGGTTAAGTGACTTGTCCAGGGTCACATAGTTAGTATGTATTTAGGACTGGACTTGAACTCAGGTCTTCCTAACCCTAGGCCCAGTGTTCTAACCACTGCACCATCTGGCACTTTGTGAGAGGGTGACTTTAAAATAAATCGTTTAATCTCTTTAAACCTCAGTTTCTTCATCCATAAAATGAGAATAATCAGACCAGCCCTGCCTCTTTCACAGGGTTGTTTCACAAACTTCTTTTCATCTTAGACCTCTTCATCATCCATTCTGTCTTCTCAACCACATGGAAACCTGCCTCGGCAGACACCCTATCCAAAGCTAGGTACGCTTTCTCCTATGAACACCCTCCACCCTATTCAGTCAGGAGGAAGAGTATGCCTATGCCACGCCTCTTTCTGTTTCAATTTTGTCTTCATATACCCACACCCTAGCATATGCTTGGCACATAGTAGGCACTTAATAAATATTTGTTTGATTGATTGGTATCACTTCCTGACTCACAAAACAATGACAAGTGGCACGATCACAAGTGTAGTTCTGCAGGTCATTTCCCCCTGCCTTTAATCTTCATTTGCCCTTCTTGTGTCTTGCATCAAATCTGTCAATTCAACTAGAGGCATGCTGGGACCAAAGCCAACAAGAAAACACCTCAACTTTGGAATTCCTCTGGTGATACTCTCCTCAAAGTTTGGGGACTAGAACCCAACAGACACATTCCCTATACACAGAATATGCTGACAGTATCTGTACTCTTGTGCTTAGCAATCCTTTTATTCTTTCTTGATTGTAATAATTGGCTTTCTATCACAATCAAGCAAGCAAGTATTTATTAAGCACTTACTAGGTACCAAGGACTATGCAAGACTGGAAATGCAAAGACAAAAATGAAATAATCCTGAACTTCCATGAGCTAACAACATTTTGCTGGAGAAGGCAACATGTATACACACACATACATACACATATCTATATATTTATATACAAAATAGGTGTATAATGAGTGTATAATTGAGGTGGCTAGGTGGCGCCATAGTGCAGAGTTCCAGATCTGGAGTCAGGAAGACACCTTGAGTTCAAATCTGGTCCCAGATGCATACTAGCTGTGTGACCCTGGGCAAGTCACTTAACCCTGTTTGCCTCAGTTTCCTCTTCTGTAAAATGAGTTGGAGAAGGAAATGGAAAATCATTTCAGTATCTTTACCAACAAAACCCTAGATGGGATCATGAAGAGTCAGACATGACAGAAAAGACTGGCCAACAACAAAACTATATAATTAATTTTGGTGGGGGAGGAACTATAGCTGGGGGACCAGGAAAGATTTCCTGGACCAGGTGCTGTTTGAGCTGAGCTTTGAAGGAAACAAGGGATTCTAAAAGTAAGAGATGAGGAGGGAGTACATTTCAGGTATGGGGAACAGCAGATACGAAATCATAGAGATGGAATATGGAGCGTTGTGTTGGGGAAGCAGCAGGAAAGGCCAGTTTCACTGAACTATAGAGTGTGTGAAGGGGAATAATAGAAAATAATTACTACAATAACGTATGATTATGCTGGAGAGGCAAGTTGGATATAGGTTGTAGAAGGCTAGAAGGCTTTAAATGATAAACAGAGGAGTTAGTATTTGATCTTAGAGATAATAGGGAGCCACTGGAGTTTTTTGAGCAAGGGAACTACATGATTAGATCTAGGCTTTAGGAATATCATTTTGACAGCTATGGGGAGGATGAGTTGGAAAAGGAAGAAACAAGTCAAGGAGACCAATTAGGAGATTATCGAAATAGTTCTGACGAGATGTAAAGAAGGTCTGAGCTAGGATGATAGACATGTGAGTAGAGGAAGGGGAACAGATTTGAGAGATATTGTAGAGGAAAAATCTGTAGCTTTTTGGCTATGCGGGGTGATGGTAAAAAATTGAAGATGAATATGAGGGTGGAAATTTGTAACTGGTAGGATGTTCTCAATAGAAATAGGGAGTTTTGAAGAAGGTTAGATTTATTTTTGGAGGGAAGGATAGTGATTCTAAACCTTCTCTATTCTCAAGCCCCCAGAATTACCCATTCACTATTCCCTCTCAGCAAAGGGTCTCACCTCCTATTTTAGTGAGAAAATCAAGGCCTTTTGATATAACATACCTTTTCTTCTCTACTTCATAGCTAAAATCCCTTTGACAATGCTTTCCATTTTCTTCTCCTTTTCTCAAGTATGAAGAGCTGGCCTTTCTTTTTGCTAAGGGAACTTCCCCTTGGCCATATGGCTAAGTAATGCTGTATGAGTGCCATCGATCCCATCACCTCCAGTCTCCTCCAGGAATTTTCCACTTTGCTCATTCCCTCTCTTTTATCTACAACCTCTGGCTTGTTGAAACTCTAACTGCCCACTTGAACAAGGTTCTTTATCTAGATGTCTCATAGATACATCAGATTCAACATTTCCAAAGGAAAACTCATTATCTTTCCCTCCTAAAGTTGATCCTTCCTCCAAACTTTCTTTCTTGATGAATGAAGTCAGATTCTTCCCAAGGGCATCGCTGCCCTATGGAAAAACCTCCACATCTTCATCCTATGTTTGTCAGAAGCCTAGGGCTTTTTTGTAATACGAATTTGGGTTACAACCCAAAGTTGAGAACCAAAGGCCTGAGGTCTATACTATACCATAAATAAATTTTCCTATGATCTAAGTATACAAAGGGGCATTAATCCTGGGCCATGCCCAGTCATCTTGATATGCGTCTTGCCACTAGATTTCCATGACTCTGGAGGAGAGAGTGAGATTGATGACTTTGCACAACTCTGCCTCAAATCCAATTCATGCACAAGTCAAGACATCACCCTCATGATGTCATTGGTCCTCTTCCAGAATGAAAGATGAACAACACAAATTGGAGGGGAAGGGGCTTCAGACTTCCCATTTCTTTTTAAGGCATCACTATCTTTTTAGTCACCCAGGATCACAACTTCTGAGTCATTTTTAACTCTTTTCTTCCTTCACCTCCAATGTCCAACCAATCAGATGTTAAGTCTTATCAGTTTTACTGCTGCAATCCCATTCTCTCCACTCATACAACCAACTCATCATCTCTCAACTAGACTATTTCAACAGTCTCCTAATTGGTTTCCCTAGTCCTAGTTTCTCCCCTCTCCTACACATCGTCCACAAAGCCTCCAAAATCATCTTCCTAAAGCACAGACAGGTTTGACCACATCACCTTCTCGATAAACAATCTTCAGGGGTTCTCTACTGTTTCTTGCATAAATGCAAACTCTTTAGTCAGTTTAAAGCCCTCTGCAATCTGACTTCCATCTCTATTTACAAGCTTACTTCATATTTTCCTCTCCAGGCATACTGCATTCCAGACAAAGTCAGCATATTGTCTCCTATCTCAATTCCGTCTGACAGGATGTTCAGCCATGCTTGGAATGATAAATAAAAATAGCTAGCACTTAAATAGTGTTTTAAGGTTTATACTTAACATAGTTTATCTCATTTGATCCTCATAACAACCAGATATGTGAGATAGGTGCTATTATTATTCTTATTTTATGGATGAAGAAACTGAGGCCAAAAAAGGCTAAGGGATTTCCCAGAGTTAAATAGCAATTAAGTGCCTGAGGAAGGATTTGAATTCAGGCCTTCTTGACTCCAGTCTAATACTCTACCCACTGCATCTCCTAGCTGCCCTAAAATATTTCCTAATTCTATTTTTCTCTTGGAATCTTTAGTTTCCTTCAAACTTCAACTTAAGGGCCACCTTTGAAGGTAGAATTCTCCTTACCCATTCCCTCCAATACAGAGAAGGATTGTGGCATATGAATATAGAATCATCATTGTTTTCCCAAAGTTTTATTTAGTGGTGACTTGTGAATCCTGTAGCCCTCCTAACCTGGTTATTAAGAACTCATTTAAGTGTCTCAGGAAGCTAAAGTCAGCCACGAATAACCAGTAAGACATACTTAGCTAATGAAACAGAAGAGCCAAAGTATCCCCTCCCTGACACCCCAGCACAAATTCTTTTCTTTTAGGAAATGAAACCATTTTCAGTGTTTCTAATAAATTATTGTTGTTTCAGGGAATTCTAAGTGCTTTCTATCTTCAATAAATTCTAAGTTTGCTCATTTCCAAGTGGTATTCAAGGAGTTCCTGGAAGCATCCCCATTCCATGAGGCCTTTTTTTTTTGTCCCATTGGAAGTGATAGTAATTTTTTCGCTTCATAATATCTCCATCAGGAGTGGGGAAACTGTGGCCTTGAGGCCACATGTGGCTCTCTAAGTGCTCAAGTGTGGCCCTTTGACTGTTCAGGGATGTACTTGAGGGCCTAGAGGGCCACATGTGGCCCCAAGGATGTAGGTTCCCTATCTATGGTCTACGTACACAGTTTGTTGCATTTATTGAAATCATGCCGTGTGAGAAATAGTCAAAGGAACAGAATGTTTACCCAACAGAAAAGGAAGCTAGGAATGAACAATCAAATATTTGTAGGGTTGTCTAATGGAAGAGGGATTGGATTTTCTTTGTGTGCCCACAGGAAGGCAGAGTCAGGAACAGCTGGTCAAAGCTACAGTTGACCTCTGAGATTCCTTCCAACTCTGAGACTCTGATTCAAAGTGTCCTTTCCCTGCCAGAGACAAGGCTGCCTTTATTCATAGATGGTATGCTCTATAGATAGATGTAAGGAACACTGGCAAGGTCCCTATATACAAACATATTTCTCACACTTCATTGCCCACATGGCACAGGGTCATAGAGCTAAAAGGAGGTCATCTAGTCACCTAGTCCAAGCCCCTCATTTTATAGGCTGACATACCACCTTGACATTTGGGAATACAGAAGACTGATGCCCAGAGAAGTTAATTACCTTGCCTGAGGTCTACACAGGTAGTAAATAGTAGACCTGGGATTCTAATCTAGTTGGCTGTTTCCAAATGCTTTTGGAACTTCAGCCCACACTGCTTCCCAGACATGAGATGCTTTATTCTACTTTGTCACACTGCCTTAAATTCTACAAACTAGAGAATAATTTAGGTGAATAAGTTCATTTTTTTAAAAAATGGTAGGTTTGAGGAAACTGCCATTCACATCTTAGGGTGCATTGATTGAATTTGTCAGTTTTTCTCCTAACATGTAGCCGAGAACTGTCCATTCATGTTATTCAGGTGGGGAGAAGTAATTTGGAAGGGACAGATAAGGTAGTGGGAGGATTTAGGGTAGTCAGTCAACAAACATTGATTAAGCTCTTACTATACACCAGGCACTATGCAAAGTGCTGGGAATAGAAAGAAAGGCCAAAAAAATAAAATACAGAAACAAACAACAAACAACAACAAAACCCAGTCTCTGCCCTCAAGGACCACATAAAGACATAAAAGTAGAGGTAAGTGTTGAAGAACCAAGGTCACATAAAGGGAGGGGAGAGGATGCCAAAGAGTAACTTCACCTCCCTTGTTATTTTATCTGTTGCAGGAACTGGGTAGAGGATTGTTTTTCACCTTCCAGCCAGAACATTCAGCATTTCTCACGCAGCAGAACGCCAGCTGAGGAAAGGAGACCACAACACAGGGGCTACATTTAGTTTCATTACAGCTTTCACTGAATTAGTGCGTCCTGATGAGTCTCATACATTTTGATTTCTCTTCTTACCCTAAATACTCAGGCTAGAGAATGAGCACGTGATTAGGTTAATGAATTGAGGCTTCATTTTGGAATGGAGAAACGTAAACTCCATCATTAAAACTATCTGACTTTGCCCTTATCAGTATTCCTGTGGTACTACCCTTTTCTATTTAGGAGAAGTGAGGAATGAGACAACTGAGCACATCTAATTTTACTTCCCCAAAGCCGGGTTCTTATGCCTTCCATGAGTATGATTAATAAGTGTTTGTAGACCTGAACTGAATTATCACTAACCAGTATTTTCATAGCATTTTCTTTGGAAAATTCCTTGTAGCATTTATTATTGATTCAATGCAATAATTGTAAAGTGCCTACTATGCCAATCAATAATAAATTTATTAACCACCTACTATGTGCGAGGGGCTAGACATACACATACAAAGAATGAACAATCCCTATTCATAATGAACTTAAATTTTAATTGAGGAGACAAGTACAAATAAAAAGAGATACAGCATAAAAATAAGGTGAATAAATACAGATATATACAATGTAGTTAAAAAGCAAGGTAGTTTGAGAGATAGTACAGCACCAGTTGGGGGAAGGATCAAGAAAGTCTCCGTGCAGAAGATGGTGCTTGACTCAAGTCAAGAAGCATTTATTAATCACCTACTCTGTGCCCAGCAGCTTGCTAAATGCTGGAGATATATAGAAAGGCACAAGACAGTCCTGCTCTCAAGGAGCTCACAGTCTAACAGGGGAGGCAATATACAAACTGACAATAATCAGCAGAAGGAAGGCATTATAATTAAAGGAGACCAGAAAAAGCTTCTTTCAGATGGTGAAATTTTAACTAAGACTTGCTGGAAGGAAGCCAGGGCTGACCAGGAAGAGAATTCCAGGTATTAAGAGGACAGTGAAAATGTAGGAGTTGGGAAATGAGTCTTACATACCCTTTTATCCTGGTACAGTAACGAGGCCAGTGTCACTAGATCATAGAGTACTTAGAGGTGACTAAGGCATAAGAAGATTGGAAATGTAGGAAGGGCTTTAAATGCCAAACTGAGGATTTTATATTTGATCCCTGAGGTATTAGGGAGTCATTGGCATTTATTAAATGGGGGAGGGGGTGACAGTCAGACTTGTTCTTTAGGATGATTACTTTGACAACTGAGTGGAGGATGGATTGGAGGGGAGTGAGACTTAAGGCTTGCAGACTTATCAGTAGGCTATTGCAATAGCCCAAGTGTGAGGTGATAAGGGCTTGCACCAGAATGGTGGCAGTACCAGCGGAGTGAAGGGGACTTATGCATGAGATGTTATGAAGGCAGCAGATTGGATATGGGGTGGTGATAGACAGTGAAAACTAGAAGATAACACCAAGGTTGCAAGCTTGGGTGATGGGAATATGGTGATGCCCTCAGTAGTAATAGCAAAGTTAGAAGATGTAAGAGTTTGGACAAAAGGTAATGAATTCAATTTTGGACACCTTTAGTTTAAAATGTCTATGAGACATCCAGTTTGAGATATCCAGTAGGCAGATGGAATGGTAAGACTGGAGGTCAAGAGAGAGGTCAGGACTGGATAAATAGTCCTGAGAATCAATGGCATAAAATAAGATGCAGTTTGAGCTGCAGCTTAAAAGAAGAGAGGGTCTCTATGACACAGAGGTAAGGAGGGAGTGCATTCCAAGCCTGGGAGTTGACCAGGGCAAAGGCGCAAGATGAGAGATAGAGTGTAATGCTTGAGGAACAGTTTGCATGGATCTCAGAGCATGAGGGAGTAGTGGTCCGATGATACTGGATATATAGGTCAGGACCAGGTTGCAAAGGACTTTAAAACCTCTACAGAGTAGTTTATATTTGATCTTAAGGGGAACTGACAATTCCTGTCTTCAAGGAGTTTACATGCTAATAGGAGTAGAGAGAGGAAACATGTCTACAAGCAAGTGAATACAAAGCATGTGCAAAGGAATGGAAGTAATTTCAAGGAGTGAATGCTAACCATTGAGAGGAGAGGGATTAAGAAAGGCCTAATGCACGAGGTAATGCCTTAGTCAGCTTTGAAGGAAGCAGCGATTCTGTGAACGAGAAGGATTGAGAAAGTAAATTTCAGACATGGGGATGAGCCTATGCAAAGTCTTGGAGACAGACAACAATGTCTTCTTCAGTTTGTATTGATATCCCCTCTCTGGATTCCATCACATTTATTGTCTCTGCCACTTATTTTGAACACAACATACCATTTTGTATTAATGTTTAATCTTTTCGTGTATGTGTTTGTGGTGTATTATAACAAAACAAACGCTGTTTTGGGAGTATGTTGGTTTTGGGAGCACCTTGATTTTAGTCCTGGCTCTGATGCTTATTAGCTGTGTGACTCTGGTCAGGTTAATTAGCTGCTCTGATGTAGTTGTCTCATATGTAAAATAGAGGTGATTATTCTTATCTGTCTACCTCACTGCATTATTATGATAAAAGCAACTAAATATTTTTCTCATATTTATTTTTTAAATTCAAATAAGAAGGCTTGCAATATGATATTCTGGAGGGCAAAGGAGCTAGGATTACAATCAAGAATCACCTACCCAGTAAAAATGAATATAATCCTTCAGGGAGAAAAATGGACATTCAATGAAATAGAGGACTTTCACGTATTCTTGAAGGAAAGACCAGGAATGAATAGAAAATTTGACTTTTAAATACAAGACTCAAGAGAAGCATAAAAAGGTAAACAAGAAAGAGAAATCATAAGAGATTTAATAAGATTAAACTGTTTACATTTCCACATGGGAAGATGATACTTTTAACTCACAAGAACTTTCTTATAATTAGGGCAATTAGAAGGAGTATATATAGATAGAGGGCACAGATACAAAATGAATATGAAGGGATGATATCTAAAAAAATAAAATTAAGGGGTTAGAGAGAGGAATGTACTGGAAAGGAGGAAAGGAAAGGGAGAGGTAGAGTGGGGTAAATTGTCTCCCATAAAAGAGGCAAGAAAAAACTTTTACAGTGGAAAGGAAGAGGGGGGAAGTGAGAAGGAAGGAATGAACCTTACTCTCATCAGAACTGGTTCAAAAGGAAATAACACACACTCAATTGGGTATATAAATCTATCTTACCTTACAGGAAAGTAGGATGGGAAGGGGATAAAAGGGGAGGTGATAGAAGGGAGGGTAGATGGGGGGGGGTTAGTCAGAAGCAAAACACTTTTGAAGAGGGACAAGAGTGAAAGGACAGAGAGAAAATAGAATAAATGGGGGGAATAGGATGGAGGGAAATACATTTAGTAATACTAACTGTGAAAAAAATTTTGAAGCTAGTTTCTCAGATAAAGGCCTCATTTCTCAAAAATATAGAGAACCGAGTCAAATTTGTAAAAATTCCTCAACTGATAAATGATCAAAAGATATGAACAGTTTTCAGATGAAGTAATTGAAGCTATTTATGGCCATATGAAAAAATTCTCTAACTCCCTATTGATTGGAGAAAGGCAAATTAAAACAATTCTGAGGTACTGCCTCATACCTATTAGATTGGCTAATAGGACAGACCAGGAAAATGACAAATGTTGGAGGGCATGTGGGAAAAATGAGACATTAATGAACTGTTGGTGGAGTTGTGAACTGATTCAAACATTCTGTAGAACAATTTGGAGCTGTGCCCAAAGGTCTATAACAGTGCATACCCTTTGATGTAGCAATACCACTACTTGGTCTATATCCCAAAAGAGACAAAAAAACAAAAAAGGAAAAGAACTTAGATGTGCAAAAATAGTTACAGCAACTTTTTTCTCAGGACAAAGAATTGGAAATCAAAGGAATACCCCTCAATTGGGGAACAGCTAAACAAATTGTGGTATATGATTATGATGGCATACTGTTGTACTATAAGAAATGATGAGCAGGATGCTCTCAGAAAAACCTGGAAAGACTTACATGAGCTGACGCAAAGTGAAATGTACTGTGTACAAAGTAACAGCAATATTGTAAGATGATCAGCTGTGAATGACTTAGCTATTCTCAGCAATAGAATGATCCAAGACAACTCTGAAGGACTTATGATGAAAAATGCTATCCATTGCCAGACAAAGAACTGATGGTGTCTGAATACAGATTGAAGCATACTTTTTTTACTTTCTTTATTTTCCTTGAGGGTTTTTTTTGGTCTCTGTTTTCTTTCACAATATGTCTATTATGGAAATGTTTTGCATGACTACACATGTATAATCTATATCTAATTGCTTGCTTTCTCAATTAGGTTTGGTGGGGGGGAGAGGGAGGAAGGGAAAGAATTTGGAACTCAGAGTTTTAAAAATGAATGTTAAAAATTGTTTTTACACGTAACTGGGGGAAAACTTAAAAATACTAAATAAATAAAATTCAGTCAAATTTTTTCAGTTAGCAAAAATCTATTTTCCCTTCCTCCTACCTCCCTCATTTCATTGGGGGAAAAAACACCCTTGTAACAAATATCATGCATAGTCAAGCAAAACAAATTCCCAAGTTGTCAATGTCTCAAAAATGTGTCTGAGCTTGTGCCTTGAGTCCATCACTTCTGATCAGCAAATGGGTAACATATTTCATTTTGGGTCCTTTGGAATTCTGATTGGTCATTATGTTGATCTGAGTTCTTAAATCTTTCAAAGTTGTTTGTCTTTACAATGTTGTTATTGTATAAATTTTTCTCACTTCACTCTGTATCATCATAAAAGTCTTTCCTGGTTTCTTTGGAAACAAACTCTACATTGTTTCTTTCTTTTAAAAATAATATTTTATTTTTTCCTCAATTACATGGAAAAGCAATTTTTAACAGTCGTTTTTTTTTTTAAGTTTTGAGTTCCAATTTCTATCCCTCTCTCCTCTCTGAGATGGTAAGCAACCTGATATAGACTATACATATATAATCATGTAAAATGCCCTACATTGTTTCTTTCTTTTTGAAAGTGGAAAATAGTATGTTTTATTCTATACAGATAACATCAGTTCTTTTTCTGGAGGCAGATAGTATTTTTCATCATGAATCTTTTCGGATTGTCTTGGATCATTGTATTGCTGAAAATAGCTAAGTCATTCACAGTTCTTCATTGTACAATATTGCTGTTTCTGTGTACAAAAATCTCCTGGTTCTGCTCACTTCACTTTGTATCAATTCATGTAAGTCTTTCCACGTTTTTCTGTACATTGTTTCTTAAATAGTATTCCATTTCATTCATGTACTATGATTTATTGAGTCAAAGCACCCTCTTATTTTTCAGTTCTTTGCAACTATAAAAAATAAATGTTTTTGTACATATTGTCCCTCTCTTTTTTTTTATCTCTTTGTGGTAAAGATCTACTAGTGGTATTGATGGATATGCATGGTTTAATAACTTTTGGGGCATGGCTCTTAATTGTTTTCTAGAATTGGCTATTCCAATTCATAGCTCCACCAATATTGTGTTAATAATATGCCTGTTTCCCCATAGCCCCTCAAATATTTGTAATTTCCTTCTTTTTGGTCAACTTTCTCAGTCTGATGGGTGTGAGGTGAAACCTCAGAGTTGCTTTAATTTTCATTTTTTTTTAACTATTAGTAATTTGGAGTATTTTATAAAATGATTGTTGATCATGATTTGTTGCTTTGAAAACTGATTATTCAAATCCTTTGACCATTTATCAATTGGATGAGAGGGTGGTACAAATGTCAGGGAAGACCAGTATTTCTGGTATGAGGGCTGCTGAGCCCTTTTCAGGGCTTCTCCTCCACCTTTGGCGTCCACCTGCCACCCAACTCTCACCTGTGACTCCAAGAAGCTGTAGTATGCTCAGTTCCCACACCACAATAAGCCATTTCAGCAGATTGACTAAACCAAGTTGAGGGTAACTGATGGTCTCAAATGTTGGTGAGTTAGGAGTATGTTTACCCCAGCATGTGAAGACTTTCCTTGGCAAAATGAGTGGATATGAACAATTTGTTCCAACAGGTCATGAAGGTGGTGGAAGCAGGTGCTATAGAGTGCTTAAAGCTTGGTTAGGCATCAAAGATTCTAAGGTCATCCGCTGCATCCCAAGCCATCACCAGTCAGCTTGACTTTTGTCTTGCCACTGGACTTCAGTGACTTTGGAAGAGAAAATAAGGTCAATGATGTTGGCAATTTTGCCTCACTTAAATCCAATTTATGTGTGAGTCAAAAGACATAACTCATACTATTTTACCATTTTCGTCTACTTCAAAGTCTTGTGGCAAAAGGCAAGTGATGAAGCAGCAAGTGCAGATATGTTGAGAGCTATTGTCACAACCATGTACAATGGTGGCCCAGGCCATAGGATCGTTTTCTCACTGGAAGAAACAGTGGGATTCAGCAGCCTCTGGGGGTCTGAACAGCCTTTTTAAAGGACACCCTGTTCACCTCCTGGTGTGAGGATGGAGCTAGAAAAGGGGCCCTAAAAGTTTTCTGCTTCACCAAACCTAAGCCTGGACTACTTACTACGACAGGTAGGGATCTTACCCTGTGGTCAAAGCACACACAAAAAAATGTACAAAAATTTGTGCAAAAATGATTCCACTCACCATTGGTACGTGAAATATGTGCGAGCTTATGGATAACAAGAAATCCAGTAGACCTGAAAGATGAACAGCTCCTGTTTTGAGAACTCAGCAAGTATTGCATCCAAATAGCGGCCCTGATTGAAACAAGGCTGGCAAATGAAATCCAGCTTAACAAGCTGGATACATGTTTTTCTGCAGTGGCCACAGTAAAAATGAATGCCATGAAGCTGGTGTAGTTTTCACAATCAAAATCAAACTATTCAAAAAGCTTGTATGCCTCCCAAAAGGAGTGAATGACAAGCTCATGACAATGAAATTGCCACTTGAAGGAAATTGCCACTCCACCATCAGTGCCTATGCTCCCACCAGAACGAACCCTGATGAGGTCAAAGAAAAATTTTCCAAAGACCTAGAGACTCTCATCATCAATGTGCTAAAAGAGGACAAGCTTGCAATTCTGGATAACTTTAACCCCAGAGTAGGCACAGACTATCAGACATGTCAGGGAGTCCTTGGGAGGAATGGAGTTGGAAACAGCAATACCACTGTTCATTTACTACTGAAAATCTGTGTATCTCATGACCTGATCACCAACACTGTCTTCCATTTACCTAAACACAATAAAACTTTGTGGATGTACCCTTGTAGCAAACATTGACATTTAATAGACTATGTCACTGTAAGGAGAACAGACAGAAATTTACAAGGCAGGTGGTCCACAGCTCATACAAAAGCTGATGGAAATTTTCTGGGTTATATAACAAGAGGAGGTTATCCCCCAGGAGTTCAAGGATGATTCCATTGTTAATCTCTACAAAGGAAACGCGAATAGATTGTCCTGCGACAATTGGGGGTGGGGAGGTCTCTCTTTTAGTCAATGCTGGCAAGACTCTTGCCAGTGTCCTCCTTAACAGCCTGATCCTTCACTTGGAAGATGGTCATCTACCCAAAAGCCAGTGTGGCTTTAGAAAAGGCCAAGAAACTCCAAGAAAAATGCCAGGAGCAAAACAGATAATATACAATATTCATTGATCTAACCAAAGCCATCCAAATCTTGAGCCATTGGTTGCAGCAAACAGAGAAATTTTTAATGTTTTGGATAAGTTCATTAACCTTGACAGTATACGTTGCAGGGATGTTCACATAGATGATAAGGTTGATTCACACATTGCCAGAACTAGCTCAGTGTTTGGGAGGCTCTGAAGGAAAGTATGGGACAGAAGTATGAGACTGCCTACCAAACTGAAGATCTATAGAGCTGTGGTGTTGTATGCCTGTGAAACCTGGGTAGTCTGCCAGCACCATGCCTGGAAACCTAATCACTTCCATTTCAATTGTCTTAGGAAGATTCTGAAGATCACCTGGCAAGATAAGGTACTGGACACTAAGGTCCTTTCTCATACTGAATTTCCAAGTTCTCAATCTCTACTGCAGGGAGCACGACTCTGATAGACTGGCCAAATTTGCTCAAATGCCAAACGTATGTTTGCCCAAAAGATTATTTTATGGAGAACTCACACAAGGCAAGTGTTCACATGGGGGTCAGAAGAAGTGATACAAAGACACTCTTAAGGTCTCTCTGAAGAACTTTGGAATTGATTGTTTGACGTGGGAGACACTGGCAAAAAACTACCCAGCATGGCGTCAAAGAAGGTGCTGTACTCTATGAGCAAAGTAGAATTGTAGTAGCTCAAAAGAAACATAAGATGTACAAATTTAGAGACATTTCCACTCCAAATGTTCATATGGACTATTTGTGCCTGACCTGTGATAGAGCCTTCCAAGCTTGGGTTAGTCTAATCAGCCACAGTTGAACACACTGTACCTTGTCCCCAACATAGTGATGTCCTTTTGGTCCTATTTGAGCACAAAGGACAACAACCAACCAATCAGTTGGGGGAAATGGCTCATCTTTCTATGAATTTGAATAAATTTCTTAACTACCTTGGAAATTAAGCCCTTATCAGAGAAACTTGACGCAAAGATTTTCTTTTCCACTTACCTATTTCTTCTCTAATTTTTAGCTGCATTGGTTTCATTTGTGCAAAAGAAAAGTACCTTTAATTTTATTTAATTGGAAAGCATTTAATGATTTAAAAGTATTACGTATATGCAAATTTTCCTCTTTTTCTTCATCCCAATGCAAAAAACATCTTTCAAGCATGATATAGAACCTGCTAGAACTTATACTCTTCTCATACAACCCTTGAGAACCCAGATTCTCCCCACACCATGATAAGGTGTGACAGTCAGACTTATGTGAGGGCCTGGGCTAGGCTGGATGTCTGTTATCTAAGGACCAGCCCAAGTTGAAAAATGCTCACCCCTAGTTTGGTTATAATATGATGAGCTTTTTGGTTGCAGTAACTCCCAATGGCAATCTACTGTGACATAGAGTAGTTATTATCTGAATTCCATCCAGCAGTGCATCTGCCCTACCACTGTACCCTTAGGACTTAAGGGTCTTTCTATCAGCCCTCAGCTGAACTTTCTTCGCTGTGTTGTCTATTCCAATGAGAGCATTAGCTCTGGGAGTGTAGGGAATTGTCTCAACCGCTTTTATTTGTATCCCTAGCAGTTAGCATAGTATGTGCCTTAATGAACCATAGGCTTATATTGGCAATATTTGAGAGGCTAGATAAATATAACTCTTTTGAACATCAATCAACTGACTCCATATCTAGGTTTCTTGCTATTAGAAAAATACCAGGAAAAAATAAAAAATGGGAAGTCACAAAACAAAAGCAAAGGATAACTTCAGGATAGCTTGTGCACTCTGCTGATATCCACACAATGTCAAATGATATAGACAGAGGAAGAGTCAGGAAGACACAGACAAGAATTGTCTGGGATGTTCAAGAATGAATGTGTTGAAATCTGTACCACTGGAGGGAGTACCCACATTAATGAAATCACAGATCCACGCAAGTATCTAAGTATGGTTTTTTAATGGTTATTTCAATTTCCTTTCTATCTCCTTCCAGGCATGAACAAAGGGAGGCAGCAGCTCCGGGGCCAAAGAGCCCTGTGAGTGAGCCCTGGGCACCACAAGGCAAAGAAGCAGCAATCTCATAGAAGTGTAAGAGATGAGACTTATACAATTAACATTTTTAAATCAGGCAGAACATAGTACATAAGAGACTCAAAACTTGGGCTTCATGTTTAAATAGAGAACGAGCTATTTCTGAAATTCAAGACAAGCTCCTTTCTAAGCTATGCTGCTGCTCATTCCATTGACAGTGTGGTCATTCTTTCTAGTTCTTGTTATTTCCTTGAGGGAAGTGGACCCCTCCCCATTAGATGCGAAGATGTTTTTGACATAACTCACTGGTGAAAATGTTGGAGATGGGACTGGATTTGTAAATCCATTGGTATGGGCAACTCCTGACAAGGAAATGCCTTCTAACAATACAGACCAATATCTTTTGTTGGTAACTTACAGTCTTGGTTACCTACTGGAGAGACTCAGTTAGTAGATGTCAGAGATGGGACTTTAACCCAGGAGGTCTTCCCAACCCCGAGGATGGCTCTTTGTTTACTAAGCAGTGCTGCTTCTGATGATAGCATGATGCATATGTTTATATAACACATAGTTTCCTGGGATGTAGGTAATGAAACTATTATCTTTTTTTTTCCCCACAAATGAGGAAAATAAGGCTTAGAAAGCTTACATATTTAGGAAGTGTCATAGTAACACAGGATTGTAAGATTTCAGATTTCAATATGAAAGAGATGTCAGAGGTCATCTAGTACAAGACATTCAATTTAAATGAGGTAACTCAGGTACTTAACCAAACTTGGCTGCTATATTCACTCCACATTTGTTTCTGGTTCATTTTAAAGGTCCCAGTTTAGTTGTCCTATCTCTTTATGACAGTCACTTTCTGTTTATTTCATCTTGTTCTTTTTCCTCCTACTTCTTCATCACTTTGTCTTGGTCCTTGGCTTAGTTAAAGGTGGTGAGAAAGGGAAAAGAGAGAAAAGTGTTTCTCTAGTTGCGAGGGTAGCCAGATGGCACAATGGATAAAGTGTAGGCCTGGAGTCAGGAAGACTCATCTTCCTGAGTTCAAATCTGGCCTCAGACACTTAGTAGTTGTGTGACCCTGGGCAAGTCACCTAACCCTATTTGCTCAGTTCCTCATCTATAAAATGAAGGGGAGAAGGAAATGGCAAACCACTGCAGTATTTTTGCCAAAAAAAACCCCCAAATACAGGGCAGGTAGGTGGTGCAGTGAATAGAGCACTGGCCCTGAAGTCAAGAGGACCTGAGTTCAAATCCAGCCTCAGTCACTTGACACTAGCTATGTGACCTTGGGCAAGTCACTTAACCCTGATTGCCTCACTCCCCCCAAAAAAAAGAAAGAAAAAAAAGAAAACCCCAAATAAGGTCATGAAGAGTCAAAACTGAACAGCAAAGTTGAGATAATATTCCTTGATGAGTCTGTTCTATTTCCTAAATATTGTGGTTGTGATTCTGAGTGTTACTGTATAGATTGTGCCAGGAAAGCTGCCTTTTTTTTTTTTTTTTTAGCAACAGGAGTTCCTTGCTCTGAACTTGTTTCATATATGATCTTTTCATTCTTTTCCAAGAAAACGTATCTCTGATCATCAGAACACTGGATGATAATGGCATAGTCATTTCCCATTCCCTGTATAACTTAAAGGCTGACAGTCACATAGTCTACTCCATCCTAAACTTAAATCCACAGTTTCCCACTCTCCAATGGAGGAACTTGATTAAAATAGGAGGAAAAATGAGCTTATGTTGTAGGATTGGTTTTATTTGATAAACCTGTCATTTATGTTTCCATTAGCTCCTGCCCACTGTTCAGTGTCGTAACATACTTTCTCATACTCTGTAGGTATGATCTTGCAATTTTTCCCTGAAGCCCAGTGTGGCTCACCCACTTCCCCCAGCCCTCTGGAGTCTGAGGTCTTGCAAAGTTCTAATTAACTGAGTTCACAGGAAAGCAATAGAGCCTGACCGGCTTTTGCCTGGTCAAAAGAAAGAGGCACATATTAGGCAGAAAGCAATGATGCAGACCATAAACATTTAGCAGCTTAATCCTCACAATCCCAAGAGGGAAATCTTTAATCCAATCAGGCCTGCGTCTTTCTAACTGCACTGAGTCCATGTTTTGGGTTGCTTAGACTTAATGTGACCACCACAGGTTGTGGATATGGGATAGGAGTGGAAGGGACAAGAGCTGGAACACTTCCCCATCTTTGCTGAGGATAGAATGAAATCTGTGGCTATAGCAACAGGGATATGAGAAGCTAAACAACATGGCCTACACGATTTAGAGACCTACCTAAAGACGAGGGGTTCGGCTAGATGTTCTCAAGCTTCAATAGAGTATAAGCTTCTTGAGAGCAGGGGGTAAATTTTGTTTTTGTATTTGTAACCTCACAACCTAGAGTAGCACCTGACATATAGTAGGTGCATAATAAATGCTTTTTGAATGAATGAATGAATGAAGATCCCTTCCAGCAGTATGCTTCTCTCAAAGTTTTCTGACAGGGAAGATTGTTTCCCTTTATAGTCAAGCCACAAGGATCTGCTTAAAGAGTATAAATAACTGTGAGAGTTTAAGAAATAAAATATAAAATCATGTGGAGCATAAATAAGTAAAATAGGCCTCAGTTTCATCATCTAAAAAATGGGAGAATTCCTAAATAGAACCTTGGCTTCCAGTTCCTCCTTTCTCCAATCCATTCTTTACATAGGTGCCAAAACAAATCTTCCTAGAGTACATTTAACTATATTGGTCCAGTGCTTAAGAATCTTCAGTGGTTCCCCAGTGTGGCAAGGAGAAAATGAGAGCTTCTCAACTTGGCATTGAAAGCCCTTTACATTCTGGCTGCACGCTTATTATGCCCTATGCCCCTTTACCAACTTCTGGCCAAACTGCCCCACTTGCTGTTCCCCAAGCTGTTCCCCAATTCCATCTCCTTCCATCATGACTTTGTACAGATTTTCTAGAATGCACTCCCTCCTCACATTCTTCTCTTAAAGTCCCTACTTCTCAATGATCAGGTCATCTCACTGGGCAATTTTCCCTGATTCTCCCTAGCTATTAGTGCTCTACCACCCTACCTCCCCCTTCGCAAATGAGGATGGTTATAATTATCTGGTGGCATGTCCTTGAGGGCAGACACATTTTTCATTTTGTCCTTTTATCCTAACAGTCAGCAGAGTGGCATGCGCATAGTAGGAGTTTAATAAATGTTTGCTGGATCAGATTGCACTAGATGGTCTTTAAGCTCCTTCTAATTCTAATATTCTTTGATGGATACTGAGAGAATTGTGTGAACCAAACTGACTCCATCTTGTAAAACTCAATTTTGAGACCTAAGTTTCATTTGTGTGTAATGTCCCCCTGCTTGTTCTTCCCCCTCTCAACTCTCAAAATTCATTCATCCCCCTCCCAATTCAGAAAGCCCTTAATCTTTCCTCCAATTATGAATCAGATTACCTAATCTCAAATTCTGGCTTATATCCTGTTAATTGTTTTCTTTTAATGCATAAGGAACTGTCTCCCTCTGTGTTCGGGGTCTAGTGCCAAGCTGAGGAGGCCCAGTCCCAATTTATCGTGCAATTGGCACACATTGCTTAATAAATCGATATGCTTGGGAGCTTGAACCTTTGTTTCCTCAGTTATTTCAGATTTCACTCGTCAAATACACATGAATCATGATAAGCATGACATAAATATACTAAAAAAAACTTTCATTTATTTTTAAAAATTGTTACCCCAATACTGAAAGAGAAACATAATTTTATATTCTTTAATTTTACCAGTACAACCACTCAGGGCAATGAATGGGTTGGCCACAAAACTTTCTGGGATTTGTAATTCTTCTCAGTTTAGGAAGAAAGGAAACTAATGCTAGATCAGCCATCAAATGAGGGGTTGGGAAGGGAGTTTTTCATGGACATCAAAAGTAAGAACTACACATCCCAGTGAGTTTTGTGGTCAACCTTTCCAACTGCCCTTGGTGATTACTCTAATATGGGCAAATAACTGACTGCTTTAAAAGGCAGGTTCAGGCCACTCTTAGCATTTCATTCTTCTGTTAGGTGACAAGACTATTCTAGGGTCCTTCCTCCAGGGGTGGAATTTGCCTCCTTAGGTTAAATGGTTCTTTCCCATTCTATCATGTCACGTTATTTTCTTTTTTTTTTTTTTTGTTTGTTTGTTTTGTTTTGCTTTCTTGGACCAGATCTATGATTAAGTAAGTAAAAGTACCTCCCAGTGAGAAAACAGCCTCTGCCAAAGCTGATCAGCAACTGTTCTACAACATATAATTTTAGACAGTTGCCCGGGCACTGAGAGATTAAGTGATTTGTCCAGCATCTTCAGAGATCAGACTTGAATCCAGGTTTTCTTGATACAGAAGCCCAGGGTCTGTCCACTACGGTTAAGTCAAGGTTAAGTGACTACTGTTTTTTTTTCTTCCCCAATCAAAAGGCATTTCAATCACAATAGATATACTATTTTTAATTGTCACTATTCCCTGAACTCTTCTTTCAACCAGGAGAGCATTTAAAACAGAAATACATAACATGTACAAGTTCTATTTAGAGGATGATGTGAATATAATACAGGAAGCTTCCAGTTTGGCCTTCTCAGGTAATGTGGTAGATCAGAGGTTAGATGAGAAACTGTAGTTTTTGCTCTCTCTCACATACACTTTGTATCTCAGGATCCTCAAGCACTCCTGAGACAACCAGTCATCCTGGCAATACAACTAGTAGCTGAAAACTACTGTGCAATCCCATTTTGGCTTGCTATATCAGCAGCCCTAGGTCTAGTGCTCAGAAGATAGCACATGGAGACTCATGGAGTCACACAGTCATTTCCCTTGCTGTTCTCATCTTGTCATTTTGGAAAGATTCGAGAGCTTCTAGTCTCATTCCTTTCTCAGTTTAGTATTGAGAAACCTCCAGAAGAGCTGTAATCTCTCAACTGTCGCATCCAGCCCTGAGTTTACTGCCTTCTCTACCTAATATTTTATTCTAAAATATTTGTTCACCTTCTCTACTGTCCACAGGATGATTTCTTGATTTTCCTTCTGATCACAACAGCCTTGAGTAATATTCTAATGAACTGGCCACACTATAAAGCAATGGTGTTTGACTGACCCTTAGCCCAGGTGGGAAAGGAAAAGGCAAAAACCTTCCAAAGAGGGAAGATTTAAGTCAACAGGTCAGACCTCTTCAGCATCTCTGGCCCACATGATGCAGAGATGAGAGCTAAAACAGGACTGAATAGAATGGTGTCACCATGTGAACTGACCCTAGTTCCCTTTATCTGCCTGACTCCTCCAGGGAAATGAAGCAATAGTTTAAGCAATATCCAGATTAGGGCAGACGAGTGACACTTACCATGTAACAGAAACTGGCCCTAGCTTTGATTAACAGTAAATAATCAATGATTGTTGATCACATCAGATAGAGATGCTTTTTCTCTTTTCCCCAAGTGGGCTCTGTAGCTCCTGGCACTGGGACAGCAATGCCCTGGAGGAAATGCTCCAAAGATGAGTAGTGAGCAGAGTCAGATACAGTTCTCTATTGATTATATGCAGAAGTAGAGATCAACCACAGCAGGAGAGAATCCACAGTAACAAATCATCAGTTGCATTTAGTTTTGTCATTGAATATGACCAAAACCTAATCCCATAATGTAGCCAATTCAGTAGCCCTCTGTGGAAGATGCTCTGTTAGGCAATGAGGATATGAAGGTATATATGATAAAGATCTTGCTTTCAAGGAGTCTTCTATCTAATAGATGGAAAGACATGTACAAATAACTACGTTACAAAGGAGAGTGTGCTAAGTACGAAGGACAGGTCCCAGTGAAGTGCCATAGGAATGGAGAGTATCACTGGGGATGGAGAGATCATCTTTAGCTGGGTCTAAAAGATTCAGAGAAGAGATAGCACTTTGGGGTATGGAAGGAAAGGAAAAATTTCAACAGATATAGGAATCCATTCTTATCACGGAGATTATCGAGCACAAAGGCATGAAGCTGGGAGAGAGCAAGATGAGAATAGGAGACAAAGAGTAGTCCAATTGCCTCAATCACAGAATAGGTGAAAAGATGTTTTGACAGAATAATAATAGTTAACATTTATATAACGCCTTAAGATTTGCAAAGCACTTTACAGGTATTATTTCATTTGATCCTCACAAAAACCTTATGAAGTGGACAGAGGTAAAAAAAAATTTACCCAAGGCCACTCAGCAAGTATATGTCTGAGGCAGGATTTGAACTCAGGTTTTCCATGACTCCAAGCCCAGCGCCATATACTGTGCCACCTAGTTCAATCTCGTTCCTCTTTCTGCCCAAGTGTTCTGCAGTAACACAAATATAAGTACATATAAGAGAAAACTACTTAGTCCCAGACTAAGTGGTACTTAAAATCCATACATTATTCTGCCTAGTTACAAATTTCCAAGCATAACTTGTCCAATGATCCTTTTCAGAGCAGGAGCCTATCACATCTGGTTCTCTAATAGCATTTTCCATTTCTGCTGTCTTTATCCCTTACCACCCTGCTCATTTGTGGATTTGCCCACATAGGTTCTCTGAGTGTAGTTCATTGGTCTATTTTATAATCCTAAGCCCAGTCTCTGTCGATCAGAGACGTATTCAATATCTAGAAAGAAGATTATGGAGAGCCTGGAATGCCAGAAGAAATAATTTATGATTTTTTCAGTAAACAATTGGAAACCTTGAAGATTTTTGAGTAAAGAAGTGCCATAATTGGACAAAAGCATTCAGAGAGGCCCTTAGGAGCAATGTGCATGATGGATTGGATCAGGAGAGATTAGAAGCATGAAGACCAGTTAGGAGGTCATTTCAACAGCCTCCATGAGAAGAGACAAAGGCTGTAGGATGATTGAAGTGACAGTGAAAAGAAGAGAATGGAGACAGATTGACAAGGCTTGTCAATTGATTCTCCTCTTCTGAGGATGAGATGTATTAGACACAGAGAGGTGGTAGGTAAGAGGGAAGTGAATTCATGTGAAATGAACAGACATTGAAAAATAACAATAACAACTCAGCTAGGTAGGATAGAGCACTGGACTTGGAATCAACAAGACCAGAGTTTAAATCCAATTTCAGATATGTAGTAGCTGTGTGATTGCAGGCAAGTCGTTTAGCCTCTGTTTGCCTCAATTTCCTCGACAGTAAAATGTAAATAATAGCACCTGCCTCCCAGGGTTGTTGTGAGGATAACCAACGTCAAGCATTTTGTAAACCCTAAAGAACTACATGAATTCTGTTATTGTCATTGTTATTACCATTAATATAGCACTTCAATTTAAAGAATACTGTCCTCACAACAGTTGTGGTGTAGGAGGTATTTAAGAGCCATGTTGATTTAGATAAAGAAAGCCTTAAAAAGAGAGCCCTTCAAAAAGAAAATAGTATATTGGAATAATATGTAGGAATACACTGAAAAATAATATATAGGAATAATATATAGGAATGCACTGAAAAATAATTCAATCCAACAAGTAACCAATCCACAAGCATTTGTTAAGGAAATACTGTTCTAGGCCCTGGGGAAATACAAAGACAAAAATGAAGCTGTCTGCTCTCATGGAGCAGAGAGCATCTCCGAGAGTATGGGAAGTACACAGAAGTGGGAGTTAGGACATCTCGATTGTGAAACAGCAAATAAGCCACTTTGGCTAGAACATACAGTGTCTAAGAGAGAATATTGTAAAATTCATCCAGTAAGATAGATTGAAATCAGATTAGGAAGGGTTTTAAAAGGCAGACAAAAAATGTTCGCATTTTGATCTCAAGACAATAGAGAGCTGTTGAAGCCTGTTGAGCTGGGGGGAGGTGACACGATGGAATTATAGGCTGAACTCGGGTTTTATATATAAAAACGATGTAGCCCATATAGGGCACTTCTCAAACTTGTAATCTCACTGGCAGATCTGTCTCCAGGGGCCCAGGTACGTCAGAAAAGCTGCTTGGGTTCAAAACCCAGTTCTACCACTTCTTACCTGTGTGATCTTGGGCCTACTTGATCCCTCTGGGACTCAGTTTCCTCATTTATATAATTCAGGGGTTGGATTATATGATTTTTTAGCTCCCTTCTAGCTCTCGAGAGCTATATGACATGATCCCATGACTACCTCAGATTCTGGAGATAACCCTGTGGGTCTATACTCCTAATACTGCAGGTTCTAAGCCCCCACTAGTATACTTCCCATTAACAACTAGCACTTAACAAAGGCATTTATTAAAATGGCATAGAAAAAACAGTAAGTGCAAATTTTACCTACCTGTCATTAACCTTGGCACTCTGCCCCAGAAATATGTAGAGTACCAGTAGGAATATTGGATTCAAACTTAGAGTGCAAGGCTAGTAAGGCACTTGTGCCACATATATCTGTGGCAGACGTGATTTACAATTCTTGGTACCATAGGCCCTGAAAGTACTTTCTGTCACACAGCAACCTTAGGTTAGTGTCTCTTCTAGGTGGGTTGCTCAACTAGGTCTCATCTTCTCCTTTGTCTGAATCTTTTCTCAGCGGCCAAGTGTCATGTTCCTTGAAGCTACTTTCTCCCTTGGATTACTATATACAAACATATATACATATCTATACACACACACACACACACATATATATATATATATATTTGTGTGTCTGTCTGTCTGTTGTTTTGTGTTCCCTGTTGAAAGCAGAAACCAAAAGAAACATTTAATTATTAAAACATCAACAACAACAACAACAGGCATATGGATGTGAGTAATTCCCTTTCAAAGCTTTGTGGTCTAAGATGCTCAGGAAAGAAATTCCTTTCTCAATTTTTGAAGGAATCTCCTCCACAGACACTCCTAGCTTGAAGTCTCTCCAATTTCCCAGGGTTTAGTTATTTAAAACCTCCAGGGGCATAGCTAATTTATGAGTTTAGCCAATGGACAAACAATGCTACTGGGTGTGGTCATACTTTTGCAGTTAGCTTAAGGCCGTATTAATACCTTATGATTATATTCACGCCTTGGTTGGGGGTGGGTGGTGAGATGGTCAAAGATCAACTCCTCTATTCATACAAGCCAGATTTTGAGAAAACTAATGTGACCTATATTTGGAATGATATAGCATGACCCCCATTTTATAGATGGGGTAACTCAGGCTCAGAGAAATAAAGAAATCTGCCCATGGTTGTACATATTAAGGAGTCAGCATGATATTTTTAAGGCCAGGTCTTACCTCAGAACTTTGCGTTACTTTTCACTATATTATCCTGTACTTTCCTTCTCTTAAGTAAAGGAGTATTGGAAGAAAACAGTATTCTTTTCACTCCTTTCCAGTATTATCTTATGGGCCAGCTAGGTGGCATAGGACTGGAGTCAAGAAGACTCATCTTTCTGAGTTCAAATCCAGCTTCAGACACTTACTAGCTGTGTGATCCCGGGCAAATCACTTAACTTCAGTTTGCCTCAGTTTCCTCAGGGGTAAAATGAGCTGGAGAAGGAAATAGCAAATCACTTCAATATCTTAGCCAAGAAAACCTCAAGCAGGGTAACAAAGTGTTGGTCATCAGCTATTATCTTATAGTATTGTGGGTAGACCCAGGACTAACAAACATTGCATTCCATAGAAGGTTTTGTTGTTTGTCCTTCATTCTCAAAGAGGACCATGACATCAATAAAATGACGCCATGATTTGCAAGTGAATTAAATTTAAGACAGGAAGGGCTGTGCAAGGTCACCAGCCTCACTTTCTCCTCCGGAGCCATCTGGGTTCAGTGGCAAGATAAAGATCAAGACAACTGGAGATGGCCCCCATAGAAATAATAGCATTTCTGTGGGACACATAGAGTTATTTTGAGGGCCATGGCTAGATAAGCACAGTTGTAAAGAAGGTGAAATTTGTTCTTGGTAACTTTCAGGCCCCCACTAGGCATCATCAAGAAACTCATTAACTAAGAATTCAGACTTCAAATTTTCTTGTAGAGTTGTGTCCATTACAGAATCTCTACTTGGAAGGGATCCCAGAGACCAATCAGTCCAACTCATTTTTGGCCAACCATCTGTTCTACAATATCCTCAATAAATGACCATAAGGCATTGGTTCATCCATACTTCTAAGAGGGAGGGAAACACCTTGTCCTGAGGCAGATTATTTCACTTTTGCTCAATTCTAATTTTTAGGAAGTATTTTCCTTACTTTAAACCTCAATTCACCTCTCTGCAACTTATAATCATTAGTAGTCTACCCTTCAGGTGCTGAGAATAAAGGAAATCTATCTTCAAGTACTCTATAGTCATCAAGCACTTGAAGACAGCTATCAATCATCCCTCTCCAGGTTAATCTCCGGTTCTCTCTTTTTATTTATTTATTCATAAAAATGTTTTATCGATGTGTCCTGTTTATGAACTACCCCATGGCATGATTCTTTTAAAAAAATTTTTTTTTCATTATTAACAAACACTAAATAAAAGAAGCAATTCTATATAAAAATAGAATTTAAAAAAGGGGAAAATAGAATGGAAACTCTGCATTGCTATTACACTCAATTTGCTTTTTCTTTTAAGTATATAATAAACATGTTACCTTCAGAGCTATCCTAATTGTCTGTATTTCCTTCTGGTTTTCCTCCAGTTCTCTTCTAGCCATTTAAAAATGTTCTCTCTCTCTCTCTTTTTCTCTATGTCTCTCTCTTTCTCTCTCAGCAATCCTATCACTAGCCTTCCCTCCCCTCTCTTTCCCCCACTGGAAAAAAAAGGAAAGAAACCATGAGGTCATTTTCCTCCATTATGACCAGTTCTTTGATGTCTTTGAGATATAGATCTAGGAGTGGTATTGATGAATTAAAATATGTGCAGTCGAGTGACTTTTGGGGCATATTTCCAAATTGCTTCCAGAATGGCTGTACCAATTCACAACTCCACCAAAAAGAGCATTGGTGTGCCTATCTTCCCATAGCCTTTCCAACAATAGTAATTTTTCCTTTTTTATCATCTTTATCAATTTAATCATGATGAGGTAGAAGTTGAGAGTGGTTTATATTTACGTTTCTCTAATTATTAGTGGTTTGGAGCACTTTTCATATAATTTCGATAGTGCTTTTTTTGTAAGAAAAAGATTGTTCGTTCATATCCTTTGACCATTTATCTATTTATCTCTACCTTATTTGGTCACAAAAAAACCATTAGGTGATTTTCCAGATTAACATATGGCTGGGGACATGGATGACCAAGATTATCTTTTTATAGTTTCATGGACTTTAGAGATCAAGTAGTCCAATCATTTTATTTTACAAATATGGAAACTGAGGAGGGGGTGATACTTGAACTGAATCTTGAGCACTTTGGACATGGGGGGCAGCTACACAAGGGTAGAAAATTTGGGGATGGAATGTCATTTAAAGCCTTTGGCTAGAAAGGATAGTGTGTGATGGGGAAGAAGGTGAGATGAATCTCAAAAGATAGGCTGAAGTCAGATTATGAAAGGTTTTCAATACTAATTGGAAGAGTTTGCATTTTATCCTAGAGGCAACAGGAAGCTTCTTGAGCAAAGGAGTAGTTAGCTAGACCTTTTATTCATTAATTAGGAACATCAGTTTGACGACTATGGAGAGCAGAGAGACTGGAGACAGAAAGACTACTTAAGTGACTATTGCAAAGGTCCAAATTTGAGGTGATATAAGCCTGAAGTGGAGTGGTGGTTATGTGAATGTACAGAAGGAATAAACAAGGGATATTTTAGAGGGAGAATCTATAAGGCTTGACAACTGATGGGATGGGGGAGGAGGATGAGGAAGAGGGAAGACTTGAGGAGAACCCCAAAGCTGCAAACCTGGGTGACTGGAAAGATGGTGGTGCTCTTCACAAAATAGAGAAGTTAGGAAATGAGGTAGATATCAAGGGAAGATAATGAGTCTGTATTGCACATGTTTAATTTGAGATAGCTATAGGCTTCTAAGGGCAGATGACCAGCAGGCAAAGATATGAGCCTGATGCTCAGGAGAGAGATGAAGACTGAATATCTAGATCTGGGACTTATCTCCACATACTTTAACTCACAAACTGGGGATATGGCAATTCTTCATTATTTTAGCTTATACTGTATGATAGCTGTCCTGCTCCTGCCTATATTGTTATCATTACCAAACTGACCAGTAGTGATAAAGGAGAAGACTCCAAGGCAAATGTGTAACAGCAGAGATAATTGTTTTACAGACTTGGAGCTTTCCTGTTAAAGCTTCAAGGCACATAGTGAAGCCAGCAAGCTTCAAAAAGTAATCGCCTTCGGTGTCAGACCATCTTGGTAGGAAAGATTAGAATGAGAGCATAAGTGACTATCCAGACAGACCAATTATCAACTACCAACAGTCTGCTTCCTCAGACTACTTCCCCTATTATCACTAGTTTTGTGAGTTTTCCCCCTGAGGTCATTCAGGACTTGTGGCAAGTAGGTCCTCAAGCTAATAGATAGTTACAACAGATGGCTTAATTTTATTGATGGATACAGCTCTCAGTAGCTTAGGACTTCATTACTTATCAATTCTGGAAATTAGTTTACTGCTTCAGACCAAAAGAAATGCTCCCTTAGTAAACTGAGCTAGGTGCTGAGAGAAATACCAAGAAATGTAGGACTTAGAATTTGTGCCTGAGGAGATGACTGATGAGAGGAAAGATCTTATACACATGAAACAGTTGTTGAATAAGAAAGCTAGCCTTATGTCCTGATATAATAAAGAGCTGAACTGTATCATTCAGATAGCCAGAATAGTTTAAGTGGAGGAGGTTGGACACTTAGCGGGGCTTTGAAGGTTGGGAAATATCTGAATCACTAGAGGAAGGGGAAGAGTAAGAGCTTAGACAGTGGGTGAGAGGAGCCCAGAAACATGTGTTGGGGACAGTAAGGAGAAGACCTTGATAGATTGTTGGGGAGTGGTGAGTTGCTGAATCAGAAATCTTTCTGCATGTCCCAGAAGGGGAGAAGACAAGGAGGGGATAGGGAATATTGACAGGAGAAGCTAGTTAGAAACTAAAACAAAACATTTGTGGGATGAGATCAATGTGCTTATTTGGTTCTCAGCTTTCTGGACATCCTGAGGAGCCTCAGGTTTCAGGAGAGTTTAACATTTTAAATCCAATTCAGCTTTACCAACAAGTCTCCTGTAAGTTGCATCCCATAGCCCAATAGTCCTGAATCATAGTAGTGGCCTCTAGGCATTGTTTAACTCAATTATAAAATTAAACTACTCTAACTCCTGCTAAAACAGCTAATGAGAATTCCTATACCCAGAAAAGATGATCTATCCTTAACTTTACTCACAAACTATTGGAGCTGGAAGGGACTTTAGAGGACATCTAGGCCAACCCTGCCTGAGGAATGATTCCTTCTCTGATGCAAGCAAGTGACCAGTCAACCTTCACTTGAAGACATTCAGTACAGGGAACATATGGCCAGCTCATTCCACTTTGGAATAGCTCTAATTGTTAAGAAGCTTTTCTTTATATTGAGTCTAAATATACTTCTTTATAATTTCTACCTATTGCTTCCAATTCTGCCCTCTGGAGCCAAAGAAAACAAGTTTATTCTC
The DNA here is from genome assembly GCF_900497805.2 of Vombatus ursinus. Taxonomy (NCBI): domain Eukaryota; kingdom Metazoa; phylum Chordata; class Mammalia; order Diprotodontia; family Vombatidae; genus Vombatus; species Vombatus ursinus. Next base: position 23,954,431 of record NW_020940355.1, read on the forward strand.
TCTTCTATCTGATAGCCCTTGAAGAGAGGTATGATGTCTCCTGTAAGTTTTCTCTTCTCTAGGTTAAGTGTTCCCAGTTCCTTAACCTGTTTTTATGTGACATGGACTTCACCATCCTGCTGACTCTTCAATATAACCAATTAGATTTATACCAAGGGAGAAGGACGGCTACATAACAAAATATGATAATAATAAGTTGTGGCATATGAATGTGATGGAATACTTTAATACTGTAAAAATGAGGAAATAGATGATTTCAAAGAGATGTGGAAAGACTTATATGAACAGCTACTGAGTGTAGTTAGCAGAACTAGTTGAACTATGAACTATAATCTATACTTGATGGAAAAGTAGTCATGGAGGAGGTTGGTTGATCTATACTATGACACCAATATTATAAAAGCAAACAATTTTGAAGACTTTTTATGAACTAATGCAAAATGAATAAAATAAGTAGAACTAGTTACAATTTATACAATACAGAGCTCTCAGACCACTGACAGTAAGAGAGTCAAGACAATCAGAAGGAAATTACAGGGGACTCTTTGCTGATACTGGATGCAGGACTCTGTTGCATTGCCCATACATAGTTCTGTGTCACAGACCCAGGACAAGGAGGAGAACTAGTGCACTAGAGCAAGAGGCCACAAGGGAGCAGGGATTCTGATCACAGTTCCAGGGTGAAAAAGAGTTCTTGTGGTCTCTCACAGACTGCAGCACAGATCAGGAGAGGAGTGACCACACCTTTCCTTAGATCATACCACCTTGGTAGAACTGAAAACTTACATACCTCCAGAAGTAGCTCTGAAAACAGTTGCCCAAAAACAAAAAGCAAACAAACAAATAAAAAAATAAACCCTGAAGCTTGAGACAGTGACCTGGGAGCAGAGCCCCAACTTTAACATAAAATTAAAAGTTAAGAAACAGGCTGGAAAAATGAGCAAACAACAACAACAACAACAAAAAAAAACCTGACCAAAGAAAGTTACTATAGTGATAGGAAAGATCAAAACACAAACTCAGAAGAAGACAACTAAGTTAAGAAAAATGTGAACTGGTGTCAGGCCCAAAAAAAAGAATTCCTGGAAGAGCTCAAAAAGAATTTTAAAAATCAAATAAGAAAGGTAGAAGAAAAATTGGGAAAAGAAATGAGAGTGATGCAAGAAAATCATGAAAAAAGTCAACAGCTTGGTAAAGGAGGCACACAAAATACTGAAGAAAATAACACCTTAAAAAAACAGAATAGGTCAAATAGTAAAAGAGGCACAAAAATCCAGCAAGGAGCAGAACTTCTTACAAAGCAGAATTGGCCAAATGGAAAAGGAGGGACAAAAGGTCACTGAAGAAAACAATTCCTTAGAAATTAGAATTGGGCAAGTGGAAGCTTAATGACTCCATGAGACATCAAAACACAATAAAATCAAATCAAAAGAAAGAAAAATTAGAATAAAATGTGAAATACCTCATCAGAAAAACAACTGACCTAGAAAACAGATAAGGAGAGATAATTTAAGAATTATTGGACTACCTGATGACCATGATTAAAAAAAAAAGAGCCTAGATATCATCTGTCAAGAAATTCTCAGTGAAAACTACCTTGATATTCTAGAACCAGAGGATCAAATAAAAATTGAAAGAATCTACTAATCACCTTCTGAAAGATATCCCAAAATGAAAATTCCTAGGAATATTATAGTCAAATTTCAAAGCTCACAAGACAAGGAGAAAATATGCAAGCAGCCAGAAAGAAACAATTCAAATATTGTGGAACCATAGTCAGGATAACACAAGATTTAGTAGGATACTTTCAAAGAAACCTGGAAAGACTTATTTGAACAAATGCAAAGTGACGTGAACAGAACCAGGAGAAGAATGTACACAGTAACAGCAATATTGTAAGATAATCAACTAACTTATTGTTGTAAGATACTTGGAAGATAATCAACTTAACAATTCTTAGCAATACAGTGATCCAAGACAATTCTGAAGGACTTATGATGGAAAACACTATCCACCTCCAGAGAAAGAACTAATGGAGCCTGAAAGCATGCTTTTTAACTTTTTTTCCTCTTCTTTCTTTTTTTTTTCAGTCTGTATTTTCTTTTACAACATGGCTAATACGAAAATACATTTTACATGACCACACACATATAACCTGTATCAGATTACTTGCTTTCTCAGTGAAGGTAGAGGGGAGGGAGAGAGGGAGGAAAAGAATTTGAAACTCAAAATTTAAAAAAACCAAATTTTAAAAATTGTTTAACATGTAATTGGGGAAAATTTATTTAAATAAAAACAATTTATACAGGAACAACAATATTTAAAGACAAACAACTTTGAAAGAGGTAAGAACTATGATCAATACAATATAATGACTTTCCATGATTCTAGATGATAAAACGTGCTATCCACCTCCTGAGAGATGATCATTTTTAGGGTGCAGAATGATATATATATATATATATATATATATATTTTCGTATAGAGCCAATGAGGGAATTTATTTTGTTTGACTATGTATGAAATTATTACAATGAAAAATTGCTTTTCTTTCCCCTTTTTCAATGAAGTAGGAGGGAGGAGGGAGAGAAAATAGATGTGGCATATGTGTGTATATATACATATATATGCATACATATATATCTTTAAAACAGATCTGGGCATTCTACAGATGCAGAATGTTATGTGTACTTTCAGATGAGGTCATTATATTGTTAGTTTTACTTGATTGTTTTACTTTGTGACAAAAAATTTCTCACAGAATAGAGATAATCTATAAATACTTGTAATGTAAAAATAAAACATGTGAGTAAACGCTTAAAAAAACAAGGAAAGATGGTTCAACATTAAGATAACAATTAACAAAATAATATAAACTATAAAACCAACATAATTTTATCAACAGATACCTAAAAAGCATCAATTTATGTTAATAGTCCTATAAAGCATAGATATGGAAGAACTTTTATTTCATATGATCAAAAGTATATACCTAAAACCAAATATTATCTGAAATGGCAAACCTCCAGAAGCTTTCCTAATAAGTACAGAGATAAAACAAGAATTCCTCCCTCTACCAACTGCTATTTGACATAGTTCAGGAAACTCTAGCTATACAAGTAAAGCAATAGAGAAATTAAAGATGTAAATATTTGTAAAGATGAGATAAAATTATTCCTACTTACATATAGAAGGATGATTTATTTAGAAAACTCCAGAGAATCAGTAATGGAAATAATAAAGACAATTAATTATTTCAGTATTGTAGCAGCCTACAAGATAAAGCCACAAAATAAATAGCATTTCTATACAGTGCTAACAAAAACTAAGAGGAAATGTAAAAATAGAAATTTCAATCAAAATAACCACAAAATAACTAAAGTAATTATGAATTCCATAAATACAACATGAAAATACAGAAATAAAGTTAGACCTAAATAATTATGTCTTTATCCATTGTTCACTATGAGGCTACACCAAGATTATAATTATGAACACACTGCCTAAATTAATTTATAGATTTAGTGAAATACCAATAAAACTTTCAAAGAGTTATTTTATAGCACTAGACAAAATAAGAATTAAATCATTTGGAAGAACAAAAGGTCTAGAAATCAAGAAAAGCCTGAAAAAAAAAGCTAGAATAAAGAGTAAATTCATTAACATATTTCAAACTATATTGCAAAATAGTAATTACTAAAAGCATTTGTTACTGATTAAAAATAGAAAAGCAGATCAGAGGAATGGACTAGACAAGCAAGATGAAGAAATGATTTAATATAGTAACCCAGTGTTTAATAAACCAAAGAACACAAACTATTGGAAGAAGGATTCTATTTGACAACTACTGGGAAAACAGAAAGATCATTTGGAAGAAATTAGGTTTAGGCCAGAATCTTATACCTCAAAAAGCTGCAAATGAAAATGAGATTAATATGTAAAATGTCACATCATTTAATAAAAAGATTTATGTAAACTTATACATGTATATGAGAATGGTAGTAAGTACCTTTCAGCTCTCTCATTAAAGGAATAATTCTAAACCAAGTAAACTTAGGTAGAAGAAATCATAAAAAAAATGAAATAAACTATTCTGATTAGCTTATATTTAAAAAAGGTTTTGTATGAACAACAATGAAGGGGTAGCTAAATGGTGCAGTGGAGTGCCCTGGAGTCAGGAGGACCTGAGTTCAAATATGGCCTCAGACACTTGGCACTTACTAGCTGTGTGATCCTGGACAAGTCACTTAACCCTGATTGCCTTGCCAACCCCCCCACCTCTCCCCAAAAAAACCCCAACAACAACAACAACAATGGAGTTTAGGATAAGAAAAGCTGTAAATGTTTTAAAAACTGATTTTCAATATGATGACATGTGAAGAACTGACACAAACATGTAAGGCCAAGAGCCATTCCCCAAAAGATAAAGTAGTCAAAGTGTATGAACAATTTTCGGAAAAAGAATGTAGATGTCTGACATGTTGTACCAAATCACTATTTAATTAAATAAAGGTGATGCAAATGAAAACAACTCCAAGGTTTCACTTCATATCCACCAAATTGGCAAAGATTTCAAAAAAGGGAACTGTGAGTTGTCCCAACTGTTCTGGAAAATAATATGGTCTTACATGAGAAAAGTCAATAAACTAGGTGGTGCAGCAGATGGAGTGCCAGACCTGGAGTCAGCAAGACTCATCTTTCTGAGTTCAAATCCGACCTCAGATACTTACTAGTTTTGTGACCCTGGGCAAATCACTTAACCCTTATTTGCCTCAGTCCCTCATTTGTAAAACAAGGACACACTGGAGAAGGAAATGACAAACCACTCCAGTATCTTTGCCAAGAAAACCACGTGCACAAAAGTCCATGGGGTCATGCAGAGTTAGACAACAATGAGTGACCAATGACAACAACAAGAAGAAACAATAGATATTAGGGGTTCAAATAAATATAGTGTGATGTAGAGTGATGAAAGCATTATCAAGAGAACAATATAAACTACTATTTCGATAGTAGAAACAATGGCAACACTAAAAAGGCAGTTAAATTTTCGTGGATTTTAATGAGTTCTGGAGAAGTGATCATGAAAAATACTTCCCTCCTCTCAGGAGAGAGAAAGAAAGAAGAGACTACAGATGTAGAATTCATTGTATGCTATCAAATGTAGTCACTATGTCAAACGGTTTTGCTTGTATGTTTTTCTTTATGTATGTGGTGGGGGGGTGGTGTGAGGGGTGGAGAAGTAATTAATCAGAGAGATTTCCTAAGCAAAGTGATGAACTACCTAGTCAACTCATTAAGCTTACAGGATGATGAACCTCTGGGGAATCTGCTGAACATCTCCATATGGAATGGGCATGGCCATTGGCACCAGAGCAGAAGACATGTCTTGACTAATTTCCAGTGCTTGGCGCTGTCTTCAGTGGGCTGGGACTCTGGGTAGGACAGATTCTTGTCGGAAGAGCCACCTCTCTTTGCTAGCCTATGAAAGTGAGCTAACAGACCTTTTGGTCTTCTTGGTTGCTTTTTCATCTTCCTCCTTTGTCTTTCCTTCAGAGTGTAGATTTTTCTATCCCCTACTCCCAATCTGAGAACAGTTAATAATGCAGTGGCACATGGAAGTGCCAAATATGTCCTTGTCCACACAACATGAGAACAAAGTTCCTGAGAGTGGACTTTATAAGTCCAAGAGGTGGCAGCAACCAGGCCACTAATAGAATTTTTGCAGCAACTGTTAGAAAATTAGACTATGTACTTGGCCTTGAGGCATCTGGTGGCACAGTGGATAGAGTGCTGGGCCTGGAATCAGGAAGCCCTGAGTTCAGATCTGTCTTCAGACACTTATTAGTCATGTGATCCTAGACAAATCACTTAACCTTTGTTTGTCCCAGTTTCCTCAATTATAAAATGTAAATAATAATAGCACCTACCTTCTAGGGTAGTTATCTCAAATGAGGTAATATTTGTAGGAAATACTTAGTGCCTGGCACATAGTAAACACTTTATAAATGTTTGTTCCCTACCCCTTTCTCCCCCACATTGTCTCAGAGGTGAGTTCATGGGCAATGTTTCTGAATGTCAACCTACTGTGTGGAAAAGAGGGATTTTTTCTTTCTCAGGCAGCATAGTCTTGGAATCTAGTGAAGTATCCCAACTAGACTACTCTACCAACTTATACTTGCTCTCATTGGTTGGGTCCCAGAATGTGTCTGCCATTTAGGGTTCTAGGGATGACCCTGTACTCCTAACACTGTAGCTCATAAGCTCCTATTTATGAGCTGTCCAAAGACACCAGCCATATTATTTATGTGCTTCTTATTAACAGTTAGCCACTAGACACAATTAGCAAAAGCAAAGTCATTTACTAAGGTGATGTAGTAAAAACAGAAATTAGAAAAATTCCTCCCATAAACCTGTGGCACAGCCTCTCACAAATAAACACAGCATTCATGGGAAAAGTGGGCTCAAAGTCTGAGCACAATGGTGGTGAGACACATGTGTAATATACACCTGTGGTAAAGACAACTCATGACTCTTAATACTACAGGACTTGGATGCCCTTTCTTTCTTTTCAAGGTCCTCATAAATTTACTCTTAGATGTAGTGTCTCTCCTGGATAGACTGCTCAGCTGAGTTCCCAGTGTCTGCTCTTTACCACAACTAGAATCTCAGTTGTTAATGTTAGCTCTCAAGTCCACAGATATCTTTCTTCTCTGCTGTCAGAGGTCCTTTTCCTTGAAACTACTCTCTCAAGTGACAACTTTTCTTTATCTATGTCTGTCTGAAGTGTGTCTTTACTCCTTTAATTGTGCCTCAAATGCTCTCAAACCAAAGAACTTTTGAACTGCTGGACAAGGTGTCTCCTTCTGGGAATGTTGTTATTAGATGCCCTGGCTTATGGGACTGGGGAGAGAGAAATATCCTCCCCCAGCAGCAAGGGTCTTCTTCATAATGGGCTCCTGAACCTGTATTCTCTCCCATTCTTCAGGGATTAGATATTTAAAGCCCCCAGGAATATGATTAATTCTTTCACTCAGTTGATAATGTTGTTCCCTTCTGATTTAATCAGAAAGATGTTCATACTTTGTAAAGCAGCAGTCATAGGAAAACTCCTTAATATTGCCTTTATACACCTGCATACCTTGACACCTTGTGGGGTTATAAGAAAATTTAATACTGCTTGCTTTTTTTTTTCAGCAGTGCCCACCTTGGACATAGTTTCAAAACTAAGAGTTTTGGTTTTCGGCCTTATAGAGACAAAAGGAGGATTTACTAAGAAGAAATAAGAGGTTTACCCATGTAGCCTTTGTAGCCAGGAGTCAGGAGGGTTAGAGACTTGTGGAGAGTGGGAAGGTGGGAAAGAAGTGATTAAGACTGTTACCTTTCCAGATAATGCAGGTCTAATGAGAAGAGAAATTCTTATTCAGCAGTCCCCAAAGTGAGTTTGTCTTCCAAGAAAAGTCAACAACAAAATGGTACTATGAGTCTGGGAGGGTCTGGATAAGACTGTGGGAGAGCTAAGGATCTACCAGAATGAAAAGTTTTACATAAATGACCACTCTAAATTTAGTTCCTTCCAAGAGGATTTACTGTGGTGCTTTATGTATTTTCTGGGTCCGTTTATGGACTCCTATAAGACCTTCAAATATTTTGCATTTTCTGTTGTGTGAAATAAAGGCTGTCCTCTAATATACATTTGTTATTTTGAGTGATTGTATAGAATCTGGGAATATCTTTCATCTACATTTGTGAAAACCTAGATTGGAGTATATTTAGAAATTTCTTTAAGTAAATTTCTAGTAGGGGCAAAGAGTCAAAGAAAAAATTACCCTTTAAGTCAGTCACTGAGATTGGATCTGGTCTGTGTGAGCCTAAAATCTTAGGGAGAGGGTGGTATTGGGTCACGCGTTAATGGATTACATTTGTTACAGAAGAGGGTTTAGTGAGAGTAGGGGAAATGATGCGAAAAACAAAAGTCTCTCTCTCCCTCATTTTACTATAGATTTTTATTTTGTTTATTTTTTATGTATATATATATATGTTTATATATTATTGTGTGTGTGTGTGTGTGTGTGTGTGTGTGTGTGTGTGTGTAAACATTAAGAAATGATCAGGCTATCATTTGTAACCAAAACAAGTACTTTGTGCAGTATTAACTCTTCCTTATGTTTCTGATAGAGAAATATGACCAGATGGTTTATAATATGCTAATTAGATACTTTCTATCAACCTGTGCCTTGTGATATTTTGTACTTATCCTGTCATCTGGCTTATATTAGGATGAGGAAAAACAGAATTGCAAGACAGAGACACTGCAGCTTCATGAGTCTGAAGGTGCCTCTGGCTTTTCTGGGGTTGAATTCATTACAGAATACAATATATACTTTAGTTCATTTATTTTTGGAAAAAGTCAACTTTGCATTTGAAATCAAATCCTGTTAAAAAGTCTACTAAAGCAACTCAACAGACTTCTGTACTAGTTCTTTAACAAATTAGATTTCAGTGAGTGAAAAATAAATAAAATTTCTCATGAGATACAAACAAGTTTAAAAATTAAGGGTGAACTTTCAGGCAAAATAAAGATGCTTGAGTAGAGCTAAATTTCTTCATCTCCATTAGTAACTCAGAATCTTGAATAGTCAAGTTTGAATTTATTGATATAGGCAAATGAAGTGTATAACACACACATCATCTTCATTATGAAAATAATAAAAGAAATGAGGTGTTATTCACCTTGGCTAAGAACTGTAGCAATTAAAAATTATTTCCTTAAAATTATACTTTATTGTATAATGTGTATCATTTTCTAACAAATATCATTCTCTACTTTAGTTCTCATGAATAATAATATTAGTGAAAGATAATGTTTTTTAATTTGCTTAAGATCTAAAGAATTGAGGTACAAAAATGAAGCATAATAAATATTATGCCAGCAATCTTGTTGTTTGTCATGATAAAAGAATAATCTGGCTCTGGGATAAGAAATCTTCCTCTAAATCCCAACTCCAGAAAGGAGAGTATGGAGGGAGGAATAAGCATTTATATGTTGTTCAGTCATTCGGTAAAGTCTGACTCTTTGTGACTCTGTGGACCATAGCATACCAATGCTGTCCATCAGATTTTCTTGGAAAAGATACTGAAGTAGTTTGCCATTTCTTTCTCCAGTGAAGCATTTATATTGTACCTACTATAAGCCAGGCACTGTGCTAAGTGCTTTATAAATAAATATCTCATTTGATTCTCACAACAACCCTGGGAGATAGGTGCTTATTTTTTCTTTACAATTGAGGAAACTGAGGCAAACCAGAAGTTAAATGACTCACCTAGGATCACACAGCTAGGAAGTGTCTGAGGCTGGATTTGAACTCAAGTCTTTCTGAATGCAAATCCAGCACTTTATACACCATGCCACCTAGCTGCCTTTAGACAGAAGAGAGAGAAAAGGACAGATATGAAAGACTGTAGAGGAATAATAAAAAATGAAAGATTTGGTTTATGTTTACATATGGGAATAAGGGAAAGAGAAGAATTGAGAATGATTCTGAGGATGATTTCACCAACCTGAGTGAAAGAACGTCCTGGTACCCATGACAGAAGAGGACAAGTTAGGAAATGGGTTAAGTTTTGGGAAGAGTAGACATATGTTCTGTTTTGAACATGTTGAGTTTGAGATGCCTATGGGATGTCAAGTGATAATCAGTTAGATAGATATGAGTCATCCACTCAAAACTTTTCTTAAAAATCTGTTGGCATTTTGAAAGCAACTACTATGTGCCAAGCACTGCATTAGATGTCGGAAAATCAAAGACAAAAGTGAAGCAGTCCCTGCCTTCACTGAGTTTAGACAACATGTACATACACATACACATACATATATATACATATATATATGTATATATTATATATATATATATATATATGTACCAAATAATTTGAAGGGGAAGCCATTAGCAACTGGGAAATCAGGAAAAACTTCACTTAGAAGATGGTAGTTGAACTGAGACTTAAAGGAAACTAAGGACTCCTGAAACCATCTGCTGAGGCATGAATTTATGCAAACTGCATGGATAGAGGAAGTCCAGACACCAATTATACATAGGTCTCTGAAAAACTGAAGTCAATCAGTCACCATCATTTATTAAGGGCCTACTATGTGCTCGGCACTGTGCTAAACATTGAGAGTAAAAAGAAAGGCAAAAATAGTTTCTGCCCTCAAGGAGCTCACATTCTACTGAGGCAGATGGCATGCAAACAACATATATATATATATATATATATATGTCTTATAAGATATCTTGTAAGATATATATATATATATTTTTTTTACATATATATCTTACATATATCTTACAAGATATAGGCAGTGTAAATGAGAGGTGATCTCAGAAGGGAGGCGCTGGTAGTTGGGAGGTGAGGTAGGATGAGGGAGACACCAGGAAAGGCCTCTGGTAGATGGTAGGATTTGAGGTGAATCTTGAAAGAAACCAAGGAAGCTAGGAAGCACAGATGGGGAGTGAGAGCAGTCTGGGAATGGAGGAGAGCCAGTGAAGAGACATGGAAATCAGGAAACGGAGTGTTGGGTGTAAGGAAAACAAGGCAGCTAGTGTCTCTGAATTGTAGAGTACTTGGAGGCGAGTGAAATATAAGAAGACTGGGAAGATAAGAAGGGGGAAGATTGTGAAAGCCAGACTATTTTCTCTTTGGTCCCTGAGGTAACATGGAGCCATTGGAGGTTATTGAGTAGGGGAAGTGACAAGCTTTAGGAAAATCACTTTGAGAAGGATGGAAGAGAGCAAGGAAAGAGTTGAAGCAAAGAGACCAACCAGAAAGCTACTGCAATAGTCCAGGCAAGAGGTACTAAGGGACTGCATCAGACTGGTGACTGTGAACTGAGAGAAAGGGACATATAAGAGATGTTCTGAAGGTAGAAATAATAAGACTTAGAGGCAGCTAGGTGGCACAGTGGATAGAGCACCAGCACTGAGTCAGGAGGACCTGAATTCAAATCTGACCTCAAATACTTGATGCTCACTAGCTATGTGACTCTGGGCAAGTCACTTATCCCCAATTGCCTCACAGAAAAAAAAAAGGCAAAAGAAATAATAAGACTTAGCAAAAGGGGGCCAAGGATAACGAGGCTGTGAACTTCAGAGACCATAATAGCAAAGGAGAGGGGAGGGTTTGGGGTGAAAGATAATTAGTTCTGTTTTGGGCATGTCAAGTTTCAGATTTGATGAGGTGTCTTTACCCAAAGGGCAGTTGGTGATGATACCTATGTTCCTACTTATGTATTACTGAATGAAATTAGAGAAAATCACAAAAATGTGCTGACTCAGTACTGAGTTCACTACAGATTTATGTAACGTAATCCCAACTGGACCCTTACTGCAGCAAGGTAATCCATTTACACCTCACTTAATTAAGGAATAACCATTCTTCCAAAGCTTTTCACCCTTCTTCTGTCTCAAGCCTCCCCTTATCCTCCCAGCTGAGAACCTCGTTTCATACCTTGCCTCAAAAATTGAGATCATTTTCCCTGAGCTTATTCTTCTCCCCTCCTCTTCATCTCCCATCAACCAGATGCCTTTTGCCACTGTCTCTTCCTTCACCCCTATCTCATATGAATAAGTAGCATTTCTCTTTAGCTATATAGTATATATAGTATATAGTTATATAGTATATAGTATATGAAAAACCTACGATGGGTCTGAACACAGAACATTCCTGATGTTCTAGAAATCTCCTGTGTAAGAAATTCCAGGAATAAACCTTTTGAAGATTTCTACCTACTCTAAAAGGTTCTAGACATGATGATTCCACAAAGTTAACATTAACTAGACCTTTCTGGCTAAAGTAGACATTTGCCAAATTTTCAATTTTAACTATACTGTGGATATGTAAAGAATGCTGGCGACTTTCTGGGCTCTCTACCGACACCACTGGATTACCTAAACATTCCGTTCCCTTATTGGTGAAAATGACTTAACCCATTTCTCCCCTCTCTTGTCTATCATTTACACTGCTGCCAAAATTATCTTCCTAATGCACAGGCCTTTCAATATCATTACTGTACTCAAGAATATTAAATGGCTTCCTATTATCTTTAGGATAAAATAATATTTCTTTAGCTTAACATCTAAGGTCATCTACAACCTAGATCCAATCTCCCTTCAGTTCATATCACATTGAGCAATATTTTTGTCCAGACCTGAAAATTTTAGACCATTTTACAATGTGAACATTAAACAGGACTCTCTGGTTAAAGCAGACATTAGTCAAACTGTCAGTTTTAAACACAATGTGGGTATGTGAAAAATGTTCCCATTGCTGGTGACTTTCCAGTCTCTCCATTGACACCATTTTGTTTTTCATATACATTCCAGCCCCTTGTTTGTGCCTGTCCTTTGGGGAAAATGACTATCTATCTGGACCCTCTCCAGTCTATCATTTACACCACTGCCAAAATTATTTTCCTAATGCACGGGCCTTGCCATATCATTATTGTGCTCAAGAATCTTCAATAGCTTCCTATTATTTTTAGGAAAAATAAAACCTCTGTAGCCTAGCATCCAAGGTCATCTACAACCTGAATCTAACTTGCTTTCCCAGATTTAGTTTATGCTTCATTCTAGAATTTTTTTTTTGTCCAGATCTATGTTGTAGGCAAGGCATCATTTTCAATTATGAAAATTCCCTTTATCAGAGACTTTTTAAAAAAATCATGCCTATTTGTCTTCCTACCATATCTGATATCTACTCCTGCCCCTACCCCCATTTGCCCAAAGCTCCTTGAAGGGAGGGACTATTGTTTTTCATCCTCATTTCCTTGGCTCATAACCCAGTTTCTTACACATAGTAAGAGCTTAATAAATGTTTGTTTAATTGAACAGAATTCTCAGAACTAACGCAACAGGGTAAATACAATGTTAAACACTTATTCCGGAAACATTGATTGTGGTGGCAGGATTCTCCTTTCTCTAGACAGTCTTCATCCTTTCATCAAGACAACCCTGCTGCTTCTAACAGTTTCACAGGGGCAAAAGGTTGTGAGGAGCTGATTTGTGCTCTCCCCTCCAGGGAGATTTAGAGGTGGCTGGCACACGGCTCCTTTCACCAAGTCACAGCTTGCTTTCTGCTTTCTCTCAACTTGACACAGAAGCAACTGACTCATTTTCAGTGGGAGGCACAGTGAATCCTGACTTAACCATGTGGACTGCGTCCACATGGAACTAACCATCTACTTCAGACACTTGCCCCACCTTTTCTGGGTACTTCCCGCTCTGTTGGTACAGACATGTTGGTGCAGAAATGTACAACATTTCAAGTAATATAGAGGAATTGGAAGGGGGAAGCGCAATGAAGTAGAAAGTGTCCTAGATTTGGAGTTAGAAGATATGGATTCAAATCTTGACTCTGCCATTTACGATCTAGGTGGCCTTGGGCAAATCTCTATACTCCTCAGGACCTCCCTTTCTTTTTCTTTTCTTTTTTTTGTTATTTAAATTTTTTTCTTTAATTTTTTTTTGCCTCAGTTTCTTCATTGACACAATAAGAGTGTTGGACTAGGTAACTTATAAGGTCCCTTTGAATTCTAGAACTATGATCTATTCCTGGCTACTGAACAAAGCAAACTGACTGGTCCATAAAGTGCCTTCCTTGTGTTTGCATAGGCATGCCTGCACGCCCCAGATAGAAAGGAAGTGAAAGAATGAGGTCCTCAAATAGGACATATTTCTTCCATTGAGGAAGTAATTGATAAGGCAACTAGTTCCCTAGGCCCAGGCCTCTACGCCCACCTCCCAACTTCCATTCCTGCCCCCAGAGAGTTTTTCAGCTGACCTGCTTGGCACGGATATCTCCTGCCTCCTGAGCTGACTCCTTGGGGCCTTACCTGTGCCTCGTCTTGCTTTCTGTGAAGCAGGTCTCCCAGAGTCTCATAGGATGCAACATCACCACTTGCATTAAGAGTGGCAGAACTTTGAACAGTTTTACCATCTGCCTCCTCACGAAAATATTTTTCCTACTGATTATGATACATAGCCATGCTCCCCCAAATACTCTGATTTCCCAGCTCCCCGATCTATTCAGTTCCTATGATCTATTCTTTCATTCCACCTCTACCATGCACAGAGATGGTCATACTCTCCATCTTGCCAACACTCACAAGGGTTCCACTTCTCTAAACCCTGAAATTCCTTTATCTGATCATAATCTTTTCTCATTTCATCTTTACCTGTGTTTTATGATCCCTAACCTTGTTCTTTGTCCCCTATTCTCTCCACCTCTTAGTTTACCTCCGCCCTGGTTACGCCATCTTCCTTTTTGTAATTCAACTTCTTGAAGAACTGGTTCAACTTTACACTATCCTTTGTTTTTTAATCCCCGGCCTTCTTGTCCTATGGCCAATCACTCCTCACCAAATCCCAATCCTGTATTACTACCTATCTACCTCCTTCACTCCTATTCATGCGCTGCTGAATAGAGCTAGAGAAAGTCATAAAACTAACCTCACTAGGCCCCCTACAAATTTATGTCAGATCATCCTAATTGGGTCTTTGCTGCCACAAGGCATAATGGTCCTCTTCAAGAACAAAGAACAAACAACAACAACGACAGCTACCTCACTCATGACCGCAATTATTCTATACCTTTTCATCCTTCTTCAAGTCATCTACTTACTTACTTACTCCCATTCATGCCTTACTCCCCTTCATGCATTCTACAATTGAGCTACACTGTCGTATGTATTGTTTTCCAAACACAAAATTCCATCACCCATCCTGTACCTTTGCACTGATTGTCCCCCATGACGAAAATGACTTTCCTCCTTACTTTTACCTCCTGGCTTCCTTCAAGACTCAGCTCAAATCCCTCTTTCTTCAGAAGACTTCCCACTTCCCAACCTCCCAGTGCTTTCCCTCTGAGATTATGTTCCATCTGCACCGTTTAAACCTTGAAATAGTTATTCACAAGTTGTCTCCTCAATGAAAATCTGATCAAAAGACTGGAAGAGTGGTCTTGCCTTTCTTTATAATCATAGCTCTTATCACAATGCCTGGGATATAATAAGAAATTAATATATGCTTATTCATCGATTGAAAAATAATAGCTGACATTTAGATAGTGCTATTGTCCCATCTGACCCTCTTAAAGGTAGCCCTGTTAGGCTTAAAGCATCATGCCAAAGTGCTTTTCTTTCATCTCAGAGCTAAAATACTGACCAAATCTGTCTCAATAGTTAGAAAAACCAGGGAAGAGGAAAAGCTGATGGGGGAAGATGATCATAAGGTTGCCAGTCAATAGGGCTATCCCTGAATACAGGTCACACAGCTAGGTAGGTAAACCCCTTACCCTTTAAACTTATATTGGCACCCTCAACTCTGAAAACCAAGTACAATATTTTGACATTTTAATGTTCTAAAATAGTATAATGATATCCCTCTATCTGGAAAGAAAGTCTACAAATCACTGGTTTTGAAGCCGAAGTACTTTTTTTTTCAGAGTCACTCAATTTATTCATTTTCTGTCTGTTCTCAGTTCTGAGCCAAAAAAAAAGAGCAAAATAGAAAGAAAAAAGAAAAAAGAAAAAACCCTGCCAGCCAAACATGGCCTCTCCACAGTCAATATTGTCAAATACCACTAAGATTTCTTCAACATTACCAATAGCCAGCTTCAATCTTTTCCTCAAATATTGGAAACATAAAATACCTTGTAAAATACATTTTGTCTCCCACCACCTGCTTTGCTACTAAAACAGCTTCATTGCTGTCCAAAGTCTTTCTTGGAAGTTGACTAAAAGCTAATAGCTCCATTATCTTGCCAGTCTGCAGGCTAGCTGTAGAGTTGCTTAGCAACATGTATACACAGACCTTCCAAACTTCATGAAATAAAGGGGCAGCTCTCCCTCCTCCGCATGCCTGTAGAAGGGACTTTTTCCTTGTTATTTCTCCTGTGTCCTTACTCTCGTCTTCCTCTTCCTCCCCACAACTATCCATCCCCCAAAAGTTCTATCCCTTTAAAAAAATGTCTCCAATCATACAGGAAGATTCCAATGGCTTTTCAATTTATTTTTCAAACTCAGTAGAATGCATCGTAAACTGATATGTAGCAACAAGGATTCAGATTATATACTTTTTGGACTTATGATTACAACTCCCAAACTCAGAAAACTGCCTAGTACACTCAGAAGTGAAATGATTGCCCAAGTTCAATGGTTAGTCTATGTCAGAGGTGGGACTTGAACTCAGGTCTTCCTGACTGACAGTTCTCTAACCACCATACTATGCTTTCTTCTGCAGATTCAGATATAACAGGGGTTAAATCATGTCTCCTCACCACATAAAAACCTAATCACATGCAATATATACAACATATGGAGAGTGCTAGTTTTGTTTTACAGCATCAGGAAAAAAGGAAATAAGCATTTATTAAACACTTACAATATACCAGGCACTGTGCTAAGCACTGAGGGCATAAATACAAGCAAGAAGAAATATAGTCCCTACTTTCAAGGAACTTACATTCTAAAGGAGAAAGACAACACACAAAAGCAAGCTGAAAGGAGGGTGGGGGTGAAGGCATTTGATGTGAGAAGTGATTTTGAAGTCCAGAAGCCAGGAACAGGGCTGGGAGGGAAACAAAAGTCAACCTGGGCTCTTCTACAAAATGGATCCCCCGGGAGGTAGGAACTTACCAATGGGAGAAGGGAGTAGGGCCCACAGAGAGGGATATTCCAGGTCCAGAAGTCTGCAAGGATGGTTAGATGTTTCAGTGGGGGAGAACCCTGATGCTGAGGGAAGTTTCAGCATTATAAAGGGACTCCACAAAAGTAAATGAGATGACTTGAGATGATTCTCATATAGATATTACAGTTGAAACACAAGCTCAGTTTACCATTGTTGTTTAGTAGTTTTTTATTTGTGTCTGACTTGATGCCCCTTTTGGGGCTTTCTTGGCAAAGATACTAGAGTGGTTTTCCATTTCCTTCTCCAACTCATTTTTTGTTTGTTTTTGTTTTGGTGAGGCAGTTGGGGTTAAGTGACTTGCCCAGGATCACACAGCTAGTAAATTATGTACCTGTGAAGAAAACACTTTTCCATGATGGAGATATACATATATATATATATACACACACACACACATATACCCATATATACCCATATACATACATATATGTGTATATGTATGTATGTATGTATATGTATATATTATATAAATAAATATATATATAATTAAGTATATGTTTATTTGACTAAGGTCAGAATAATTTTTATATAAATGTGGCAATTCAATCAATTAGTTTGTGTACTAAATGAAAATTGATTGTGGTATGGAACAGTGGAAAGAATTGTGAGAAGACTTAGGTTTAAATCCAGACTCTATGACTTAGTACCTGTGTGATTATGGGCAAATCATTCAGCCTCTCAGGGCCTCAGTTTTCTCCTAAAAATAATGAGGGAGTTGGGGCTAAATGACCTTGAATGTCCCTTCCAGAGTAATAACTATCATCTTATATTTGACAGCCTACGTCATGGGGCCTCCAAAATGGTGCCTGGACATGTGCATTAAGTAGGGCCAGAGGTCAATTAATTAATCAACAAGCATTTGTTAATTATTTACCATATGCCAAGTACTAGGGACATAAGGAAAGACAAAAATAATTTCTGCCATTGAGTAATTTATGATATCATCATGGAGATAACATGCAAACGTCTAGGCATGTACAAGACATGTAGAGAGTAGATGGAAGGTGACCTTAGCAGGGAATGGAGGCATTGGAGGGACTAGGAAAAGCTTCCTGTAGAAGTTGGCATTTGTGAGAAAAGAAGCTTTTACAATGATGGTTCCCAAAGTGTGGCCTAGGGACCCCTGAGGGTCTTTGAGGCCCTTTCAGGGGGCCCACAAGGTCAAAATCATTTTCATAATGATACTAAGATGTTTTCATTTTTGATATGATAAATATCGATAAATATACTCACATAAATAAAAGCTTTTTGGGGGGTCTTCAATACTTTTTTAAGCATGTAAAGGGATCCTGAGACCAAAAAGTTTGAGAACTATTCTTTTAGAGGACTGGAAAGATTGAAAATCTTATGATTTCTTGTGGGTAGCAAGAGAGGCAGTGGGCCATTAAAGAAAGAGTCTATTAGATGACCAGTGACAAAAATATCTAGGAAAGGCTAGATATCAAGACACAGCCCAAGGGCTCTGAATGGGGCCTCTGTTTTGGAAAGATATGAAAGTTCAGGGAGGTCTTGGTGAATCTGAGAGCAGGCAAAAATCACGACTTGAATTTTTCAGGGGCTTCTTGGGGCATAGGGAGTGGGGGGAGATTTGTAGGAAGACATCAGGCAAATATAATGTTTCCCTCACAGACCAGGAGGCCTAAAAAGAGCCCCCTTCCCCCACCCCCACCCCATTCCTTAGGGCCAGAGCAATGGAGCAGGAAGAAAAATACTGAGCCACCACTTTTCAGAATTTGACCTGTCTATTTAAACCCAGACAGGCTGACATGAGAAGCCAGGCTGTGTGCCTGTAATGGATCTACCTGTGAACTATCTGTACTCTAAGATCATTCTGTCATCTGACTTCCTGACTACATTCATATGCTTGTCAATAATTTCTGAAAGGGAAGGATAGCAATAGAGCTACAAAGGCTATTGAACCTGTAATGCTCCCAGCCTAGAAAACTTTTTTTTTTCTTTTTGGTGGGGGCTGGGGGGAATCTGGAACTTATTCTCATCTCTCAGTGAGAGACTTTTGAAATGTTAGAGGATTTACTACTTCAGACAATCAAGTAGGGAAAGTGTAAGAGATTCAGACTAGTGGATGGATGGAAGGAAGGGAAGGAAGGGGATAGGAAGGGAGGGAGGGAAGAAGGACGGAAGGAAGGAAGGAAGAGAGGGAGGGAGGGAGGAAGGAAAGAAGGAAGGGAAAGAAAGAGGGAGGGAGGGAGGAAGGAAGTACAGAGAGAAGGAAGGGAGGGAGAAAAGAAGGGAGGGAGGAAGGAAAGAAGGGAGGGAGGGAAAAAAGAAGGAAGGAGAGAAGGGAGGGAAGGAGGGAGGAAGAGAGGAAGGAAAGAAAAAGCATTCACTAAGTGCGTACTATGTGCCAGAAACTGTGTTAAGGACTCTACAAATATTATCTTATTTGATAGTAAGCAGTACAGGGAAACACCTTTTTGATATCCTCCCATCCCCACCCCCTTTTTTCAGGTAACCTTTTGCCATTAGGTATTTCAGTTTCCCCTTCTAAGGAAGATAGTAATAATAATATAATAACAATAATAATAGCATTTATATATCATTTTAAGTGTGCAAAGCACTTTCCAAATATTATTTCATTTTATCCTCATGGCAATCCTGGGAAGTAGATCCTAACATTATCTTCATTTTACAGATGAGGAAACTGAGGCAGACAGCAGTTAAGTAAAACAACTAGTGTCCAGGCCAAATTTTAACTTAGTTCTTCCCAGCTCTGAGTCCAGCACTGTATGCAAGAGCTGGTATTCAAAGTCAGATCCTTGAACTCCAAATCCTCTGTTCTTTCTACTACACCACATTGTCTCTTTTCAAGACTCAATTTTATCACTGATGTGGTCTTGGGTAAATTCCCTTGCCCATCTAAACTATAGTTTTTTCTTCTAGAAAAAGAGGTTAATAATACATGTGCTGCCATCTTCACAGGAGTTTGGGAAAGATCCAATGATGGAATATATATATATATATATAAGACTATCAAATACTACCTTAATGTAAGCTATTATTAGCCCTGACTCTGCTGTTAATTCACTAACTTGGGTAAGTAATTTCACTCGTTGGGCCTCAATTTCTTCATTTGGAGGCAGTTGGACTAGAAGTTTTCTCTGGCTCTTTCCAGCTCTGTGTTCCTACTGTGACAATTGAAAAGATTGGAGAGACATAGTTTCTGGGTTATTTGATCATTTTATTAATAAGGACAGCAGGTTATTAATAAAAGGACTGTCATTTGGCCATCTCTCTTAGACCAAAGACAATCATGGCAGGGCAGGCTCACAGTTTGTATACCCTTCGAAGAATAGGTGTTTGATGAATGGCTGAGAGTGACATCTATGTCAAAAATATCTCTATACTCAGATCATCAGCAGCTTTGAGCTAACTAGACAGAAGGATCTGTCTCTACACAATCTTGAGTAGAACACAATGGGCTTCCCCAATTTAGATTAAATT
Source organism: Vombatus ursinus (assembly GCF_900497805.2). Taxonomy (NCBI): domain Eukaryota; kingdom Metazoa; phylum Chordata; class Mammalia; order Diprotodontia; family Vombatidae; genus Vombatus; species Vombatus ursinus. The sequence goes on from NW_020940355.1 coordinate 23,974,638, forward strand.
CCTTGTAAGGTTGGGCGGGGTCTGACCAAGATCAAGGAGTTAATTTAATCTCATTATAAGTAAAGTCCTTCAAAAAGCAACTTTTTAAAAAATTAGGAATTTGGAAGAAAGAGAAAGCCCTGAATCTCCCCAAGATTTTGCTACTTTTAGCCCATCATTCTAGCCTAAGGTCTTTTTGGATCCTGGCTGGCATTCAGTGTATTATCACTTCCTCCTGGTTTCATGGTCTGCAAACTTGATAAAATATTATCTATTCTTTCATCCAAATCATTAATAAAAATGTTGATAAGAACATGACCAATGACAGGGTCCTGAAGCCTTCCACTAAAGATTTCCTCACAAGTTGTCATTAACCACCTCTAAAATCACTAGCCTGGAATAATTTGTTCTCAATAAAAGCACACTGATACTTTCTGATCCATGCTTTCCTTAAAAAAAAAAAATAGTATGAGCATAGTGAACACAAATATTTTCATGTAAAAAATAAAACCCAAAACAGGGATTATATATGAAACTATGTGGTTTGGTAATTTATAGTTGTGTTTTTTTATGCTGTGTACTTTTTTATAATTCTAATTTATCACAGTAGTTCTAATCCTGCCTTGCTTTTAATCATTCCTTTGGAACTTCCTTCTGTTTATTTTTTCAAATGATTATTTGATGCTCTTTTCCTTTTTTCTTTTTGTTAAGTATCACTATTATTATCCTCAATGTCTTCCCCTAATGTCCCCCCCCAAGAAAAATAAAAACTCTCCTTTATAACAAATAATATAGTCACACAAAACAAGTTTACACACTGTTCGTATATGAAAATATGTGTCTCCTTCTACATCATCACCACTATGCTAAGAGATGGGAAGCACGATTCATCATGAGTCTTCTGGAGCCCTGATTGGTCATTGTTTTTAAGTCTTTTACAGTTGTTTTTCTTTTTAACCTTGTAGTCATTTATTAAATCATTTTGTTGATTCTGGTTTTATTGGTTCTGGTTTATTGTTCACTTCACTCTGTATCAGCTCATACAAATCATGTGAAGTTTCTCTGAAATTGTTCCTGTAATTATTTCTAATGATTTAATAAGATTTTATTACATTCACATACCATAATTTGCTCAGCCATTTCCCAATTGATGAGTACTCTCTTGGTTTTTAGTTCTTTGCTACAACAAAAACTTATGTTACAAATATTTTTGAACATATGGGTTCTTTGCTTCTACCTTTGATCTCCTTGGTGGTATATATCTAGTAGTGATATAGCTGGGTCAAAGGGTTTAAGTGACTTAGGGAAGATAGTTTCAAATTGCTTTTCAGAATGATTGGATTACTTCACAGCTCCATTAATAGTGCAATAGTGTGCCTATTACCCTGCAGCCACTCCAGCAATGGTCATTTTTCTTTTTTGGTCACCTTTGTTAATCTGATGGGTTTGTTAGAACCTCAGATATGTTTTAATTTTAATTTCTATAGTTATAAGTGACATGGAGGTTTTTTCCCATATAGTTTTTGATAAACTGCCTTTCTTTTTTTGAGACTGCCTATTAAGTATCCTTTGATCATTTATCTATTGGGAAATGGCTCTTGTTCTTATATATTTCTTATACATTCAATTCCCTATATGTCTTGGATAGCAGACTTTTATCAGAAAAACTCACAGCAAAGACTCTCTCCCTCCTCTTTAACTGTTACCCTTCTAATTCTAACTACATTGATTTTGTTTGTGAAAAAGTTTTTTATATAATTAAAATTTTATTTTCTTTGATCATCTCTAACTATTGTTTGGTCAAAAATTATTCTCTCATCTCTAGTTGTAAAACATATTCCCTTCCCTATTCTTCAAATTTATTTATCATACAACCTTTTATATTTAGACATTGTATCCATTTGCAGTTTATTATGATATATGGTAAGAGATGTTAGTCTAAACCTACTTTTGCCAATCTTCTTTCTAGTTTTCTCAACAGTTTTTATTACATAGTGAGTTCTTACCCCAGTATTTGGCATCCTTGGGTTGACTGAATGTTAAGACACTACGTTTAATTACCTCTGGGTCTTATGTAGCTAGTTAATTGAACTGATTAATTTTTCTATTTTTAACTAGTACCAGATAGTTTTTATGATTACTGTTTTGTAATACAGTTTCAGATATGGTACTTCTACGCCCTCTTTTTTCTACTTTTTTGCTTTATATCCCTTGAGATTCTTGACTTTTTATTTGAATTTTTTTCTACTTCTATAATACCCATTGATATTTTGATTGGTATGACACTAAAATTATAAATTAATGCAGATAATATTTTCATTATTATTATATTGACATCCCCCAACAATGACCAGTCAATACATGTCTGTTTCTATTTCTATAAAGGATGTTTTGTGGTTGTATTCAAGTAATTACTATGTATATTTTGGTTGCTGAACTACCAGATATTGCATATATTTTGTGGATATTTTTAAAGGAATTTCATTTCCCCCTTTTTTCCCCACTATGTTTTGTTGGTAATATAAAAAAAAGACTTTTGTTGGTTTATTTTATATAAACTTTGCTGAAGATATAAGTTGTTCCAATTAAAATTAATTGACTGTATGGTTCTCTAAGTAAGCTATCATGTTATCTGAAAAAAAAAGATACAACTTTGTTTCTTCTTTGTCTATGCTAATTCCTTTGATGTCTTTTTCTTGTTTTATTGCTATAGCTAGCATTTTTAAACTATATTTTCCTTTCAGACCTATTCCTAACTTCCAGACTTCATCAATTATACTTTTGCTACTGTCGTCTCCCTGAAACATTTGACCACTCCCGTGGCCTACTTAGCCTGGCATATCTACCTCTCTGAAAGGCCCACCCCCTCATGTGGCTCCAGGGCTCAAGCCAGGCTTCATTCCTTTCCTGAGTCTGTTTCTTATTTCTAGATTTCATAACCATGCCACCACACAGAGCTTAGCACAGTGCCTGGCACAGGGTAAGCACTTAATAAATGTGTATTGATTGACCGCACCATGCATTTTCCCCTGCCTGCTTTTGAACTCCCTTTTATGGGTTGTCTTCTATATTTAGAATGTAAGCTCATTGAAGACAGGGGTTGTCTTTCTTTTTCTTTATATTTGTCTCTCCAGCACTTATCACAGTGCCTGATACATTTATTATACTGTTATTGTTTGGTCGTTTTCAGTCACATCTGACTTTCTGTGATCCCATTTGGGATTTTCTTGGCAGAGATACTAGAATGTTTTGCTATTTCCTTCTTCAGCTCATTTTACAGATGAGGAACTGAGGGAGACAGAGTTAAGAGACTTGCCCAGAGTCACACAGTTAGTGAGTGTCTGAAGTTGGATTTAAACTCAGGTCTTCCTGACTATTCATTCCATGGCTCTACTCATTGCACCACCTAGCTGCCCACCTGGCACATAGTAACTACTTGATAAATATTTGTTCTTCCTAAATCAAGATGTCAAACAATAGTGGTGACAATGGACATACTCGCTTTACCTCTCATCTTAATAGAAAAGCCTCTAGCATTTCTCCACTACAGATCATGTTAGTTTCTGATTCACTTTTGAGATGTTCACTAACCATCTGCTTAGTAATACATGCTAAAATTTTTCCAGGACACAAATTTAAGCTCATTAGCCTGTAGTTTGAGCAATCCACTTTCTTCCTCATTTTGAAAATGAGGACAACATTTATACATCTTCTGGCCTGAGGCTTTTATTTTATCCAAATCAAATTAAGAATTTATTACAATTTTTGTAACAGCACAAAAACAAATCTTAAATATTCAATAACATCATATCACATAAGGTGTTTATTGATTAAATCCTTTACAATTTTCACATTTAAAACTTTAAAAGAACTATAATACTATTAACATGCAAAAGCAGAATTGTAGTTGAAACTATCCAATAATTTGGACCATTGCTTGATAACATCCCATTTTATTGTCTTTGTAGGCCCTCTCCAAAGGGTGTACTGCCATAATTTGGAAAACTCTGCCTTAGAGAATAGCTTGGGGCCAACAGAGGTTGTGACTTGCCCATGATGACACAGTTAGTAAATAACAGGGGGTGAGTTTATATCAATCAGTAAATATTTATTAAGCACCTACTATGAACCATGTATTGGCTCAGATAACTATAGACCCGTGATTTTACTGGTGTAGAAATCTCTGGATGAGAAATTTCCTCTATCAATGCAAGCTGGTACCTTCTCTGCAACATTCTTAGAGATTTGCCTAGAATATGAAAAGTTAAGTGATTTGCCCAGGGTCATAGAGTTGCTGAGGACTAGAGACGGACTTTGAACCCAGCTCTTCTGGCTTCTAGGTCAGTTTTTATACACTAGATAATAACTGTAATAGAAAATTATATAAAAGTGTACAAAAGCATAGTTATAAAGAGCTGTATAAAATCAAATTATTATCATTGTTGGAGATCCTCCTCACAGAGCCAGGGATTTCTCTGTTTGTTTTGCCTCCCCCAGTCACCCATACTAAGCTAGCTACACACCACATTCTAAGACTGAGAGCTGAGGTGTCCTCATCGGTGTGAACACCAGATATACTTGTGTGACCAGGCACACCCTAATGTTCCAGCAGGTGGCTGCTCATGGTGGGATTGCCTAGGATCCAGAGAATGCTTGAGCCAGGGATAGCTTTTCCAGCATCTCCTGCTCCTGTCTTACTGTAGCTGTCACCACTATCACTGCAACTTTTTTTCTCCACTTTGTACCCACTTCCCTTCCAAAACTTGAGGTTATGTTGTCTAGTAACTGGGCTGGTGCCAAGCCTAGGGCCCTCTACCACACAATACAATATAGTATCATACTATACCATATATGATAAGATGCAATACCATATGATACAATATGACACTATTTCATAGGATATGCTATAGTACAATATGATACAACATAATGCAATGCAATGCAATACAACACAATATGACACAATACAAAATTAATCCCCTATTATGTGCCAAGCACTACGCTAACCTCTGGGGATCAGAATGAAAAAGGAAAGACAAGTGTCTCCAAGGGACCACCTCCAGGCTCTGGTGATATTTCTGGTTGTTGCAGCACCCTCAATTCCAGAACAACTCTTCCCCTCCCCCTTTCCTGTTCTCTTTGCTTATCAGCTCCCGACTACCTGATATCCCAGGCATTTTGGAGCTATGTTTGCTCCTCTCATTCTCTTGTCCCTTTCCCCCATTCCATAAATTTGTATTTAAACCATACCTTTGATCTAGCTAGCCACCTTTGCCTCCTCCAGGAAGCAGGGGCTGCTCTGCTCCCTTAGGGGAGCAGGCCTGTGGCCCGTGCTCCTCCTCCCATGTGTAATGGACTCTGCCTCATGGGAAGCAGGCCCACATGGGTGCATCTCCCCAATAAATGCCTTTTTTTAACCTGCAAACTGATTGAGTGAATTCTTTCAGTTCACCAGGACCTGCACATCTATTCCTCACCATTTCAGGTAGCACCCCAACATTCTTGGGGTCCACCCTGAACTCATCACCAGTGGCTACAGAGAAGGTCTAAGTGAATTCTTTCACACCTGAACCACTCTCCTGAATCTGACCTTAATAATTCTAATCCGGGTCTTCTGGGCCCTCTGCCCTACTCTTCCTTGTCTTTGTCCCTAGGAGACCCAACAGCTGACCTTAATAGGGTTAGAAAAAAATCAACTAGACTTTTTTTCCCCTTTGACTCCTCTGGTCACTTTGCTTTCCATGACTCAGTTTTTAGTATATGACCCTGGAACTCTTTTCAAAGAAAGAAGGGGGAAAAAGTTAAAATTTTACATTTTAAAAGGACAAATCTGGTTCCCACTCTTAAACTCCACTGGGGGCCCTTCATAGCAGCATGCCAAGCTAAGAGGACAAAGAGCAGTTAGAAAGATTTTCTTTTTTAAAAGCAAAGAGGATAAGGTTGGGAATAGGAAAGCTTCAATTAAAAGGAGCCACCCACAATTTTATTTTTAAAGCATAATATGGTTGTCTCTGGCTTCAGTCTCAGAGGGCCATGCCTTTGGCATTTTATTCCCTCCAGGGTTTTAAGGTTCCCTGAAAGGGTTAGGAAGATCTCTTTTTTTTTTTCTCTGCTTCTCTCTCCATTTTAGGGACCCAGTAACTATCACCCCACTTCCACTTAGCCACTCTTCATCAGATTAGCTTTACAAAAGGATATTTATATCAAAGACACAGCAAGAACATACATACAAACATTTACCCCACCATCTAAAAGCCCTGGGGTGGGGGTGGGATGCAAGGAAGGAGGGATTAGTTTCACAATTTAGCTCAGTTCCTATACCATCTTGGTCCCACTGATTTCAGATCCAAAGCTGTTATCTCAGTGTAGCCTTTTACTGGTCTGGTATCTCAGGACACTTTTTTCTCAAGATGTTACTGTTGGCCATGCTGCCAATATCAGGCCTGGACTCTTGCACTCCCAGATCCCAGTGGCTCACACTCCAGAACTGGACCACAGGTGCCACAATCTGCACCTGGAAAAGAACTAGCAAAAAGGCCAAATACTCAGGCCTATTTCTTGAGGACCAATGGACTGGGGGTTGAGAGAGGAAGAGAAGGGGGCGCTAAAGCTCTCCCCACTTGTTAAGAAGTCACCTCCTCCCTCAGACATCAATGCTGAAAGAGACATAGTCTATGCTGAATCAGGCCATTTTTACAGATGCCCATAGTCTCAGCTATACGGATAGTGGAAAAAGGTTCCTTCCAACCCCATAACAAGCCAACACGTAATATTCACAAATACCCAGTTGTCACTGGATTTTCCTGGCAGCACTTTCCATTTTAGGTGCCCAACCCCCATTGCAAAAGGAAAGTTTATTTGTTGTTGTTGTTTTTTAATTTAAGTTAGGTAATTTAATTGATTTAGTTTGATGGGTACAAATAATGTCCAAAGATTGTGTATTCAGTATATGTTTGGTTTAAAGAAAATTAACTTTCCAGGGTATACGACCTAATGAAACGTGCTATGCACACCATTGGGTGCCATACTCCTCCTCCCCACCCCCCTTGACTACAAGTTTTAGATACACCCGCAGCATGCCTGGCAAAGGGGACAAGAAGGTCAAACTAGCTGGGACAGCTGTCACCCCACTGATTGCCAGGGTTGACACAGCCATCCTTCTGGAATCTTGACAGATTGGGTTAGAGCGGATCTGCTTGTAGTCATGATGGCTGTCAGCCTAAATGCCATTCTGACATTTGGAGGAACATTCTCATCTAATTGTTAGTTGTTTCAGGGCAGGAAGCCTTGTCTTCATGTTCAAATTACCAGTAACAAACAATAGATTTTTGTCTAGATCCACTTCTTTTCCTCCCCATATCCTTTCTGGGGATTGGAGAGAAATAAAATGGAAACATCATGGTTAAACCAATCAAACATACTAAGCCATTCATATGACAGGGCAGCTCTTAAGTGAAGTGCTCTTGTTATTGGTCTTACCAAAAAAATTATTTATAAGGTATCTCTTCTGATGATTCTGTGTTACCTGCCATATAAAAAGAGCTGCTATGTAACCCTTGAGTTCTGGGAGTTCAGGACCTGAAACAGGTGTTTGCTATTGCAATGAAGGCATAAAGAAGACAGAAACCTGGTGTCAGAGGAAATACATGCACAAAATAAATAGGCAATGTATTAGTAAGACACCTCGTATTTGTACAATGATCTTGACCTTTCAAGGTCCAACTATACGTTTGCATCATCATTTGCATTTGAGGCAAAATAGTTTTGTGAGGGCCACAGGATGAGGATTGTTAACCTTATTTGACAAATGCTGAAACTGAGTCCCGGGGATGTTAAATGATTTGCCTGATATCATCTAGCTTGTGAGTAGCAAAGCTGGGGCTGTAACTCATATGTCCTGACTCCCAGTCATTGAAACATTGATTTCAAGCCAGAAGGGATCTTGGAGACCACCCTGTCCAACTAGGTTCCAGAAAACAGAAGCAAGTCATCCAAGGTTGCACAGTTAGTAAGTGGCAGAGGCAGGATATGGGGTCTTTAACTCCAAATACAGCATTTTTTTTCTATACCACACTCTTGCTTCCTTTGCAGGATATACAACATCCTTGATAATTGAATAAGTTTTGAACAGACAAAACCACCATCAACATATCCTACAAAATTCATTATTTAATTCACGTAGCTGATAAAACTTTAAGGTCAAAGAAATAAACTACATTATAAAAATTATAAATAATATTTAACGCTCCCTCTCTCCCATCTGACTTTCTCCTTGAGTTTTACTCAAGAACACCTTAGCAATGCAAATGCTGGCTCCACAGCATATATAATAACCAAGTCTTATGCCCTTCCACTGTGGTAACTCCTTACTATATGTTGGAGAGATACCAGGGATTTATTAGAGTTGAATGCTTAGTAGAGTTGGTACAAAAAAAGGAATTTGCCTTCATTCTCCCAATTTGTCAAGGAAGGCTTGAAGTAGGAAGGGGACTTTTAGGATGTTTGACTGAAGGAATATAGTTTAGCAAACTTTGGGGCAGTAATGGGGTTTCAGTCAGAAAACGGGTATCTTTGAATCCTTCTTCCGAAAATCCTATCCCACCCATTAGGCAACACTTCCTCCATCTCTCCCCTTTATATAATTCTGCTATTATTACTTTCTTCTCTGACCAGTTGGTAATGAATTTTCTCCATGCCATTAAGTACTTCTGTCAATGAGTCACCTATTTTAACAAGTTTCTAGTTGTGATACTAGATCAGAATTCATGTATGCATAAATATTTTGGCATCTGTCTCTGTCACAAAACACTTCATCTTCCTGGTGACTCATGAATTGTCCTGTCACCTTCCTCTTCTCCCTACCTCACCCTGATTTCTGCAGACAGTCATCAGGGTGGTTGGGTGTCCTCTCAACTATCCTTTCTACCAGGCACTAATTATGAAAAATTACTAAAAGATGACCTAGTTTTCATTTTTCAGTATGTAACTGAATAGATCTGACTCTAGGTAGAGGAAATATTATTTTTTTTTAAAAAGTATTTGAATTTTAACTTATGGAATAAAACAAGTATTTCTATAACATAGTATAATAAAAAAGATGACTGTATATGAAACTGTAAATCTATTATGTACAACTTGGTATTCCTTTTAAATACATAATAAAGTTATGGTGTAAATTTCTTTTTTTTTCCTTTTCCCTCCTCCTCTGCCTAGAGACACAAATACATACATACATAGGTATATATTATTAGACACAAATACATATATATGCATATATAAAATTATTCTATACATACTTCTATTCATCAGTTCATTCCCTGGCTACAAATAGTGTCTTTCTTTGTATGTCCTTTATAGTTAATTTGGTAAAGTAAATATTCTTAACTTTTGTGTGTTTGTCATTGGACCCTTTAGGCAGTCCAGTAAGGCCTATGGGCCCCTTCTTAGAATGATGTTTTGAAACACATAAAGTAAAATGTATAGGATTACTAAGGAAATCAATTATTCTGAAATACAACTGTCAAAATAATTTACAAAACAATTAGGATTCCAGGTTAAGAAACCCTGCCTAGAGAATATAGGATTTGGAAATAAAATATGTACATTCACCCATGGTGGAGGAATCTCCTATTCCTTTTCTCTTTGCTTTTGACGAATCAGATCCATTTTCTTCTGCCTGAGAATCTGTTTCAGGCACATTTAAACATTGTGAAAATGTAATTAAAAGTTAAAGAGGCACACTACACTTCCCAGACACCTTTCATCTAAGGATTTCAAAGGCTTATTCTCTGAGGTGTGTTAAACTTTTCTTTCCTTGACTCATCAATCAGTCTTTCTTGATGAAGACTGCACTCTGCTACCTGGATCGTAAATACTTCAGTTACCTACCTTACACATTTTCTTCTAAGAACAAACATCATACAGGAACTGGAATAGGATCTCCAAGTGAGAATTCTAGAGTTGTCCAACAGGTAATCTGAACTCAGAGAGGCGTGGTGGATTCAGAACCCAGTCAGCATTTCAAATAAAACAAATTCTACGGCCACCCCTGCTCCCAGAGATGCTTGTTCACTCTGTGCCTCAGTGTCCTAGCCTCGTACATAGAATTCATAATGGATTCTTTTCCCCCTAACACCTAAAATGCCTTCATAAGGATAATAATAAAAACTGTTGTTAGTATCTTTATTGCCTTTCTGAGGTTTACAGCAATCACTTCATCTGATCCTCACAATAGTGTAAAATGGGTAATGCAAGTATTCTGATCTCCATTTTACAGATGAGAAAAGGATAAGCAATATCATTTCTATAAAGGGCTTCAAAGGTCTGACAGACAGGATTGTGTTAAGTCATAATCACCCTCCTTTTCTCCTTCCTCCCCTCCTCTCCAGATAAATTGTTCACCCTCATGACATAAATAAACACATTCTCCTTAAGGCATCATTTGGTAAATGAACCCATCTCGTCCATCCTGGTGTTCAGAGGTAATACACTTTGCTGGGGTAGCAGGAAAAAATCATTTCTGTGTTGGAGATGGAGCCCAGTATGAAACATGGCTTATGTGTAATCTTCTACAACTGTGAGATTCTCTAGCAAATTGAGAGTTTACTTGACATTATTCCTATGATTATTGTTTATTGCTTGCATTGCAGCCTGAAGGCACAAGGACAGATAAAGGACAAGGAAGAATTGAGAGCTTGTTTCTAGTACATGAAAAAGTAAAATGATGTCACAACCCACACTTACAAGTCATGTGGTGCTTTTTGTAACATATCATAGAGAGGAGATGATACCCTTATATCAAGTCACATTGTGGTGTTTCCTGCCTCCCTTCTGACATTTTTGTATAACCTATATGTTGATTGAGGGGGAAAAAAAAGACTAGGTTTAGTTGTCGCAACATCAATAATAATATAATGGCTTATGCCCCCACCAAGATAGATCTGGAAACATCAGAATTTCCTTTGCTTCTAGGATATTCAAGTCAAATCAATAGGTAGTCATCAGGACAATCAGTAAGAATTATTAATGTAAACATATTAATTAGAAAATAGACCCATGGGACTTGTATTTGGGTTCAACAACAAGGAACAAACTCATAACACTAGTACGAAATGATCCCAGTGATGACAATGATAGCTATACAATGCTTTAAAGTTTAGTAAGTATTTTAGATGCAATAATGCATTGGATAATGTGGGTAAACATCACAATTCTGTAAGATTGGTACTATGAGTATTATTATCATTATTCCCATTTTATAGATGAGGAAATGGAGCCATAGAGGTTTTTAAGTGACTTGTCCAAGGTCACACAGGTATTAAATGTCAACGGCAATATTCAAACTCATTTTCCTGACTCTAGTCCCTGTTATGTGGATAAAAATAAATCTTTTTTTAAAAATTATTTTTAACATTTGTTTTAAAATTTTTTGAATTCCAAATTCTCTCTCTCCAGTCTCACTCTCATTCATTGAAAAGACAAGCAATATGATATCAAATATACTTGTGAAGTCATGCAAAATGTATTTCCATATCAGCCATATTACAAAAACAAACAAGAAAGAACAAGAAAAATAAAGTTTTTAAAAAGTATGCATTAATCCACACTCAGAGTTCATCATTTTTTCTTTCTGGAAGTGGACGGCATTTTCATCCTGCCAACTTTGAAACTGTCTTGGATTATTGTCCTGATAAGAGTAGCTAAGTCTTTCACAGTTGATCATCGTTACAATATTGCTGTTACTGTGTGCAATGTTCTCCTGATTCTGCTCACTTCACTTTGCATCAGTTCATATGTCTTCCCAGGTTTTTCTGAAACCATCCTACTCATCATTTCTTATACTACAATAGTATTTTATCATAATCATATAACACAACTTGTATAGCTATTTCCCAATTGGTGGGCATCCCTTCAATTTCTAATTCTTTGCCAACACAGAGAGCTGCTATAAATATTTTTGTACACATTTCCCTTTTCTTTTATCTCTTTGGGATGCAGAGCTGGTAGTGGTATTGCTGGGTCAAAGGGTGTGCACAGTTTTATAGTGGGCATAGTTTGGGCATAGTTCCAAATTGTTCTCCAAAATGGTTGGACCAGTTCACAACTCCACCAGCAATACATCAGTATATCTATTTTTCCACATGCCCTCCAGCATTTGTCATGTTCCTTTTGTGTCATGTTAGCCAATCTGATAGGTGTGAGGTAGTGCCTCAGAGTTGTTTGTGGGCCTCTTGGCATCTCCTACAAAATCATGTTAAGTATAGGGGATGATCTTATTAACCCACAGACCAGAGTGGGTTGATAAGAGTGACTCACCATCATTCGTTACTGGCAAATCTATTTTGATTCAGACACTGAGCTAGGCTCCTTAATGTATTAAAAAAAATATAAAGCATAGTCTTTGCCTTCACATTGCTTGCCAAACATGATGAGCTTTGGGTTGTACCTATCAAAGCCCTTTATAACCTGGCCCGCTCTCATCTTTCCAGTCTTCTTACACCTTACTCCCATCCTGTACTCCTCAATCCAGTGACACTGGCCTCCTTTCTGTTTTACAAATAAGACACTCCATCTCTGTAGGAATTTTCTTGGGCTGTCCTCCAAGCCTGGAACACTCTCCCTCCTCAACTCTGCCTACTAACTTACCTGGATTCCTTTAGGTCCTACCTAAAATCACATCTTCTGCAGGAAGCCTTTCTCAATTCCTCTTAATTCTAATGCCTTCCCTCTGTTAATTATTTCTTATTCATCCTGCATATAGCTGACTTTGCATATATTTGTTTGCATGTTGTTTGTATTAGATTGTTAGCTTCATAAGAGCAAGTACTGTCTTTTGCCTTTCTTTGTATCCCCAGTGTTTAGCAGAGTGCCCAGTACATACAGTAGGCACTTAATAAATGTATATTGACTGATTGACTTCATAATTGTTCCAGCTAGAGTATGTCTGTATATGTCTGAACCCCCCTGTTATTGTTGTTCTGTCATTTCAGTCATATCTGACTCTTCATGACTGCATTTGGGGTTTTCTTGGCAAAGATCCTAGAGTGCTTTAACATTTCTTTCTCCAGCTTATTTTTACAGATAAGGAACTCAAGCGAATAGGGTTAAGTGACTTGCCCAGGATCACACAGCTACTAAGTGTCAGAGACCAGATTTGAATTCAGGAAGGTGAGTCTTCCTGACTTCAGGTGCTGCATTCTATCCACTTTACCACCTAGCTGCTCTACTAGACCTCTTTAGACTTACTCCACCCCCCGCCACTGACAGTAAATTCTTTGAGGATTGATAATTTTTTACCCCTCTCTCCTCCAATGCCAGGTACAATGCCATAGTACTTAATAAATGTTTGTTAAATTGAATTGAATTGAATACAGACTAAGGAAGCCCATTGCTATAATTTGTATTGCAATTTGTCTGTAACCTTGGCAAAATAAAAACAGAGCCTGAAAATTCTTTGTGGTATTTCATGTAATTCAGTTATTTTTAAGGCACAGGCAGTATTACGGTTCTAATCACTTCAACAGGCCTTTTTCATACACTTCTCATAGTTCTCTAAATCTGGGAGTGATACAAACGTATTTGTACACGTTTCATGCTGACTTATCTGGCTGTCTGTGGTTTTAGTTTTTCCCTTCCAGAGTCTGAGGAAAGAATTAGATACTTTGTGAGTCAGGCTTGTGTCCTTTAAATGGCATTCCACCCTGCTATTTGTCTACCCCTTAGGTCAAGGTAAGCATATACCTGATAGAAATGCCCAGTCAAAGAGAGCCCTCAGGGAATACATCTGCTTTGGGTCAGTTGACTTGGAAGACCACGTTGATCTGGGCTGATTCCCACAGCCTCTGTCCACCCCAGATGATAGACAGAAAAGAAAGGTTTCTTCCAAAATTCTCTCTCCCTGGCTCTGAGATGCAGAAAGCTTTCTGGAAGGGAGGCTATGATAGTGAGAAGGACATGTTCTACCAGGTGTTTCATTTCCTTTGTCAGTAAAAGAAATATCTCTTTCTGTAACTCTGTTTTAGGAGTGAGTAGACTTTTTCCTAAGCAGCAAACGTTGTTCAGACAATATGACCTTGGCAATCTCTATGCCTTTCTCTTTCTAGGCTTTTGGAGAAAACAAATGGAGCTGAGAGACTTATATAAGGTAATAGTTAAACCCTGTTTGGTAATAAAGTAATATAATATATAAAGTATTATATAATATACATATATGCGTGTATGTATATGCATATCTGTGTGACGAAAGAGAGAGAGAGAGAGACAGAGAGAGACAGAGAGACAAAGAGACAGAGAGAGAGGGAGAGAGAGAAGGAAACAGAGAAACTTTGCTGTAGGGATCAATTAGGCTATGCCCCCAGGTACATAGCTGTGGAAATGTAGAATTTGAAGGGAACTCAGAGACTAATTTACCCAATCCATACCTGAATAAGAATTCCTTCTTTTTTCCCCCACTTAATAGTGTTTCATTTTTTCCAATTATATATAAAGATAGTTTTCAGCATTCACTTATATAAGATTTCAAGTTCTAATTTTTTTCCTTCCCTCCTTCCCCTCTCCCCTCCCAAAGACAGCAAGCATTCTAATATAGGCTATACATGTACAATCATATTAACCTATTTCCACATTAGTAATGTTGTGAAAGAAAAATAAGAACAAAAGGGAAAAACACAGGAAAGAAAAGAGAGAGAGAGACAGAGACAGAAAGAGAGAGAGAAAGAGAAAGAAAACAGTATGCTTCAATCTGCATTCAGACTCCATAGTTCTTTCTCTGGATTTGTATAGCATTTTCCATGATGAGTCTTTTGGAATTGTCTTGGATCATTGTATTGCTGAGAAGAGCTAAGTCTATCAAAGTTGGTCATTGCACAATTTTGCTGTTACTGTGTACAGTGTTCTCCTGGTTCTGTCACTTCACTCAGCATCAGTTCATGTAAGCCTTTCCAGGTTTTTCTGAAATCTGCCTGCTCATCATTTCTTATAGCACAATAGTATCCCATTACACTCATATACCACAACTTGTTCAACTATTCCCCAATTGATGGGCATCCCCTTAATTTCCAATTCTTTGTCACCACAAAAAGAGCTGCTATAAATATTTTTGTACATGTGGGCCCTTTTCCCTTTTTTATGATCTCTTTGGGTTACAAACCTAGTAGTAGTACTGCTGGATCAAAGAGTATGCACAGCTTTATAGCCCTTTGGGCATAGTTCCAAATTGTCCTCCAAAATGGTTGAATAAGTTCACAACTTCACCAACAATGCATTAGTATTCTAATCTTCCCACATCTTCTCCAACATTTATCATTTTCCTTTTTTGTCATATTAGCCAATCTGATAGGTATGAGGTGCTACCTCAGAGTTATTTTAATTTGCATTTCTCACATCAATAATGATTTAGAGCATTTTTTCATATGACTATAGATAGCTTTAATTTCTTCATCTGAAAACCACCTGTTCATATCCTTGGACCATTTATCAATTGGGAAAAGAATTCCTTCTACCACATATCTAACAAGTGGTCATCCAGACCTTGTTTTAAGATGGAGGAGGTGGGCTGTAGAAGGAGCAATTCACTATTTCCCAAGGCAGCCCACTCTACTTGTGGATAGCTCTAAATGTCAGGAATTTCTTCCTTATATCATGCCTCAATCTACCTTTAAACAACTTCCACCCATTTCTCCTAATTATGCCCTCTGTGCCCAAGCAGGACACGTCCAATCCCTCTTCCATGACAAACCTTCAAATAGTTGGAGACAGCTATCATGATTCCCTTGTCTTCTCTTCTGCAGGTTAGACACCCCCACATTCTTCAATGAATCCTTACTGAGGATGATCTCAAGGTCCTTCACCATCCTGGTCAGTCAGTCAATAAACATTTATCAAGTACCTACTATGTTTTAGACTCTGCGCTAAGTGCTAAGGATACCAAAAAGGAAAAAGACCTCAAGCAGAAGAACCCTTGCTGTTGTTTGTCCTTTGTTCTCAAAGAAAACCAATGACATCATGAGCATGATGTCTTGACTTGGGCAAGAACTGGATTTGGGTGAGGCAGAGCTGCACAAAGTTGTCAGCCTTGCTCTCTCTTCCAGAGTCATCAGAGTCCAGTGGCCAGCCAAGATGACTGGCAGTGGCCCAGGACCAAGCAGAAGATGATCCCTGCCTTCAAGGAGTTCACAATCTAACGGGGAAGACAACATATAAACAAATACATACAAGCAAAGTGTATAAATGGTAAATAGAAAATAATTAACAAAGAGAAGGCACTTGTGACATATAAAAAGTTTGAGAGAGAGTTTCAGGGTAATTAATCATTTTATTAACCATGGTAGCAATAATTAATAAAAATGTCAGTGGCACTCGCAAATGCCAAAGATCCCGTGGAACCCACTCAATGCTTATGTGCCTTTGGAAGAGTGGGTGTTTCTGAGAGTGGTAATCAACTCTTAACAAGTGTTAAGTGTTAACAAGTAATGACAGAACAAATATTGTAATGAGATGTGGGCTTATTCTAATGAATGTCTGGGGGACATGATTCTGATTATTCAGTCTTGATCAAAGAGACTTATCTATACCTATATCACCCCCTCTAGGATAATCAAGACAAAAGGGAGAATCTATTTTTTTTAGATCTAAGTAAAAGACAATGGGCCAGAATTCATCAATTCATCTAAACTAAAATTTCTTTACTTTTTGAACAGATCTGAGGTTTCCCTCTCATTATCAGCCCTGTACTTCAAAGGCTGCCTGAATAACCTACAGAGACTGATTTCTGAATAAGGAAGTAGAAAAGGAGAAAAACTTTAGTCCTAATTCAATAATTAGATTTTCATATAAGAGAGAAATAATCATTTCTTTTACACTAGAATTAAGAGGGGTTAGGAAGAACTTCCTGTAGAAAGTGAGATGTCAGCTGGAATTTGAAGAAAGCTAGAGAAGCTAGGTGGAGATGAGAAGGGAGAGCATTTGAGGCATGGGGACAGCCAGAGAAAATGCCCAAGGCTGAGCGTATTGTTTGTGGAACAGCCAGAAGATCAGTGTTACTGGATCAAAGATTAATTGTCTGGGAGTATGGTGTAAGAAGACCAGAAAGGTAGGAGGGGGCTAGGTTATGAAGGACTGTAAATGCCAATTTTATGTGTGATCTTTGAGGCAATTGGGAACCATTAGAGTTTATTGAGGGGGTTGGGGTGTATCATGATCAGAACTGCACCTTTGGAAAATCACTTCGGTGACTGACTGGAGGATGGATTGGAATGAAGAAATACTTGAGTCAAACAGACCCACAAGTAGGCTATTGCACTAGTCCAAGCATGAGGTTATGAGGGCCTGCATGAGGGTAGTGGCAGCATCAGAGGAGAGATGGGGACATTTTCAAGAGAAGTTGCAAAGGTGAAATCAACAGGCCTTGGAAATAAATTGGATATGGGGGATGAGAGATGGGAGTCAAGCATGACACTTAGGGTGCAAACCTGGGGACTTGAGAAGATGATGGTGCCCTCAACAGTAATAGGGAAGTTTGGAAGGGGGCAGGGTTTAGGGGGAAAGATAATGAATTCCATTTTGGACATGTTGAGTTTAAGATATCTATTGAAAATCCTGTTCAAGATATCTGAAAAGTACCTGGAGTTGATCTACGTCTTCTGGGTGTTTTATAGCTTATCCATGTCTTTGCTAAAATGTAGCAGGCAAAACTAAACACAATACTCTAATTCTCCATCTGGGGATCTGACACAAAGCTTCTCTCTCTCTCTCTCTCTCTCTCTCTCTCTCTCTCACTGTGTGTGTGTGTGTGTGTGTGTGTCTGTCTCTCTCTCCCCCTGACATCTTTCATCTTTGATAATACCATAACACAACATAACCCTGACATCAGAATTCAATAGAAGATTTTCATGTGTTATGAAAGAAGGAATAGTGTATCCATGTCAGTATGCCAAGAAAATTAACTAAGGTCAGGATACTTTAATCAAGCTTTGATAAAATTCTTCAGAAATTGGGTTTTCTTTGGTTGTGCAGTGGATAGAGCAATGGGCCTGGAGTCACAAAGACCTGAGTTGAAATCCAGCCTCAGACACATACTAGTTGTGTGACCCTGGGCAAGTCATTTAACCTCTATCAGTCTCAGTTTCCTCCTCTGGAAAATGAGAATTATAATAATAGCACCTACTTTTCAGGATGGTTATGAGGATCAAATGAGATATTTGTGTAGTGCTCTACAAACTTCAGGGGCAGCTAGGTCATGCAGTGGATAGAGCATTGGGCTTGGAATCAGGAAGACTCATCTCCAAATCTGGCCTCAGATACTTAATAGCTATGTGAACCTGGGCAAGTCACTTCACCCTGTTTGCCTCAGTTTCCTCATTTGTAAAATGAGCTGGAGAAGAAAACGGCAAACCACTCCAATACCTTTGCCAAGAAAACCCCAAATGGGGTCATGAAGAGTCGGACATGACAATAACAACACCTCACAGAGTTTCTATAATAATAACAAATAGATATATATCTGCAATTATTTAGATGCTACCTATTTTATTATTATGTATAAAGAGTTCGACTGATATATTAATAATGATAATAATCACTATTCATATAGCATTTTAAAGTTTGCAAAGAATTTTAAATACAATACCTCATTTGAGCCTCACAACAACCCCATGTAGTACTTATTATACCTATTTTACAGTTGAAGAAACTTGGACTCTGAGAGGTTATGTGACATACCCATCATCATCCAGCTAGTAAGTACGTGAAGGGGAATTTGAACTCAGATCTTCCTGACTCCAAGTTCAGCACTCTAGGAAATATCCCACAATATCATAACCTCTTCATGCTATTAGGAATTCTCCTCCTTTTTTTCTTTCTAGATTGATGTAATTAGGTATTCTATGAACCATTGAACTTGCTTGGTGAAATTATTTATCTTTGTAACCTTTATCCACATATCAATTTTAATATAAATATTAAATGTTACAGAATATATAGCCGTTTGAAAATTTTTCTTGGCCATTATTTGCTTTGCAGTGGAATCTGTCTTTCATTTTGTAGAAAAGATTCATTCTTCAGGTAAAGGTTAGATGAGATGACCTCAAAAATCCATTCCAATACTTAAGATTCTACACTCTTATTTGGTCAGTAGTTATCTGTGTCTATATAAGCCTTTCCCCATTAAGAGTCTCAATTTAATTTTTAGATGTGTCAAAAAAAAATCTCCCCAAGGCAAAAAAGTGATCTAAGTATTTGGTTAGCTCCAAAGTTTTTTCCCCTAGCTTTTATTTAAAGTTCTCTCCCTTTCCCATGCCCCTCTCCCCAACCCCAAGCCAACATGGCCTGAATCAATAGTTCCACTTCTCCTACAGCGCATCAAATTTGGAAGAAAAAAAAAGACTTGACAATTGTCTGTTTGTGGTCAGGCTTTTCATGACTGCTTGTGCTTGACTATAACGGATCGTCAAAACGTCTCTTAAAACCACAAGAGCACCTGTTAACCTCTGAAGTTGTTTGGTTTGGCTCCTGGTGCTCTCTTTAAGCTGCAAGATGCTGGGCTATTTTGCAATAGGAATATTCCCGTGCTTTCACTGGCCTCAAAAGACCTGATTACATGACTATGGAATGAAAAAAGCAGAGGTTCAGAGTCATAAGGGGCTTTGGAGGTCATCCGGTTCTCTACCCATTCCCATCCCTATCCCCATAGGTTCAGGTACCTTAGAGGTCATCCAATTCTCTACCCATCCTCATTCTCATCCCCATCTCCATCCCCATCCCCATAGGCTCAGGTACCTTAAATGTAATTCAGTTCTCTAGCCATCCCCATCCCTATTTTACAGCAAAGTCATTTAGTCAACCAATATTTATTAAGCACCTTCTATGTGTCAGGCACTGTGCTATATGCTGGGGATATAAAGAAAGACAAAAAAGCCACAGTCTTAAGGAGCAAGTAGCTTAATAGGGGAGACAATATACTACGTACACAAGACAAGTAAAGGCTAAACAAAGAGTCATCTCAGAGGGAAAGCACTAAAATAAGGGACATTAGAAAAAGGTTTCTTGCAGAAGGTGAGATTTTAGTTGAGACTTAAAGGAAGCCATGGATCCAGGAGGTGCAAATGAGGAGGGAGAAGAGTTCCAGGCATGATAGTCAGTCAGTGAAAACACTTAAAGTCAGGAGATAGTATGATGTGCAAGGAACAAGAGGCATTGGATTGCAGAGTACATGGTAGAGAGTAAGACATAAGAAGACTAGACAGGCAGGAAAGGACCAGTTTATAAAGGCATTAAAAGGCAAGCAGAAGATCTTATACTTGATCCTGGAGGTAATAGGGAACCACTGGAGTTTATTGAATAAGGGTAAGGAGTGACAGAATATGGTCAGACCTGCATTTCATGAAGACCAATTTAACAGCTGGATAGAGAATGAATTAGGGTGGGGAGAGACTTGAGGCAGGGAAACCAACCAGTAGGCTGTTGCAATCATCAAGGCAAGGAGCAATGAGGGTCTGTAGGAAGGTGGTGGCAATGTCAGAGGAGAGAAGGGCGCTTATACAAGAGATGTTATGAAGGTAGAAGCTACAGGACTTGACCACTGATGGGATATGGGGGATAAAAGAGAGTGAGGAATAGTGGATGATGTCTAGGTTGTGAACCTGGGTGACTGGGAAGATGGCGGTACTTTGACAGTAATAGGGAATTAAGAAGAAAGAAGAATTTGGGAGGAAAATAAGTTCAGTTTTAGACATGTTGAGATTAAGATGAATACAGCATATCTACTCAAGCTGTCTTAATAGGCAGTTGGAGATATGAGACTGAAGGTGAGGAGAGAGGTTGGGGCTTGCAAGGCAAGTAGATCTCAATGTCATTTGCCTAGAGATGATATTTGAAACCATGTAAGCTGACGAGATCATCAAATTAAATAATTTAAAGGGAGAAGGAAAGAGGGCTCAGGACAGAGCCCTGTGGGACATATCCACCATTATTGGGTGTGATTTGGAGACAGAAAAGGAGTTATCAGATAGATAGAAGGAGAGTCAGAAGAAAGTAGTATCATAGAAACCTAGAGAGAAGGAGAAGAGTGTGATTGACAGTGTAAAAGGCTGCAGAAAGGTAAAGAAGGATGAGGGCTGAGAAAAGAGCATTAGATTAGGTAATTAAGAGATTATTGGCAACTTTGGAGAGAGTAGTTTCAATTGAATGATGAAGTTGGAAGCCAGACTGCAAAGAGTTAGGAGGAGAGTGAGAGGAAAGGATATGGAGGCACCTATTGTAGATGGCCTTCTTAAGGAGTTTAGTCACAAAAGGGAGGAGAAATATAGGACAATAGCTAGTGGGAATGAATGGGAAAAGGGAGGGTTTTTTGAGGATGGGGGAAGCATGGGCATATTTGTAGGCAATGTGGAAGCAGCTAGTAGTCAGCAAGAGCTTGAAGATAAGTGAGAGAGTGAGGATGATAGAAGGGGCAATCTGCTGGAGAAGATGGGATGGAATGGAATCACCTGTGTGTGAGAGATAGGGCTGAAAGATAGTTGCAAAAAGTACCCAAATAACGTGAGATGAGGAAGAGGGAAGAAGAAAGTTTTCTCCGAAAAGCCTGAAATTTTTTCTGCTGAAAGGGTGGGTCAGGAGAGATTTGAGGGGAAATGAAAAGGTCTGGAAAAGCTGCTGTGGTGAGTGGTATGATGAATTACTTAGGGAGGTATAAAATGATTGTCTTGCCACAGTGAGGGCCCATTTGAGATTATGTAACGTAATTTTCTAATGAATTTAGTCTGCATGGTTTGTAATTTTCTCCAGCTTTGTTCAGCAGTGTGTATTTAGGAGCTAATGTGGCAGATGGTGGAAGTAATCCAAGGCTGGGGTTTGGAAGGGTAAAGGGGCAAATGAATTGAAAGAAGTAGACAGTATAGAGTTGAATTGGTTCACTAGGTAGTCAAATTGAGGAAAGGAAGTATAGCCGCTGCAGGGGTGATGGCCTGAGAAAGAACTGAAAGGTGATGGATTGGATGTTTCAGTGAAGACGATTGACAGAGTTTAGAGCTGCAAGGCAGAGGAGGAGATGGAATGATGACAGATTAGGATCAGATGAAGGAATTTCAGAATTCATGAATGTAGAACACTTGTGGGTGATCACAAGATCAAGGGTATGACCTCTGTTGTGGTGATGGAATGAAGTAGGTGATGAGAAATGAGTAAGTTGAGGAATTGAGAGATTAGGATATTTGAGGGAGTATCTATCTATCTACTTATCTATCTATTTTCTATCTGTTAAAGTCCTCTCCTATGAAGGCAAAAGTAAGGAAGTTAGAAATATGTGAGCTACATCCTGAACTCATTGAGGAAGGGCGGAAAATATCCTGGAGGTCTGTAGAAAACAACTACCAGGATATTGACTGGATAACAAATAGGTATAGAATGAACCTCAGAGGAGGAAAGGTTACTGAGGGATTGGTGGTGGTAAAAGAAGAGCCTGGAAGAGGCCTCCCATGGCCAGTGAGTCTAGTAGAATGAGTAATAGGGTAGCCAATGAAAGAACTAGTGGCTAAGGAATGTGTGTCATCAAAATGGAGCCAAGACTCAGTGAGTATAAGACAGAAGGAGCAAGCATGAAAAAAGTTTAAGATGAAATCCACTTTGTTGCCTATGGAACAGGCATTCCAGAAAGTACAGTGGAAGGGTTCAGTAGATTTAGAGTAGGAGGCTGAGTGGAGGAGGGGGAAAGCACTGGGTTGAGGGAAGGGGGTTGGAAAATGTCAATGGGGGAAGGAAAATGGGTTCCAAATAATGGCAACCTGGTGTTCAGAGTTCCCGGGATAGGGTGTGTATGAAGGGGTGGAAGTATGTTAATCATTGAGGATTGAATTCTGGGAGGTTACAATTGTCAACAAAGGTTCATCCTTGGGTAGAATTGTCCCAGGGCCTCAGGTAGCTGTGTGTGGCTGGAAAGCAGTAGAAGAATGTTTTGTCTGCAGGTTGAGGAGGTATAAGGGGCCAAGATGATGCCTGCCTGGAGTTTGATGGAAGATAACAGAGAGGCTGGATGACCTGCTCAGCAGTTGGTTAATGTGAAAGGTAGGATTTAAACCAGGTCTTTTGACTCTAAATTCAACATTTTTACCCTACTGCATCACATTGCCCATATGATTCCAAACTATGTAGAGTGGCTTTTTGTTTTTATCAAATTCTTCCCTGTTGAATAGAAGAAAGCTCATATCCTTTCTACAACCCTGAACACACAGTAGGGACTTTGTTGGATTAGACTGAATAACTTGTAATTGTGAACTGAAAAGAGACTGAATAAAGAAAAATACAAATTTCTAAAAATAGCTGTTTGGCCCCCTTCAGAGTCATTTGCTTAATAATTTTCTTGACCTGAAATTAGGATAGACAGTTCTGTTTGATAATACCTCAAACTTGATAGAATAGATGACAATATTACTCTTAGTGTTTTTATAGTATCTTTTATTTGAGAGTGTCAGAGCAAGTCAATCCCTTTACCTATGTTTATATTACCTTGATTTCATAAGTAAAAAACTGCTGTGGAGTTGTTAAATAAGGCTGATAAAATATACCTTGCGGAATAAACTCTCCTACCATTTATTTTATCTTTTGATCTACTTGCTTGCACATTCAACAGTTATTGAGCACCATTTTGTACAGAGACAACATGAAAGAGAGTTGACTTTGAAATCAGGAAGACCTGAATTCAAATCCCACCTCTGACAATACTGGCCATTGAACTCTCTCCCCACATGACTGGCCACATCCTCTTCAAATCCTCCATCTCTCTAAAGATATCCTCTATATCTGCCTCACTTAAATTCAATTAATGCACAAGTCAAGATATCACCCTCTTGATGTCATTGGTCCTCTTTGAGAACAAAGGATGAACAACAATTAACAGTAACAAATGATAATACAAGAAGTGTAGCACAAGGACATCAGAAAGATTTCATGGCAAAGGTAGCATTTAAGCATCCAGGCAAAAATTTCACTTATGTAAAGCCAAAAAAGTGGGATAAGTACAGAGGACAGTGTCCCATCTGACTGGAGAGTCAATTACATACTTAGGAAGAATTTATTTCATAAATAAGGGGAGGAGAGTCAAATTGCGAAGAGTCTTAAATAAAGATCAAGGAATTTTACCTTTTTCAGTAAGCAATACAAAGCTATTGCAGAGTTTTGAGGAGAGGACTAATGTGTTCAAATCTATGGAATAAGGAAGCTTCACTAGGTAATAGTATCTGTGAGGATGCATTAAAGTAGGGAGGGAGCAGAAGTGAGAAGGGCTATTAGGAAGCTACTATAGTAGTCCAAGTGGGAGGTAATGAGGACTTGTACTAATAGAATGACAGCTGTGGGAATAGAGATGAGGGGATGGATAAAAGTATTTCAGAATTAGAATCAGCATATGGGATATGGGAAATGAGAGAGAAAGGTGAAAGTAAAAAATGACACCAACATATCAAATATGGGAGACCAGTGGTACCACTTACAGGAAGTTAGAAGGGTAAAGCTCTGGGGAAAAGACCTGGGGAACTCAGTATGGCACATGTTGATTTTGAGTTGCTAATACGACATGCAGATGGTAGTCAAGCAAGGCAGTTGGAATTGCAAATCTGAATTTGTGAGAGACAGAGAGATAAACAAGCATCATCTACCTGAAAGACAAGGACTCTGAAAGATGGTGATGAGGAAGAAGTGCCTTCCAGGCACAGGAAGCAGGTGGTAAAAGTGCAGAGAGTAGGGAGATGGAGGATAGATTTCAAGGAATAGCAAGTAGTCCTTGACTGGAACACAAAGTTTCTGAAGAGGAGTGGTTTGAAATAAGGCTGGAAAGATAGGCAGGGGCCAAATTGTGGAGGATTTTAAATGTCAATCTGTGGAGTATTTTATTATCCTAGAGGAAATGGAGAGCTGCTGAAGGTTTTGGTACCAAGAAAGTAATATGGTCAGACCTGTGCCTTAGGAAGATTATTCTGATACCTATATTGAGGTTGGATTGGCTGCATTCTTGGTCTTCTTCATGGTCTCCAGAAACTCACATAAGATCACCACAACAACTCTGAAGCTCACATCTCCTCAGAAGCCCCTACCCCAGGGCTTCCTGTGATTAGAGAAGGTGGAGGATGGACAGAGGAGACTTTCTCCCAGATCCTCCATTTGAGGAGGGTGACCAGTATAGAGTATAGCCATCTAATTATTTCCCACCCACTTGCTATTCCCCATTATGTTTCTGGGCAGGGTACCACCTCTTCTGTTCCTAGCTTCTTTTTATGCGTTGTCTTCTCCCATTAGATTGTAAATTCCTGGAATACAAGGACTCCCTTTTTCTTTTCTTTATATCCTTAGCGCTTAACACAATACTTAGCACATAGTAGGCTCTTACTAAATGTTTTTTGATTGATAGACTTTTCCTTTCTTTGTATTCTTAGCATTTAGCACAGTGCCTGGCACACTGTAGGAGCTTAATAAATGTTTATTGACTGAGAGACAAATTAGGAATGCTAATTAATTGACTAGCAAAGTAGTAAATAGTTGGTTTACACTCCCAAACTCACACACAGATGTTCCTAGTAATTGCTAGGGACAGTAGAAGAGGGGGGCAAGCCCTCATAAACCATGTTATAGTTGAGCCTTTTATCCCCTACTCCCCCCAAAAGAATCATTTAACCTGATACCTGGTATACATTTAAGTTCACAAAAGATAATCCCTTCATTATTAGATTGGCATAGTACAGTGAAAAAGCATTTGGGGTATTCTCCCTGGCAACTTTCAAGTGAGGACAAAGAAAGCCTTCCCATGGATAGAGATGTAGAAGGTGCTACTTCCCATGGCCTTATCTGTCCACCAAGGATGCCATGTGGCCATGAATGCATGGCACTGCTGATTTGTTTCTGTGATTCTTTTTTATCTTAGGTGAATAAGTGTAGGAGATACGAATCATGCGAGTTTTGAAAGTTTAGCAATATCTTCAGAGGTCTCCCCAGCAACCAGAGCAGGTAATTGCTGCAGGAGAACACAGCAAGAAGACACCCTTGAGGAGCAACCTTTTGGAGCCAGTCCAGCTGTTAACCAACTCAGCCTTTGGCCTAGTGAAGAACCAGTATAACCATGAAGTAACTTGATTGACCAGATCATTAGTGGATCAACCTTACAGCCAAGACAACTTGCCTTGCAAGCAGGAAGTGACTTGTCCACCAGCTAAACCACACCTAGAAGTACGCATCTTGGGAGGAATATTCTTTAGCAATTACTTTAAATCTGAGCCTGACTTCCTAGGAGCAAAAATGGTGGTAGAAGGGAATGCACTCTTGGTTTCAGAGGTTTGTGTACTTTGGTTCTTAGTATCCCTTTATAAAAGTTGTTTGTTTGTTTTTTTTAATAGCACTTAAGATTAAGGTCCAGGGAATTAGGTTTAAATCCTGGTTCTACCACTTGCCACCTTTTTGACCTTAGGTAAATCATTTAACCTCTATGACCTTAATTTTCTCCATCTATATAATGAAGGGCTTGAATTAGATAGACTTTGAGGTCCCTTCTTACTATGAAAGGTCCTGAAGTGTGACTACCATTATGTCTTAGACCTGGATTGGTGACCTAACCTATTTTAAAAGCTGGAGGTCCCTCCATAGAAACAAAAATGTTTATAGTACAGAGAATGAAAGCATCTTGCTCCTGGGTTCCTATTTTCCAATTGCTTTATCAAATCCTCTTCTTAAATACTACTGACTTGGCATCTGATAACTCGATGAAGTTTGAAAGCCCTGTGTTGTTATAAAGGTGGTCTACATAATTTTGTTGTTTTTCAGGCACTTGTCAGTTACATCCAATTCTTCATGACTCCATTT
This sequence comes from Vombatus ursinus, assembly GCF_900497805.2. NCBI lineage: Eukaryota > Metazoa > Chordata > Mammalia > Diprotodontia > Vombatidae > Vombatus > Vombatus ursinus. The sequence continues at coordinate 24,001,452 of NW_020940355.1, forward strand.
GGGGATTCCTTGGCAAAGATACTGGAGTGGTTTGCCATTTCCTTCTCCAGCTCATTTTGCAGATGAGGAAACTGAGGCAAACAGGGTGAAGGGACTAATATTGTACCTGAAAGAAAAGAACATTTGGAAAAGAAAGGAGATAAACTAGAGACAGCAGTTGGCCAGAGATTTGGCCAGCCAGCATCATTCAGTGATTAGAAAGACTTGGAGTCAGAAGACCTTGGTCTGAATCCCAGCTCTGCTAATTACCTTGGGCAACTCACTTAAACTCTCTCTGGGCCTCAATTTGTTGCTCACCTAAAAATGGATGGTCTCTAAGCTTTTGTGAGTCATGCAATTACTTGACTTAATGTTTTGGGTAATTATTCAATATTTCCAAAGAGTTTGAAAGATGGAAAACTACTCCAGGAGCACTCAGTAGTAAGTGCGATTGTACTATTAGAGTTCTTAACAAACATAGCTTTTGTTTTCATAATTTATAGTAAGTGCAGCTAATATTAGGCACAGCAAATACACTTTTTTTTTCCTGACAGAAGAGAAAAATCCTCAGGCAACAATTCCTCAATGTGGGTGTTTTTAAAGCTTCAAGACTCTCCAAAGGGAGAAGTTGTACCTACTTACTCCCATATCTTATGTTTGCTGCTATTGTTTAAAAGTTATTTTCAACTCTTAAGAGAGTCTTTTGTAGTTTTGGTGAACTCATCCTTCTCACTGAAATATGGGCCTAATTAGCTTTGGAGATTTCCAACTTCTCCTAGATAGGTTGTTTTGAATTAACCAACATTAAAATCCTTCTGGTTTGATTGCACATTATTTAGAAGTAAGCGCATGTTTAAGCACCAAGGATATTTAGCCTAAGGAAGAAAAGGCTCAAGCAGGACTTGATAGTTAAGTATCTGAAGGCTTTTTGTGGCAGAAGAGGGAAGCCTCAGATTAGGAAGCTATGACCCAGTGGGGTGAAGTGTCCTCTGTCCAAGGTCCCACAATAAGTTAATAGCAGAGCCAAGATTGAAAACTGAGTCTTCTGATTTAGCCTAATGGTCCTCCCATTTCTTTAGACCACCTCCACAATCCCTTAGACCAAGACTTTTTTCCAATAAGAACATTCCTAACTCTTAATTTACTCATTGCTGAGTAAATAATCTGTTGTTCACATCTGTTGTTTATTTGTTGCTTATGTGCTTAGTATTTTTTGACTTGGTATCTGAAGGGGTATGTATTATAAGCACTAGATAAGGTGGTCAATTGATCACACCTGAAAGGGAGGAAGTCCCCAGTCACAGCACACATGTAAAAACAAAAATGGACTTTCAAAACCAGAGTTAATTTTGAGCAGGATCTACCCCTGCTCACCACTTCAACTCCAGGGTTTAAGGTTAGAAAGCACTTTCAAGACTATCTCAGTCAGTCATTTTTTCAGTCACGTCTGACTTTTCATGACTCCATTTAGGGTTTTCTTGTCAAAGATACTAGAATGGTTCATCATTTCCTTCTTCAACTCATTTTTTACAGATGAGGAAACTGAGGCAGATAAGCAGACTTGTCCGGTATCACACAGCTACTAAGTGTCTGAGGTCATATTTGAACCCAGAGAGATGAGTCTTCCTGACCCCAGACCCAGCACTCTAACCGCTGTACCGCCTAGCTGCCCCCAAGACCATCTAGGTCAACCAATTGAATTTTATAGATTTAGAAACGGAGACCCAGAAAGGTTAAGTAAGTTGTCCAAGAAAAGTAGCAGGGTTGGGATTCAAACCCAGGGTTTCTGACCTCAAATTTACAACTCCACACTGTATCCCCAGCTCTACTTATAGTTCCCTTTGGCTTATTCTCTTTCCTGACCATATGCGCCATCTTTCCTTAATCCTTCTTTGGGGCATTCCTGTTGTCTTTTCTTGTCTTTCTAGTCTTAGGTCTTTACTTCTTTACTCTCCTCCGTGTACATTTTGATCCAGTAACTCTGTGTTTTTTTGCTATTCCTCTCATAAGACACTCCATCTCCCGACTGTGCTTTTTCAATAGTCATCCCTATGCCTGGAATGTTCTCCCTCCTCACCTCTGACCGCTAGCTTCTCTGGCTTCCTTTAAGATTCAGCTCAAATTCCACCTTCTGCAAGAGGAAAGGGAAAGGAATAAGCACTTCCAACACAGTGCCAGGCACTGTGTTGAATGCCTTCTCTTCTTTTTTAAAATTATATTATCTCATTTAATCTTCAAACAACCCTGGGAGGTAGGTGCTACTATTACACCCATTTTATAGTTGTGGAAACAGGCAAACAGAGGTTAAGTGACCTGCCCAGGGTCCCCAGCTGGTAAGTTCCTGAAGACAGATTTGGACTCAGATCTTCTGGAGATTAGGATTAAAAATATCTTACATTCACTGGCTTGAAAGTCTGCAAGTGATCTTTGGTGAACTTCCTGAACAAGGCTCTTTGCTGATTGCATTTAAAATAGAAAAATTGCCCTGCAGGCAAATACAAGCACAGAAAAAAATGTATATTAAAATCAATTTGTAGTCCGTGTACAATGGTTTTCAATGTTTAAGAGCAATAAGTCAACAGAGTATTTATAAATTTTACAAAATATAGTTCACTTGGTTTTATTGGTTGCAAAAGTCCTATTTAAATGTCTCATTTTAGCATGACTATGACTCTGAGTTCTGAAGTCCTATGTAATCAGAGCAGATTCTACCAAGCTAGAAAATACTTCAAGTATGAATTATATCTGCTTTCTAAAGACAGGTCTAGCTGGGTGGCACAAGAGATAGAGTATTGGGAGATGGAGTGTTGAACTTAGGGTTAGGAAGATGTGAGTTCAAATCTTACCTGAGACACTAACTAGTTATGTAATCCAGAGCAAATCTCTCTCAGCCTCAATTTTCTTATCTGTGTAACAGAGACATTAAGAGCACAGGGCTTAAAGTCATGAAGACTCATCTTCCTGAGTTCAATTCTGGCCTCAGACATTTACTAGCTGTGTGACCTTGGGCAAGTCACTTAACCCTGCTTGCCTCAGTTTCCTTATTTGTCAAATGAGCTGAAGAAGGCAATAGTAAAACACTCCAGTATCTTTGCCAAGAAATCCCTAAATGGGGTTAGGAAGAGTTGGACACGACTGAAAAACAACTGAACAACTACAAAATAACAGAGATAATGACAGCACCTACTTCACAGGATTATTGTGAAGATGAAATGACCTAACATATGTAACTTGCTTTGCAAACTTTAAAGCAGCTATACAAATGCTAGTTATTACTATTAATAAGGATGGAAAGGTTTATCACCAGTGGGATGGCCACTAGGTGATTAATTCTTTTATCATGGTAACATACAAAACACATTTAAAAATTTAAAACAGCCCTCCCTTCTGCAGTGATGGTAGCAGAGTAACAAGGGAAGAAGCAGAAGATCTTAAAATTGCACAATTTTTAGACAGTACACAAATTTTAACTTAGCTGTGAGTGTTTTACATGTGAGTTCCTTGTCTAGTAGCTGAGTAGACATACTACGACAGACACAAAATCATATCCATCTCAACATTATTACTACAAATGCTGCCAGAAGATAAAAAAGCTACAGCTAGGTAGAAAGTTGGCTCCCAGGTTCTTCTTGAAGATGTAAATAAAGGAGCTAGAGAAGGTTGCATCCAAAGGTAACATGAGACAACCTTTCATGAGACACTCAGTTATCTTACTAATGTTTAGTGACTCTGAAACAAAGATAGGTATAAGGGAGGAAAGCAAAATGTAAGTAAAAAAGGAAAGCTGATGACCAAGAAACAAAAGAGGCAAAACGCTCATCAATATGTAGAGCACTCAGACGATATTTCTTAAAAAAGATATTTGAGAACTTCCAGAAATGACAAGTGCTAAATAACACTCCCAAAATCAAATACACTATATTATAATGACAGGAAATGACTAGTTACCAATATATGAATCATTTCAAAATCAGCAATCTGTGTACAGACAATCAGCTCACCAGACAGAAATCAAAATCAGTGATAAATCAGAAAAAAATAGAAAAGAGAGAGACACTAAGTATACAATTAAAACAGCTCCAACCTGACTTAATTAAACAAACTATTAGCACTGGAAAATGGGAAATAAGTGAAAAAACAACTATCACTATATTCTAAGGAAATTTAATTGATACAAAACAACTGCCACAATGAGGGGGCAAAATGAGCCCAGAAATCGCTTGAGTCAGCAAATATGTGATTTTTTTTTTTCCTTAACAAAAAGATATGACAGTCAAGGACAGTACTTATTTGGAATATAAACTCGTTTGCAAACTCTTACGGAGAAGCACAGCAAGAGATTGTACAATAAGTTCAGTCATTATGAATCTTAAGAATATGAAATAACCCCAAGGAACTCCAGGCACACTCAGATGCTTGGCTGGCCACATCGTGAAAGATGATGTCAGGCAAATGAGCTTCACTTCAACCAAATCATCTCGGTGTGTTCTCAATGCCTATTTTTGTTAACTATTTTATTCCTGCTATGCATGGCTAAGTAAATCTTCTTCTGTTAACAGTTGAAAAACCTGTAAGTGTCTCATTTTGTTCTTACATCAAACAAAAGCTACCCAGGAATTGATTTGAGTTGTGTCCAGTCCAAAATAAGGTTACAGAGTTTTGAGGGCATTAAAGGACCAATTCTCAAGACATCTAAAAGAGAGATACATAGCAAACAATGAGAGTGAAAAAAAGCAAGAATATTATAACTTCAAAGGTAATCCATTGAAGTAAAACCTTTCTCTAAAATATCTTTCTTTGTTTTAGATAAGGTAAGAACCAATCCTGCAAAATCCCTCAGCACTGATCCCTATGCCTAACTATCTACACAGGAAAAATCAAGTAGATGAAAACTGCCTATTGTCCAGCCTACAATATGAAGTTGAATGGATAGTTCATAGAATAAGTCCTTTTAGTATATATGTGTATAAATAGTGCATATATATATATATATATATATACTAAATGACTATAAGATATGTGTATATATATAATCTATATCTATCTAGAGGGGAAGGGAATAAGCATTTATATAGCACCTGCTATATGCCAGGCACTGTGCTAAGAACTTTACAAATATTATTTCATTTGATCCTCACAACAATCCTGAGAGATAGATGCCATTATTATCCCCATTTACAGTTGAGGAAACTGAGATTAAGTGACTTGTCTAGGGTCAAACAGCTAATAAGTGTCTGAAGCTGGATTTGAACTTAGGTCTTTTTGACTCTAGCCATAGCACTGTATCAACTGCACCACCTAGCTGCCTCTAAGCCTGGCACTACAGAAGGACAATGAACTGGACCCAAAATTCAAGAGCAGAAGAGTTGGTTAGATTGTATTTGGAAAACTGCATAATGCTGCATAGTGCATTAGTGACCCTAAGATTCTTCCTAAAATAAACAAATTTTTTTAAAAAAACATCTTTTTAACATCAATATTATTACAATGATGTCATATGTCTAGAAAGAATGTAATACCACAATCTCTGAGGAAGCAACCTCACAGGTTGCCCAAAAATGCAACGGAGAAGTACATGGTACACATAAACAGATTACAGAATATTACCAAAGACGAATTACCTCCAAGCATCATTGAAGAGATGATCAAAGAGATTTATGAGCAGAAAAGCAGGTGTCAAGTAGAAAAAGCAAAGAATAACAAATGGAAAGTCTTTGTGCTACGTTGGTAATCAAGTAATGTTAAGAGCACCAGAAAAGGGTCCTTAACCCTTTGGGGGAAAACCAACATGGATAAGAGTTGCTAAGATGTGAAGGTGTTATTGGGTTACGAATGGCAACATTAAAAGGAGTAATCCACGTCAGTGAGATCATAGTTCCATTGAAGCATTTTGGCAATCACTGCTCTTCTGTTTGGCCCTAAGTTTCTTCCTGGCTATTTTTTGTTGGCATCAGGTTTATTGAAATAAGCCCTGGACTGGGATGGAAAGAGAGACCTGGGTTCTAGTCTTCCCTCGGCCATTAATAAGCTGTATGACATAAAGCGAGACTGTTTGCTTGTCTGAGGCATCCTGATTTCTTCATCTCTAAGACGTGGGAGTTGGAACAACTGAGCTCCAAGTTTTCTTCCAGTTCTGAATCCTATGATTTTCTGACTAGATGATTTCAAGGACTCCAAGTTTTAAAAAATGTGATTACATTGTTAGAGGTTGTTTCAATCTATCCCATATCTGAGTAAACTTCCCAGCTTAATTTGGAGATTCAGTATTTCTACCACTCTCATTCACGCTTTATTTGTTTATTGGACCACTATATGTGTGTGTGTGTGTGCTCGCGTGCACACACATACACTCATACATATATACATGTGTATATATACGTATGTATGTTTTTTAATGACTTTTGTTTGTGGCCTTTTGTTTTTTCTTTCAGTCAGGCAAGTCACATTTTAGTGATTAGGGATGCTTTTAAGAAGGTGGAATGTAACAAAAATGTTTTTTGGGTTTTTTTTTTTTTTTTTGGTGACTTGCCCAGAGACACGCAGCTAGTGGGTATTATTTATCTGAGGCTAGATTTGAACTCAGGTTCTCCTGACTCCAGGGCCAGTTCTCTATCCACTGTGCCACCTAGCTGCCCCTTGGTTTTTTATTTTTAAAGGTCTGTATTGGTGTGTTTTTACATTACAATCATTTCCAGATTATTCTGAGTTCATGAGAATAAAATAATTAAGTAAAACTAATAACAGAGCAATCACATCTGAAAGTGCATGCAACATTCCACATCTGTAACATCCTCCCCTCTACTAAAAAAAAATTAGCGGAAACCTATTTTCTTTCCCTCTCAGTACCCCTACCCCAACTGAGAATAAAAAGAGAAAAGAAAAACAGATTTCTTGTAACAAATGTACATAATCAAGTAAAACAAATTTCCTCATTAGCTATATACAAAAATAGTTATGTTCATTCTGCACGTTAACTCCATCACCTCTCTGTCAAGAGTGGGGTGGTATGTTTCATCATCAGTTCTTTGGACTCATGAATGGTTCTGACATGATTATCATAGTTCTCAAGATTCTAAGTTATTTATTTTTACAGTGTTGTTATTGTTCTAGTTCTGCTCACTTATGTTTTCATTTCTTCATAAAAATAATTTTATAATGTTGATTTTATAGTATAGATTGTCCTGCTTTTGCTTACTTCACTACGCTGCATCAGTTCATATAAATCTTTCCATGTCTTTTTGAAGGATACTACAACTTATTCAACTATTCCTCAATTGTTGAATACTTTTTGGTTTTCACATTTTTGCTACCACAAAAAGAGATGCAATAAATATTTTTATACATAAAGAACTCTTTCTTTGATCTATTGGGTATAGGCTTAGCAGATATATAGCTGGGTCAAAGGTCATGTACACTAATTTAATAACTTTTTATGTATAATTCCAAATTGTTTTTCAGAATGGTTGTATTCATTCACAGGTCCACCAATAGTGCTTCGATGTGCCTAATCTCCCACTACCCCTCCAACATTTATCATTGTTCTTTTTTATCATCTTTGCCACTCCAGTGGGTATGAGGTGGAATCTCAGAATTGCTTTAATTAGTATTTCTCTAATTACTAGGTACTTGGGAGTATCATCAGGCAGCCGGTGGTGTAGTGGCTAGAGTGCTGGGTCTGGAGTCGAGAAGACCTGAGTTCAAATGTGGCCTCAAACGCTTACTAGCTGTGTGACCCTGGGGAAGTCACTTAACCTTGTTTGCCTCAGTTTCCTCATCTGTAAAATGAGTCAGAGAAGGAAATGGCAAATCACTCCAGTATCTTTGGCAAGAAAACCCCAAACAGGGTCACCATGAGGCAGACACAACTGAAATGATTAAACAACAATGGGACTATCATAGAAGATAAAATGCATAATTTTGATTACATAAAATTTAAAAGTTTTTGCATAAAGAGATGCAATAAAATTAAGATACAAAGGGAAACAATTCATTGGGGAAAAAAATCTTTGTAGTAGTTTCTCCGATAAAGTTCTCATTTCCAAGATATAAAAGGCATTACTCACGTTTGTAAGAAAAAGAGATCTATTCCTCAATGGATAAACAGTCCAAGGATATGAATAGACAGTACTCAGAGAAAGAAAGCCGGGCTACCTATAGCCATATGAATGACTTTGCATTGCCCTCTGAGATGTTGGATCGTTTAATTCACTGCTGTACTGAGGGCAATCATTCTGATTCAGCTGATTCTCCCCCCATTCCTTTCCCCCACCCTCCAAGCCTTCTATGCAGTCCATGATTAGGGATTCTTGTTCAAATATGAGTTGAACTAGAAGGCCTGCCTGGGGTCCCTTCCAACTCTGAGATTCTGTGAACATTTGAAAAATTAAATTCCTTGGCATTATGAAAAAGTAACTGAGCTTCCAACCAAGCCTGGGGCATTTTGCTTGCCGCTGTGAATGTAAAATACATGACTTCTAACTGATTACCTTTGTAAAGGGCAGGATTTGTGGCAGAAATACTTTTTAAAAGAGACCTGTAGTTCCAGGGATTTATAGGGGACATACAGAGAGGGCTACCTTTACCTATAAGAGCAACCAGGGAAGTAGTTTTTGTTTTGAGCATCATCCTTATCATAGTTAACATTTCTATGGCACCTACTATGTGCCATGCACAAAGTATTTTGCAAATATTATCTCATTTGATCTTCCCGACAACCCTGGGAGGCAAGTACTACTACCATCTCCATTTTTACAGATGAAGAAACTGAGGCATAGAGAGGTTAAAGTGACTTGCCCAGGGTCACATAGCTAATAAGAATCTGAGGCCAGATTTTAACTCATATCTTTCTTTTCTTTTTTTGGGGGGGGGGGGCTAGGCAATGGGGTTAAATGACTTGCCCAGGGTCACACAGCTAGTAAGTATTATATATCTGAGGCCGGATTTGAACTCAGGTGCTCCTGAATCCAGGGCCAGTGCTGTATCCACTACGCCACCTAACTGTCCTAACTCATATCTTTCTAAGTCCAGGCCCAGTGTTCTGTCCACTGTGCCACTTAGCTGCCCTCAATTATATCCCTAAACTAACTATATTGGAGGGGGCAGATAGATGAAATTCTAGTCTAGTATCTCTATCAAAGACTGGAGGAAAGAGCAGTTAGATGTGGTAGGTCTGCTTGCAGGTTCCTCTCCCCGCCCTACAAGCAAGCATGTTGGTGGTAGTGCCAGCCCTGTCCCGGCTTCTCCTCTCCACAGAGATGCACCAGGCTTCATACAATATCTATCTATACTGCCCACATTTATATAACCTGCATGGACCAATATATGTCTTTTGTTGTTGAGTTGTTTTTTGGTTGTGTCCGACTCCTCGTAGTCCTTTCTAGGATTTTCTTGGCAAAGATATTGGAGTGGTTTGCCATTTCTTTCTCCAGCTCATTTTACAGATGAGGAAACAGAAGCAAACAGGGTCATACAGTTAGTAAGAGTCTGAGGTCACATTTGAACTCAGGTCCTCCCAACTCCAGGAATGGCTCTCTATCCACAGCACCAAGTAGCTGCCCTAATATATATTACATGGGTCTACTATCCTAACAAAAAATCAGAATATCTAACAAAATTTTTCAGCAAGCAGAACTAAATTCAAAATAATTCACATTTCTTTTTAACAAGGATTCAGATATCACTTCATAGTCATCTTTAATCTCCAACAAACATTTATTAAATTCCTACTTGTGTTAAAAAGACAAAAACCAATGGCAAATATGAATTAGTCCGTAATCTCAAAAAGCTTACCTTCTTCTGGTGCATTTGACATGTAAATAGATAAATATAGAGGATCAAAGATTTAGACTGGAAGGTACCTTAAAAAGCATCCAATCTAGTCTGATCATTTTACAGATGGGGAAACTGAGGAAATAAGTACAAACAACTAATAAAATAAAAAGAAAAACGTTCTCTAACACAGAAACTGACCACTGACTTTAGAAATTATAAGTCAGATGGGAATACAAAATGTACTCTAGGCATGAGGGACAGCCTAGGGAACAAAACAGAGGTGGGGGATGGACTTTTGAGCCTTGGGAATAACAAGAATGCCAGTTTGACTGGGATATAGAGTATGCAAAGGTGAAAAACCCTGAAAAGGAGCCAGACTATGACTTACCCACTTATCAAAATACATATTTTTCTTTTGAACCTCACAAAAAACCTTGTGAGATAGATAGGAATGCAAATGTGATTGTTGTCATTTTGCAGATGAGGAAACCAGTGCTCAGCAAAACGAAGTGATCTTCCCAAGGCCACACATCTAGTTAATAGCTGAGGCAGGATTAAAACCCAACTCTTCTAATTGCAAATCTGGTGTTCTTATTCCCTACATTATGCTGCTTGTCTCTTCAAAGGCTCCATATTGATGCTGCCAAAAAGGGCAGTTTACCAGAAGGAAGTCCTATGGAAAAACACAGGTTTTGTATTTCCTCTTCAAACGGAATGGGCAAGGATGGTTTGTGAAATAGGAGAATAAGGCACAAATAGCTCACACTTATGAAGCACTTTCAGGTTTACAAAGTTCTTTGCTTATCCTATCCAGGGTACATCTCATTCAAACTGTATTTATATTGATAAAGGCTGAACCCTTATCAGATTTGAGTAGATCATTTTGCACCTTATTAAGGATGCAAAATTTTGAATAGTCTCATTTGAACCATGTAAAGGATGTGATTTTCATATACAAATGATCTACTTGAATCTCATGTTATTTATTATTAATTTGTTAGTCATTAATTTATTATTTTATCTCGATACTCTTTTTACAGGTGAAGAAACGGGATCAGAAAGCTTAAGTGAGTCCACCACAAATTTATGTTATCTCAAAAGGCCAACATTATAATCTTTTTGTTTTTCCCTGAATACTAATTGACTAGCCTATTGATTCTCTCACTTGCAAATTCTCCATAGTGGCCATTCTAAACCTCTTCCACTCTCCTCAATCTCCCAATGTAGGTCCCAGCTTCCTCTTTCTCAGAAGATAACCTTGCATCCTACTTCCCAGAGAAAGTCACAGACCATCCATTTTAAGTTCCCTTATCTCCCTAACTCTAAAACAAGGAAGGAAGGGAAGAAACAGGATTTATATATCAGGCACTGTGATAAGTGCTGGGATGCAAATATAAGCAAAAATAAAGGTAGTCCCTATCCTCAGAGAACTCATAATCTATGGGAGGTGAGGGGGAACAAGGGAGCTAAAAAGCAAGGAATGGAGGTGGGCGATGGAGATGGTACCCTGCACTGGGCCTGAAGGGAATGAAGGCAAGCCTGCCTGAGATCCTCCACAAAATGGCAGCTGTAGGAGGGATACCAATGAGAGAAGGGGGCCTGGTCTTATAAATGTTATGTTCCTGATAGAGAATACCTCAGAGGTGGTTGGATGTTCCAGGTTAAGGAGGCCCCAGGCATTGCAGGAAGTTCCAGGATAAGAAAGCATAATTTGGAAGTCTAAGAGCCAGGAACTAGGCCGGAAGGGGCCTACTCCTTTACTATCTGGGGCTACCAGGAGGGTTGATTGGAGGAGGTGTCACATGAACATGCACAGTTTGATTTTTTGTAGGATATTTTGAAAGAAAAGGATTTTAATAGGCAAAGATATATAGAGAAAGCATCTTCTAGGCATGTGGGATGGTTTACACAAATGCACAGAAGTGGAAGAGCACAGGATGAGATGGGGGTTGCGTGTAGCTGAAACATAAGTGTTTCAAAACAGTTAAATAGAGAGAAGTGAAAAACAAGACTGGAAAACTAGGTTATAGAGAGCCTTCAATGCCAACCCAAGGAATCTGCATGGTAGTGAGAGGTGTACAGCTTCATGATTGCATTGGCCCAGGGCAGAGGTGTCAAATAGGGAGGCAGCCTCCAACTCTCCCTAGTGCAGCTGCTGGAACCTAATTAAAATGTAATTGGGAAATATTGAACAAAATGAATAAAAACAAAATAGAGCATAGATAATGTTGATATGTGGTTTTCTAAGTCAGTGTGTTGCCCACAGTGATCCCTATGTATGACTTGATGGTTTCCCCTTTCTAACTGAGTTGTTAGAACACACTGTAACCATACAGATTTGCGTGTGCCCTGCTATTTAAAGGCTCAGAGAAGCACTTGGAGGTGCTTGGAGGTTATACAGCTAGTATGGGTCAGAGGTGGGATTTGAATCCAAGTCTTCCTAAATTCTGAGACTGGCTCTTACTCCCTATGTTAGAATGCTTCTCGGGGTTTGCACTGTATCCTATGGGCAAGCAGAAACCACTAAAGATCTTTGAGCAAGTGCTCAAAGATATGGTCAGACCTCTAAATTAATAAGTTGGGCAACTGTGTGAAGGAAAGGCAGCTAGGTGGTACAGTGGTTAGAGTGCTGGGTCTGAAGTCAGGAAGACTCATCTTCCTGAGTTCAAATCTGGCCTCAGACACTTACTAACTATGTGACCCTAGGCAAGTCACTTAACCCTGTTCGCCTCAGTTTCCTCATCTGTAAAATGAGCCAGAGAAGGAAATGGCAAACCAGTCCAGTATCTTTGCCAAGAAAACCCCAAACAGGGTCACCATGAGGCAGACACAACTGAAATGAATGAACAACAACCAGTTCTCTGAGCAGGAAATATGTTGTTTTTTATCCTATATCTCCCAGTTCTTGCTATATTCCTAGAATAGTGCCTTGACCATTATTGATTTAAATAGAGAAATGACCACTAGAACTGTTCAAATAAAAGCCTGGACCTAAGGTGAGGAATTCACTTCTCCTCTCTGGGACATTATAACATGAAGGCCAGTGGAGCAGATGTAGAGTCATAATAAGCAATCATGGAGCCCCAAACAAGCACCCCAACACCTGCCCCAGGGCAAGGAACATGAAAGATGCTCTCAAATAAAATTTTAAAGACACATTTAGTTGATGTGTGAAGATACCTCAGGCCTTAAAGGCTTCATGGAGAAAGACACCATGAAGTATTGTGAAGCCACTGTGGGGGAAGCTAGGGGCAGGGGAGGAGACAGGACAGGGCTGGGTGAGGACTCACTCACTCACTCACTTCAGCTGCAGCCACTGTGGGGAGGAAGTGCCATCTGGCAGCTTTCTATTTAAACTAACAATTCTTGCTAACTGGGTGCTAAGCTAAGGATTTTTTTTCACTTTCTGAAGGGCTACATGTGCTATGAACACCATCTAAATTTTGGTGCCCCAGAACCAATGCCTGATCACTGTATCCTACTTTCAGCTAAGAATAGATGAGTTCTAGGGTCTCTTCCAGCTCTGATGCTTTATGATTCTACAAAGGATGTCTCAGGGATGAGAGAGACTGGAGGTAGGAGAGAAGGGAGAAGGTTATTATAGTGCGCCATGTGAAAAGTGATGGAGAGTTCAATTAGTGTAGTAGCAATGGGTTAATATGAAAGACATCTAGGAGGAAGAAAGCACAGAACTCAGAGACTGATGAGATGTGGATGAGGAGGAAGAGGGAAGAGTCAAAGATGACTTGGGTTTTGAACCTATTGGTGGTTGTTGTTGTTTGTCCTTCATCCTCAAAGAGGACCATGACATGAGGAAGGAGATGTCATGACTTGTGAGTGAATTGGATTTAAGTGAGGGAGGGCTGTGCAAAGTCACTACCCTCACTTTCTCCTCTGGAGCCATCTGGGTCCAGAGGCAAGATATAAATCAGGACAACTGGAAATGGTTCCTGAGCCTACTGGACAAGGCTTATGGAGCCATAAATAAAAAGAAGTCGAGAAGAGGGGCAGTTTTAGTGGAGGGAGATGATAAATTCATTTGGGGATGTTGCAGCACCAATAATAAGCCATCCCAGGCAAAGCAGAATCTATCTAGTTTTGGGAGGGAAAGCATTGTAATATTTTTTCCGGAATTCAATTAAAACCTCCTTACTAGGATGTGAACCCTTGTTCATGTTAGATTTTTTTTTTTGCTAAGATTTTTGTGTTTATTTTAATTAGAAAATAAGGGACTTATACACTAAAAAAATTCCTTCTTAAGAGTCATTGTTGAGAACCCAATCCATGGTGAAGGGAAATCTCATCTCCTCCTCCAAGGAGATTTTTTCCTTATGATTGCAGAGAAGATACCTGCATTAGTAGAGGGAGTATCCTCACCGAAGAGTTCCCTATATCAATGAAAACCTAGGTCTGGTTCTTATCCTATCCCTAATGTATGATGACTTTTAGAAAGTTGATAAAAGTCTAAATTGAAAAGAAGTTAAGTGAATAGCCAACTTCTTACAATAGACTTATCCTTGTCATATGGTGATATCCCTAAAATATATGATTTACATGTTGGAGTGGTGAGCTGGTTTTTTTAAGGACATGATTCAAAACATCATTAAAGCGAATCTCCAAGTTAACCATCTTTGTTAGCTTGCCTGAATGCATTTATGCCGCCGCCTCGCTTTGCCACCCAAATAAAACTGAATTCATGTTCACAGTAAGAACCTGATCTCTGTCTAGGATGTGTTTGTCTTCAGGCTTTCCGACTAACGTTTTAGGCATTATGTGAAACATTCCTGGTAGGCAGGTATTATACCTTTTTTCAGTGTCTATACAATACCCTAGCTTAAAAAGAATAAATTAATCAATGAATAAATCCATACCTCATATGCTTACAAAGACCCATTCACCTGAATGGCCAGATCCCATATAAAGTGCTATGCTTTTCTGTAAAATATACACAAAGGAGATTCTTTCCCCGTCTGCCCAGAAGCCTGTTTAAGCACTAAACTAGTCACAGTACTAGATTTAGGAACTGTATCATCCTAGATTTGGTCTGGGCTGTAGATTGTAGCAAGCCATTTTCATAGGGTTATAAGATTTAGAATTGGAAAGTACTTAGAGATCAACTAACCATAGCAGATACTTTAACAAATGAGAAAACTGATAGCCAGGGAAGTTAAATATCTTGTCTGACACCACACAAGCAGTATGCCACCCCTTCCCCTCAAATTATTTTGTATTTATTGTGTACATATTTTATATTTCCCTTTCTATATACATGCTCTGCCCCAGCCCCTCCCCACAATAAAATTGAGGCTGCCTGAGGGTACAAACTTAGTTTTATCCCCAATGACTAGTACAGTGCCTGGTATGTTGTTCAGTCATTTTTCAGTTGTGTCCAACTCTTTGTGATCCCATCTGGGGTTTTCTTAGTAAAAATACTGGAATGGTTTGCCATTCATTTCCTTCTCTACCTCAGTTTATATATGAGGAAACTGAGGCAAACAGGGTTAAGTGACTTGCCCAGGGTCACACAGCTAGTAAGTGGCTGAGGCCAGATTTGGACTCTGGAAGATGACTCTTCCTGATTCCATGACTGGTATTCTATCCACTGTACCACTGTTTTGGGGTTTGCTTGTTTGTTTGTTTTTCTTATCCTCCATGACTAGTACAGTGCCTGGCATGTAGTAGGAGCTTAATAAATGCTTATTGGAAGAAATGAATGTATGTTCCTTTGATAATGGATTCTCCCCCATCACCCATCTCCTAACCTCATTAACAACATGCATGCTCCATAACCCGGGGGGAGAAAATAAGTTGTTATTTAAAGTACTTACTATACAAAATATGTTTCATGCTGGAAGGTATGTCCTTGGACTCTTGATCAGTCAAATAAATCCTTTGCAGAATTAGAGTGAAATTTATGCTAAACTGGAGGAAAAACATTGTTGAAAATATTTGCAAATCAGCATTATCAAAAGAAAATGCTATCTTTAAAAAAAAGAAAGGGAAATCAGGGAACAGTTTAAACACACTATCAAGATCTTAGAGCCTCAAACCTGAATTGTGTATTTTTACTGAGTACTATGTAATCAGCTGAAAGTATAGTTATTATGCTGACTGATCTCTTTGATGTCTGAATTCAATTTAAAAACAAAATATGTCTGCCTTAGTACCTCTATTGATTTTTAAATTTTTTAAGTAAGCAGGACATTTCTTTTTTTATTTAAAAATAATTTTTATTTTTGTTCATCTTAACTTGATAAATACCAACAAACATGAATGTTGCCATTTAAAAGGAACAGAAAAAGATGATTGCAAATGAAACCACAAATCTCTATTGTGTACAGTTTGACTTTTTTAAAGTATGCAATAAATTCAACACCTTAATTTCAAAGCTGTCCTCCTTGCCTGTCTCACTCAGGACTTCCTTCTGTTATTTCCTATGCATTTAAAAAAATGTTCCAATGACTCGCTTTTCTTTTCTTCTTCTTTGTGGCATTACTACCACTACTCTTCTCTCTCTGACTCCAACAAAACAAAATAAAAACTTTTCCTTATAGTGTATAAGTATAGTCAAGCAAAATAAATTCACACATGGGTCATGACTGAAATTGTATGTCTTATTCTGTACAACTAGTCCATCATCTTTCTGTCAGGAGGTGAGTAGCATGCATCTTCATTGGTACCTCTGGAATTGTGGTGGGTCAAGGCACTGACCAGAGTTCTTAAGTCTTTCAAAATTGTTTTTCTTTATAATGATGTCATCAGCATACACATTGTTCTGCTCACTACAATTCATCCACATCTCCTCAGCTTCCTCTGACTCCATACTTTTGTCATCTTTTATGACATAATTATATTCCATTACTTTCATATGCCATCATTTGTTCAGTCACTCCCCAAATGATGGGCATCTCTTAGCTTCCAGTTCTTTGATATAATAAAAAGAACTGCTGTAAATAGCGGATTTTGTTATTGTTTTTGTTGTTTGTTTGTTTTTTTATAAATGGGTTCTTTCCCCTCTTTCTTTGTTCTCTTTGTGGTATATGCCTCGTAGTGACATCATTGGATCATATGTTACACACTATTTAATAACCTTGAGGGTATAGTTCCAAACTGCTTTCCAGAATCATTGAACCACATTACAGCTCTATGAAGAACGCCTTAGTGTGCTTGTTTTCCTATAGTCCTTCCCTCCAATAATTGTCCTTTTTTTTTTGTCCAACCAGTTTTGAATCCAATATATTGTATTAACACCTAATCCCTATCTCTCCATCTTCTCCACATAGACAGTATAAGATTATTGAGCTTTGCTAAATCTAGGTAAACTATATAATCAGCATTGTCTCCAGCTATTAGTTTAGTAATACTGTTTTAAAAAAAAAGGAAATAAGGTTAGTCTGGCATGATTTATTCTTAATGAAGTCATTCTAGCTCTTCATAATCTCCATTTCCCATTCAAGATATTCACCAACCATCCCTTTAATGAACCTCTCTAGGCTTTTCTCAGGAATTAAAATCAAATTCACTGGCTTATAGTTTATAGGCTGTGTTCTCTTCCATTTTTTGAAAATCAGATCATCATTTGTTGTTCTCCATTCTCATGGTACCGTTCCCATGTTCCATGAGCTTTCAAATATCAAAGACAACTTTCAAGACGCAAGAATGTAGGTCATCTGCTCCAGGTGACTAGAATTCACCCAGAGCTGCTAGGTGCTCTCTTACTGCTGCCATACTTGTGTTTCAATTCTCTGTTAGTCATTTTTGTTTCATAATTTCTGGTGTAAAGATCATTCTTCTTTGCAGAGAAAACAAAAACAAAATAAAAATTGAGCTGCTATATCTTCTATCTGTGGTCAGTTTTTATCATTCCATCCATCCCAAGCAAAATTTCTATTTTTTAATCCTTCTTTTTCTCTCAATATAACTAAAAAAGCTCTTGTTTTCTTTAACTTTCATTGCCAAGCTAATTCTGAGCACTAGCATTCCTGACATTATTGTTATAGGATAGCACAACACACATCTTCTGTTATTTGCCCTTGCTTCAATCTTCTGTACCTTTCTTTTTTTTTACAATCTAAGTTGGTTGGTGAGTTCCCTATGCATCTACATCAGACTCTTCAGACAAATCCCATTTTTCCCCCTCATTGAAATGATTTCCCTTTGGGTCTTCAGAATTTCATTCCTGAACATCTCTTCTCCTGGGCTGACTTCTCCTGAGGCATTTTAGTGGATGTGACTATCTTTCTTCTGAACCCACTGAAATTTATGCTTTCCAAAATCTAGGGTGAATGTCAGCCTATGTCCAGTTTTCTTTTTCCTCTATCATAAAGTCTCGGATAGATTGGTTATTTCTTTACAAGGTTTCAATCATTTTCTCCTCAGCAGTCAGTTTCTCCCCATCAGTGAGAATCAAACCCAGAATAGAATTTCCCCTTGTTGGCTCCTTCACATTTTAAAGGATGAAATTATCCCAGTTATTTGCCAAACAAGAATTTTATTAGCTGCTCTGCTTTTGGCAAAGAGCTCTAGCAGATGTCCTGATGTCTCTATAATTGAACCCTATCATTACTGAGGGAAGTTGGAGGATATGTTATGAGTTTTGAAAGGTCAGAAGATGGAACCATTCAGGAGCCTGGAGGTCCTGGAGTTTGGAAACCGAGTGTATATGGGTTTTATATGCCAGCATCAGTACCCCAAAGAACTAGGAATGACCTTTGGGACCCAATCCAATGGTAGTAGACATGAGGATTCAAGTAAGCAGCAATGCCACATTTGAATATTGAACTTGGTGGAACCTATGCTATGTAGAAACGGTGATAAATCCAAGTCCATTCTTCCCAGTGATTGAGATTGTGTAGGGGAAAGAGTGTGCCCTTGAGATGTTGTAGGTATTATCATTTGTGTCCATATGAATCACCAGCATGTTATTCCATGTGAGAAGTCTTTGGAAATTTTCTGTCACATCCTGGATATCCATCTGCCCTAGGAAAATAGGAGATCTCTCTATTGTAGTTATAACAGATAGCTGTCTTGGTACCCCTCAGGAGGGAGTCACCAACCATGGCCATTTATTTATCTCTTCTTGCTCTGGGTCTTACAGGTGATCTTTCACCTGAAAGTGCATGCAGATTCACATCATCATTCCTTGGAGAAGAAGTAATTACTTCTGCCTCAGGGGATTTGGTTCCACCTTCTTCAGAGAAAGCCTTAAAGCTATTACAACTTGGGTTTAAGTGCTAGCTAGCTCTATCACTTGCTAGCTATGGAAACTTAAGCTGAGCATTTAGCTTCCTGGGGCTTATTTTCATATTTGAAACATGAGCAGAATGAAAGACAAAACGCTTAAAGGCCCTGCTAGCTCTCATTTTTTTTCCAATGATACAATTCTCTGTTGCTTTAATGCTTGTTTTAATTTTCAAATTTAAGTACAAGCAATCTATTAATCTTCTCACACCATAGTAAGTGTTATAGACATATTTTTATTGAGGATCTAATTCTAAGTAGAGAAGATTCCAAGTTTAGACACTAATGCACTCAGATTTTAGTTCCAGACTATAATTCCTTCTGGATACTGAAAGGATATCTAAGGGTCTTAAGGGCGATGTGTGAGTCTACCTGACTCAAAAGTAATCTGTCATTTCTGTGCGTAGAACTATATGATTTAGAGCTATAAGGGGTCACTGAGGTTGTCAAGTCCCAAAGCCCCAAAGAGGTCAAGGGACTTGCCAAGATCACAGAAGTAGAAAGTGCCAAAGCCAGGGGGCAAACCCCAATTTCATGACTCCAAATCCAATGATCTTTTATACTGTCATATTCAGTAATATATGTACATACATATATATATAATATACACTACCCACATATATAGAGACACATATACATACACACATACATACACACATATATAACCCACATATACATTTACAAATATACACATACATATATATGCATACCTCCATACATACACATATATACACATATACAAACATATATAAACACGTACATATATATTTACACATGGAAATACACATGCATATACACATATATATATACAATACACATATACACATACTATATACACATATATACAACATACATGTGAATACACATATATACATATATATATATTTACAAATATAACATGGGGCAATGGATAGAGTCATTCTTAGAGTCTAAAAGCTCTGCCTGAAACATATCCTAGTTGTATTAGCTAGCCATGGACAAGCCAGTATACCTTGCATAGCCCCAGACCACTCTCTAAGAAAGATTTGCTGTTGTTCAGTCATTTCTGACTCTTCCTTGACCCTATTTGGGGTTTTCTTGGCAAAGATACTGGAGTGGTTTGCCATTTCCTTCTCCAGCTCATTTTACAGATGAGGAAACTGAGGCAAACAGGGTTAAGTGACTTGTCCAGGTTCAGACAATTTGTAAGTATCTGAGGCCAGATTTGAACTCTGGAAGATGAATCTTCCTGACCCCATCCGCTGTGCCCCGTAACTACCCCTAAGAAAGCTAGATTATAGAGAAGTTGTGGATCTGCCTCAGTGGAGGGGATTTCCACAATGGGAATTCCCTATATGGAGAAAATCATGGGTCTGGACTAAAATACATGTAAACTGTATTACAAATGGAGTTTTCCAAGTCCCCAAATCTTGGCAGATGGGCCTGGTTCAATCTTTGAGAATTCCTCCTAACTCCTCTTTTATTAATCAGAATGGCTAACATTTACTTCCACCTAGAAGACTCCCTGGGAAAATCTGAATTTGGCTTATTTCTTGTTCTCCCTAAGGGTAGGGTTTAAGTTCACCTATGAGCAATAAGCTCCTAATAAACACTGATGAAAACATTTTTATTATAACATGTAAAAATAGAAATGAGTCACACCTAAAACCTAGTTATTAAGGAAATGAGTACACCTGGAGCCCCACCTTTACTACCAATCAATAAACACTTAGTAAAGCACTTACTATTGTGCTTTATTGCTGTTGTGCTTTATTACTATTGTGCTAAGCATTGATGATACAAAAAGAGACAAAAGAAAGTCCCTGCCCTCAAGGAGCTTACAATCTAAGGGCAGAGAAAACAAGCAAACAATTATATACAAACAAGCTATATACAGAGGGAAGACACTTAGAATTAAGTGCTGTAGATGGGATTTTAGCCAATACTGTTCCTCACAAAAACTAGCTTTCACACCAATGGGAATAGTCCTACTGGTATCAGACTTGGGAGTTTCAGTGCAGGAAGCCTCCATTTTTTTGAGCTTATTCTTGCTAACCCAGCATATGTGACTTGCCTATCTTCCATTTGGGAAGGCCAGATGTCAGGAACCAAGGAGGAGGCATTCTTAAGCCCCTTTCTTCCTCCTTTACCCTCTCTTCCAGTTCTGAGTCAGCCCACTGAGGGAAGATCTGTCACCTTTGGGCACCATCTCATATCCTTCCCTAGTCTCTGGCCATCTCAGAACCCAACTGAGAGGTAAGGCAAGACCCACCACCACACCAGATAAGTTATATGCTACCTTTGCCTGTGCTGCTTAATGGCTTACATGGCTTTAGTGAGATGGAAGTTAACAACTCCATTCCTTCTAATGAGATGGAAGACCACCAGGCCATGCCATCTGCCCCAACACTGCCTACTAAAGTCTTCCAGGCCTTACCATCTGCCTTGTCACTATGCCTGAAGTCCTGAGGCATTGTCATCTGACCTACTTATGAAACTTAAGGACACCTGGGCCTTGCCATCCCCCCCTGAGGCTGAATTGTTAGGACTTTCCAGCTTTGCCCTGAAACCCTACAGCTGAAATCTCTCCTTCAATTAGTGTGTGAGATTCTATTTGGATTCCCAGTGCTTTGAACAAAGAAAACACTTTAATAAATGCTTTTTCATTCATTCATTCATCCCATGATCCCCTCTTTCTTCCAATCAGTGCCTGCTCCTCAGATCCAACACATTCTAAGAAAATAAGTCCTTTCCCATCAGCAAACAACATTTAACAGCTATCTATGTCTAACTGAATATCCAACAAGGCATACACACTGTTGCTGTGCCAGTCTGGATGATTGACCACACACTTTTCACTCCTCAAATGGTTGTGGTTCTTCCTCCCTAAGATGAGAAACAACTTCTGCCAAATTAATTGATATAAATGTTGATAATTATTGAATGGGTGAGCTGGTCTTTTTCTTTTCTTAAATACTCATGGGGTGGGAAATTCATCTCTACTTATACATGAGGTCACGGAATGATGCAGTGCCCAGGAGTGTTTTAATAAAAACAAGATGCATCAATTTTCTTTTAAAATGTTCCACCTCTGGTGTATGCCTAGGAACAGGAAAAGTCCCTTTTCGAACAGACTTAGCAGCTCTTTCTATGATCTCTCTTCTCAATTATTACTCTATCAATCATTACTCTATCATTTTAAACCAGCTGTTCTTCACCACAGGGAACTCTGGAGGAGGAACTTTCTCTTCAAAAGCATATTGGCCCTTAAGAATCCCAGTTGGCCCCAGTGTACTGAGACTTTGCAGGATCATGTGGCCAGTTTGTGGCCGAAGAGGGACTTGAACCCAGACCTTACTTACTATAAGACCACTCTCTGTATACCATGCCATGCTGCCTCTCTTAAACATTCATTATACAGGGACAATAGCCCAACTTTCATACATGAAGAAATGGAAGTTAGTTCATCTGTTACCTCTAGTACTTCCTTCTTGGTTGATAAATAGAGTAAAACAAGACAGCGCTAATTGTGAGTCAAAGAATCGTAGATGAGCAATACATTGGCTATGTAACAATGCATGCCTCATTCCCCGTCTGTATCCTCCACTTCTGCTGATAAGAGGGAAGCTTGCTTCACTGTAAGACTCTAGACTCTAATATTTTTAAAATTTAATTACAAGACAAAATAAAAATTTGTTCAGAAGTGAATCCCTACACAACTTAAATCACTTTTCAGTTCTACCCTTAATTTCATCTGTGAGCTTATACTGCTCTGGTAAAAATAGAAACTGTTCCCTTTTAAAGCTCTTTACAACCTAGCCCTATCCTATCTTTCTAGCCTTATTGACCGTTACTTTCCATCTCACATTCTGTAATCTAATCAAACTAGTCTCTGTTCCTCACATACAATATTCTATCTCCCATTTCTTATCACCTTACGCTGGCCAGTCTCTATACTTTTAACACACTCCCTCTTCAGTGAAGCCTCAGAAAATCCCCCACTACCTCCATTCCTCACTACCCCCACCACCCCAGTCCTTCCTCCCAAATTACCTTGGATTTAACTATTTTGTATTTATTCATTTTACATTTATTCTGAATATACTTAAATATGCACTTGGTTTCTCCTCACTAGAATGTAAGATTCTTGAAAGTAGAGATTTTTCATTCTTTGTATCTCCAAGGCCATCCTCAAGGTCTTCGTATCCCCAAGGGCCTAGCACCGTGCCCCACACAGAATGCATACTTATTGTTTGACTGATTGATTTATTCATCTATGAATTTAAAAATAATGACTTTTTATTAATTAAAACAAAAAATAAGGCAAAAACATGAAATTACTCAAAACCGAGGGAGAAAATGGATTAGTATATCATTTTCTTCTTTCAGCCAGAATCTAAGTTAAACAAGTCTACAGTACTGGAGTGCTTCAAAGATCTAGAATTTCCCCAACAAAGGGATTCTCTTTTCCAACATAGATCAAAATTCATCTTCACCTACTCCTCCTGTGTAACTCTTGTCTGTATATTTCATTAATATATAGTGAATCTGCACATACTATGAGTATTATCAAAGTCTTGAGTGAAGCTGTGAGGTCACTTACACTGCCCATTTTCTATTCTGTCATACCAGCCATTGCCACAAAATAGTAGCAAGATGGCAGGATCTCAAATTGTAATAAAGACACTGGACTTTTTCAAGCTCAGTGAAAGTATAATGAATATAACCAAAGTAACAAAAGTAGACTTAATTCTTTTGCAGAAATTGAGAAATTAGCCATAGGAGATGAAAGATAGTATTTAAATCTAGTATCTAATCCTCCCAAGTATTACATTATCTATAGTCTTTTCTTTAAAATGAGATGCATTTTCTATTTATTATCTAAAACTTTTAAATCATCTGAAACTTCAAAACAAGAATGGCCCCCAACAAAGCAATAAATGTAAGGAAATAATCCATTGTTCAATCTTTTAGTCATCATGTTGTGATTTTTACCATGTAATTTTTTTCACTTATAGCAGCTTTAATCTCCCAGCAATTTTGATTCTATTATTTCATAATCTCTTCCTAATTCTATATGTTTTATTCTGGGGCATTTGGTTTAAAAATTCTCAAGCATTAAATAGTTATTATATTTGTAAATTCTTTAAAAATTGTTCCTTCATAAAAGCTTTACTCTGACTATCCATAGCATGAAGGTGACCCTGGGTTTCCTAAGAACAAGAACTTGCATTTCCTAAAATGCAAGCTGTGACAAGTTCCTCCAAGCTGCAAAGGTTTTAGGCTTGATGATGCTGATAGGCATGACTGCTGTTGGAGGGCCCATCTCATTTCATATGGAAAGTCATTCCCAGCAGGCTGGCCAATAGGTGATGAGTTGTTTGGCCATCATAATCTATGTGTAACTCAAGAGCCAGGCAGTATTTCCATGCTTAATGGTCAGAAGAGATTCAGCTTTGGAAAATATCATTTGAATAACATCAACATGGCTCATGTCCACTCCTAGCCAAAGAGTATCTCTTTCTCTAGAAACATCTGAATTTTGTTTGTTTTAGCTATGATTTAGGTGTCCTCAGTTCCCTTGCAAGCATCAAACTCTTAAGGAAGGGAACACAGACCAAGCTTATTCCTATTTTGAAGACAGTCCAGAGGACATCAGAGTGAGCCTGTTTTCTCTGGGTCAAAGGGTGAGGTTGTGGGCTGTTTGGCTCTCAGGGTAATGGCTTTCTTCAAGAAAAAAAAAAACATGGAGTTGCAAAAGTTTGCCCATACAGTCTCAGAGGTAAGATCCAAGGAATAGACTTTACTAACACAAGAAATGGCAGCAGCTCAGATGCAGAGAGATTTCTTTTAAGAGCCCTAGACAGAAACAGATGTATTTATCCAGTTGATCTGATCAGGAACCCTGACCTCCTTTGTAGAGGAGGAGAAACCTCATTCTGCAGGGCAGTGTAATCACAGAATCTGACCTTCTTGCCAAAGACCAGAGATTTACTGGGAAGCAAGGGGTAATTTCAAATTCATAAGTTCTAGAGGGATAAGAGAATTTCCTCAGTAGTTTTGCTGTTTGGAGAAAAAGTTCACCTGCACAGCCTGCCTTGAAAGCAGGAAAGTGAAGGGAACCCAGGGTTGGGAGAAACAAGGGACCTGGATCTTGCCACTCCCTGCTATTACAGTATGTAATTCAAAAAGTGCTGGTCTACTGGGAAAGGTGTTTGTTCAGCAGCCCCAAACTATTCTATTCTTCTGGGAGAAATTTATGGGAATTTACTTGTGTTTTTCATCTGCTTATAAGGTACTACAAATCCTTTAAATCTTCTGCATTTTTTGTGCTGTGAAATAAAGGCTATCTTATACCTGATAATCTATATGGTTATGTTGGGTACTTCTATAGGAGCTAGAGTCTCAGTTATTAACATTTAGAGAAACCTAAACATGAGCAATGTCTGTATTTGTCTAGCACATGGTAAAAACTTAATAAATATTTCTTTGTTGCATCAGTTTGGGGAGTAAACTCCAAGTGTTATCATAATGAATGCAAAAGGAAAAAATGAAGATCGGCACCTAAGATCAGATTTAAGGTTCATGGAAACCAGAAGGCATTAAAAGACTAAAAGGAACAAATAAAAACACAAACTGAATTCCTAGTTCTTTGTGGTTCCCTTATGCTCTTTCTAAGGTGATGATGGCAGAATAACAGAAAGAGTCAGAGTACTAAGAATCACATGATTTGGGGTATACAAAATGTGAGACTCTTTTCCAAAGAATAACAAGCTAACATACTAGTAGGTAGCTAGGTATCCACACAGTGGATAAAGCACTAGACCTAGAGTCAGTGGGTCAATAAGCATTTATTTAGTGCTTATTGTGTGCCAGGAACTATGCTAAGTGCTGGAGGTACAAAGAAAGGCAAAAGACAGTCCCTGCCCTAGGGGAGTTCACAATCTAATGACAATAAGCAAACAACTATAAACATAAAATCTATATACAGGATAAATCGGAGATAACAGAAGGCAGATATAGGAATTAAGAGGGGTTGAGGAAGATTTCCTGTAGAAGATGGGATTGCATCTGGGACTTGAAGGAAGCCAGGGAAACCAGGAGGCATGATGGTTAAAAAGTTTGAAAGACACAGTTTTTGGGTAATTAATTGTTTTATTAATAATGCTAGCATTTTATTAATAAAAGGGTCAATAACACTCTCGATTGCCAAAGACCAATCATGGTGGTCACCTCATAGTTTGTATGCCCTTGGAAGAGTGGGTGTTCCTAAGGGTAGCAATCAATTCTGATTTGTTAACAATTAATGATAGGTGGACCTATTCTAACAAGGGGCTGGGAGAGTGACATCATGTAACTCTTGAAAAAAAGGGACTACCTCTAAACCCAGACGCTCTCAACCATGGGCAACCTAGACAGAGAATCTACCTTAGCCCAAATTAGCTTGAATGGAACCCAATGGACAGGAATTCATTTTAGATTAGAAGTCTGATCTAGTGGGTGGAGTAGCAATACCCAGAATGAGGAGAATGTTAATCCTATCTTCCATCAGCCCTGTCCTTGAGAGACTGGTATTTGGACAAGGAAATAGGATAGGGGAAAAAGCTTGGGTCTCCCCAATTTTAATAATTGGCAATTAGTATGAGAAAGAAATAATCATTTCTCTCAGAGGTACAGTAATCCTGACCTGGAGGACAACCAGTGAAAATGCCTGGAACAAGATGGAGTGTCTTGTTTGTGGAGCAGCTAGGCCAATGTCACTGGATCAAAAAGTACTTGGTGAGGTGTGGGGAATACAGTGTTAGAAGACTGGAAAGGTATAAAGCTGTTACATAGATGGAGGCTTACTGAGGCTTCAGGAACTGTGACTTCATTTGTTCTGTGCCTGTTCCCCCCTAGCAAGACTCATAATTTGATGCTTGGGCAGCCTGGTAATTTGAAGATAACACATGGGAACAATGTGCTTAATGGGTGGACAACAACTGTCTTTTACCCCTTTTTGGGTATATTCCCCTGAGAGAAACAAACTGACAGGGGCAGCTAGGTGGCGCAGCGGATAGAACTCTGGCCTTCGAATCAGTCTGACCTCACACACTTGACACTTACTAGTTGTGTGAACCTGGGCAAGTCAGTTAACCCTGATTGCCTCACCAAAAAGAAAAAAAAAAAAAGAGAGAGAGATGAAAAAAAATTTGTAAACAGGTTCAAAAATTTTCCGGGCTCACAAGAGGATCCCACCAGCTCCTAAAATTTCTATTGGTCTTATTCACATTGATATTATTCCTTTGCTAGTCTATCACCTTCTCCTCCATTTATCCATGTTAATAGACTGAGAAAATGTTTGTTCTACTTTGAATTCACCTCTGTAGTAAATTTACTCAGACTTTGTGTACAAGTAAGAACTGCCAAGTAATAAAAAGAAAGGGCAGAGTTTAAAAATAAATTTCTTCTAGATGAGTTAAGTTTATTTATCAAGGCAGCAAGGCGGTTCACTGAATAGAGGGCTGGAACTGGAACTGGAGTCAGGAAGGCATTTAGTCACATGATCCCAGGAAACCCTTTCTCAGGACCAATTTCCTCATCTGTAAACTGGGGATAATAATAGCACCTACCCCACAAGGTTGTTGTGAAGCTAAGCAACATAATACTTGTAAAGTACCTTGCAGACCTTAAAACACTATATGAGCTGCTAGGTGGCAGTCCTGGGCCGGGAATCAGGAAGACTCATCATCCTAAGTTCAAATCCAGCCTCAGACACTTACTAGCTGGGTGACCCTGGGCGAGGCACTCAACTCTGTTTACCTCACTTTCCTCATCTGTAAAACAAGCTGGAGAAGAAAATGGCAAGCCATTCCAGTATCTTTGCCAAGAAAACCCCAAATGGGGTTATGAAGAGTTGGACACAACTGAAACACAATAATAAAATCACTATATAAGTATTAGCTACTCTTGTTCACCCAGATCTATACATCCAACTCAGAGATACAGGCACTCATCACCAACTTGCCTTTTGGACATCTCAAACTGGACGTACTGTAGGCATTTGAAATTCAAAACCTCCAAAGCAGAACTCATTATTTTTTACCTCAAACCCTCTCCTCTTCTGAACTCCCCAGTCTCCTCCTACTCACCCAGGCTTGGAACTCTAGTGTTAATCTTCACTCTTCACTCACTCCATAGATCCAGTCCTTTGCCAGATCTTGGAATTTCTATCAATGTAACATCTTGTGATTCCCTTTTTCTCCACTCATACAACCATCACTCTGGTATAGGCTCTCATCACCTCCCGCTCAGACTATTGTAATGGCCTTCTAACTGGTCTGGCTGCCTCAAGTCTCTCTCCACTCCAATACATTGTTCACTTAGCCACCTAATCGATTTTTCCAAAGTGCAAGCTTGAATATGTTACCTGTCCCCCACCCCTACCCCCACCATGAGCTCCCATGGCCCCCTATTACCTCCAGTCTCTCCCCATTCCAATCCATCCTCTACTCAGTTGCCAAAGTGATTTTCCTAAAGCATAAGTCTGACTGTGTCATCCTCTCTATTCATTAAATTCCATTGGCTCCCTA
Organism: Vombatus ursinus; assembly: GCF_900497805.2. NCBI lineage: Eukaryota > Metazoa > Chordata > Mammalia > Diprotodontia > Vombatidae > Vombatus > Vombatus ursinus. The sequence continues at coordinate 24,029,993 of NW_020940355.1, forward strand.
TTGCCTCCAAGATCAAATATAAAGTCTTCTCTTTGGTTGGTATTTAAAATCCTTCACAACCTATCTCCTTATTGACCTTCTAATCTTCTTAGATGATCCTCCTCCATATACTCTATGGTTCAGTTTCACCAGCTTATTTGCTGTTCCTCACATATGACACTTTATCTCTTAAATTCATGCCTTTATGTTGGTTGCTCCCCTATGCCTGGAATGCTCTTTCTCCCCACCTCTATCTTTTGGTTTCCTTGGCCTCCTTCAAGACTCAACTCATGTTCCACCTTCTTCAAGAAGCTTCTTCCTCTGGTCAGCCCAACTGCTAGTGCCTTCCCCTCTCATCTCAGGTGTGCTTTCATCTAATCTCTCTCTCCATACATGTATGTATGTATGCATGTACATGTATATGTGCATGCATACATACACATGCACACATACAAATACATGTATTTCATACACAAGAATATGTATACATACAAGTACAGCATGCACCTAGTTATTTACATGTTGTCTCCTCCAATTAGAATGCATGTTCCTTGAGGCCTGAGACCACATTGTTGCTTTTATTTGTATCTCTAGCACTTGGTATAGTGCTTGGTACATTGTGCTTAATAAATATTGATTGATTGATTGACTGACCAAAAGGAAAACTGACTATATTTTAATGAACAGAAAATGACTAGTAAGTGATAGGAGAGTCTTTTCAGAAAGATCTTTTTATATACAGTCATATCACTGGCTAATTAGAGCCAAGAGCAATGTCAATACTAAATTTGAAGAAAGGATAAAAATAACTAAATAAAAAGCTAGGTGCAATTAGAACCACTCCACTTATCTAAGAAAACTATCAATCATTAGAAGTGGAAAATGAATAAAGATAAAGGCACTGATTCTGATCATAAGCAAGTCACTTAATCTGAGCCTCAGATTCCTTATTGAAAAATGGGGATAACAATGACAGTACTACTTTGCGTGAGGATCAAATAAGATAATATACGCAGAGAATTTTGTAAACCTTAAAACATGAATGTCAAGTAGCATCATCAGCATTATAATTATCACTCCTATTTCTTGTTGGGATTACGAGGCAATTGGGGTTACGTGACTTGCCCAGGGTCACACAGCTAGTAAGTGTCAAGTGTCTCAGGCCAGATTTGAACACAGGTCCTCCTGACTCCAAGGCTGGAACTCTATCCACTGCACCACCAAGCTGCCCCAATCACTCTTATTTCTTACAAAAGTTTAATAACAAAATAGTCACTAACATTGAAGAGGACAAAGTAATTAAGAAACCCGTTCAGCCAATAAACACTTGATCTCCTTGCCAAGTGGAGAGACATGGGTATCAAGGGGAATACCAATGTAGAGTACAAACTTGTGAAATATTACAGAGGAGGATTATTTAGCAGTCTAATAATGATAATAAATATTTACATGTCATTTTAAGTTTTGAAAAGAATTTTACATGTTATCTCATTTAACCTCACAAACAGTAAAAGGAAAGGGAAAAAGAAACCCAAAGAAAGTTTAGTGTGAAAGTCAACTAAGCCACACTATTCCAAAGGTATTTATAGATGAAACTAAAAAGGAGACAACAAATAGGCAGAAAATGGAACAGATTTGTCAGCGTTTCTATTATAAACAGTCTCACTCATTGATGACAGCAGAACCACCGTATTTGGATTCTAATACCTTAGTTACTAATATATATGGGGGAAAAGAAATGAAACCTAGAAGACAAATTCAGGAAGAAGAATTGGACCAGACCAAGTTCACACAGAAGAAATCTGTGCTAGACGGTGATGAAATTTTGGGAGCATTGAGGGATTGGTTTTAAAGATATTGCAGAGAGGAAGATATAAAATGATAAGAAAAAAATCCTGTGCAGGACTTTGATACTTTAATGGATATGTAATTTCATCAATGTGAACACTTCCTTCCATAGCACAAATTGTAACATCTCCACACCTCTTTCCGTATGATACTTGTGTTGTCCTCTTATTAAGCTTCGCATTCCGTCGTACTGGACAGCTCCCTCTAGTCCCTTGGAACTACGTGGGCATCACTGAAGTTTATAGACCATCAGTTAATCCTCATTTTCATTACACAATCAGCCTCACTTTCCGGGTAGCACACTTGATTGTTAGTATCTTCACTGCAACCTTCACCTCATGTTACTCCATTGTCTCTTTTTGGTGGCTTGCCACTTTCATTCTTCAGTGATTACAGAATTCCATATTTCATAACCATATAACATCACTAAAAGAACACTAACGGATCCTCCCAAAAATGGACCTTTGTTTCAGAGAGAATTTTGGGGTCATTAAAAAGCATTGTGTAATTCTCCAAATGAAATCCAATCAATTCTCCTCCCTCATGTTCAGTGCTGATCCCAGTTCGCTGTCTCTCTGCAGTGTCTGTCACACAACACACACACACACACACACACACAGGTGTATGTGTATGTATATATATATATACACACATACATACACACACTTATATATGACACACATATACACTATATATACATACACACATATATACTATATGTATATACACACTTGTGTGTGTGTGTGTGTGTGTGTGTGTGTGTGTGTTGTGGTTATTCAGTTATTTCAGTTGTGTCCAACCCTTCATGACCCCAGTTGGGGTTTTCTTGGCAAAGATACTGGATTGATTTTCCATTTCCTTCTCCAGTTCATTTTACATAAGAGGAACCAAGACAGGTAGGATTAAGTGACTTGCCTTGTGTCACACAGCTGGTAAGTGTCTGAGACCAAATCTGAACACATAAAGATGAATTTTTCTTACTCCAGGCTGAGCATTCTCTCCACTGTACTACCTAACTGCTGCTACCATTCTCTCTCTCTCTCTCTCTCTCTCTCTCTCTGTCTCTCTCTCTGTCTCTCTGTCTCTCTCTCTCTGTCTCCCTCTCTCCCCCTACACACACACACACACACACACACACACACACATGGATAAGATCTAAGAATTGTCCACTTAGGTGCTATTCATAGCCTACCTAATGGGCATTTTGCATCCACTAGGCTTTTACTGTTTGGATATTCAGTCTCAACATTTTCCATTGATTATAGGTCTCATCTAGGACGCTCTGCAAATTTCAGAACTCATGTAAACAATGTAACACTATCCACAAAAATATATCATTTGGAAGACTTCTCCATCTATAGGGAATCACCGTTCCATTTTGACTCTGCGCTGGATATCTTCCACGAGAGTGGCAAACAGCTTTGGCAAGAAAATGTCTCCCTATTTTGTACCTTGCTTGATATTTGCTAATCAGAGGGTCATTGAACAGTGTTATCCGTGTTGTTAAAGATTTTGAGAATTTTTATGATTTTGACATATATACCCAGGAATCATCTTTTCAGAAAAGGACCCTGAAGCTAGTGTTTTACATTGCTGAATCAAATTTTTTTTATGGTCAATAGACAATAAGCACCATGAGATCCTTCTTTTATCTGTACCTTTCAGTCAATTGCATAACTGTAAAGACTGTCTACTGCAAAATGCCATTTTCAAAAACCTGCCTTTTCCTGTCTCATATTCTCATAAAGATTTTATAGAGATGGGAAAGCAGGCAAATGGATCCATAGTTATTGATATTTTCTTGGTCACCTTTTTTTTGGGTAATAATAAAGTTCATACTTTTTCCCAAGTATTTTGAATCATCTCCCTCTTTTAGCTATCTTGAGAATTGATCCCTCAATGCCCTCAAAATTGTATTACCTCAAGTATAGACCTGTTTTGTGTATACTGGGTCTCTTCCACAACCTTTTTCCATCTTTATTTGCTAAAAAAAATGCCATTTCTCTATCCTCACTCAGCACATCCAAGATATTTGAATCCAAATGAAAAACTTCTGGTGTAATTGATGGAGAAAAAAAGACTTTCTATAGAAATCTTGACAGTTGTTTTCCATTTTTGATATGTTTGTTGTCCTTTCCCCAATTTTATGCTTAAATGCTTTTAGTACAGTTTGACTTAGTTGGGTCCCTTGCCAAGATTTATGTACATTTTTAAAAAAACAAATAATTATTATTCAGAAAAGGTAATTCTGAGAACATTATGCATTACTAACCTCTATGTCTGCTTCCTCATTTCTATAAAATCTTTCTGAGAATGCTCAACAATGATCACATTGCCTGTATCTTAGGACTTAAAATTATACCCAGGAGTCTCTTAGGCTTATGTTAAAGATCTTACAAAATTCCTTGATAGATATCTTGTACCACAAGGTCAAGAGCTCCTATTCCAGATTTATATGAAGTCTGGATTCATCTTGCAGGTGGCCTGACCAAACACAAAAGGCTCATAAACAAATACTTAAAATATAATGCAATACCTGATCACCATCATTAGAATATCCTTGAAAAGTCATGGTACTTTGTAGGATCACTGGACAGATGTTTTACTTTCTCCTCAGCCCTCTACTGTCTAAACAATTTGCAGTGTCCAGATCCACTTGCCCACAAAGTATGGCTCTTTAATCCTTTCTGGTTTAGGATTATCCTATTAGTGGTCATTCTCTCCCTAAAGAAATGATGTAGTCCTGTTTATTCTGTGTATAGTTTGCTTTGTATATATTTGTTTGTATATTGTCTCCCTCATTAGATTGTGAGCCTCTTGAGGGAAGGGAACATCTTTTGCCTTGTCTTGTCTCCCCAGAAGTCAACATGGTGCCTGGCATATGGCAGGTGCTTAATAAATGTGACCTGATGGAGCTAAGCCTTGAAGGATTTAGATTGGTAGAAAGGATAGCATGCTCATAGGAAGGGACTTTAGAAGCCATCTAGTAAAATCAAACCAGAGTAAGAATCCTCTATGGCCTACTTAACATGTGCTAATCTAATCTTTCTTAGAAAATGGCCAGTGAGGAGGAACCAGTTGCCTCCCAAAGCAACCTGTTGGGTTTTTCGACAGATGAGATTGTCGGCACACTTTTCCATGTAATAAGATTGGATCCTGGAAATGGATCGCTGATCATTTCATGGAGCTCTCCCTCCTTTCCCTTCCTTGATTTTGAGAGAGTTCTGCTGTCACCTTTGGACTGTCTAGGCATGACTTTGACTGACAAGCCAGTTCCTTCCATCGTAAGGGACTGTGGTGAAAAGAAGCCTATACATGAAAGGCAGAGAGCAGAAGTCACGCAGGGTAGCAACTATGGAGTATAGACAATGGGATTCCTGAAGCCAATGCAGACACTTAGAATGAAACTGGTTAATTCTGCCATAGCCAATGACCCTTCATTTCTCTTTTCCTTTTTACTGTGATAATAAGTGTGCTGAAAATTTGAATTGTTAATCTATGAACATTTACTCAAATATAACAGAGGTAATACAGCTAGGTAGCACAGTGGATAGAGTGTGGGGCCTAGAGTTAGGAAGACCTGAGTTCTAATCCAGCCTCAGATACTTACTAGCTGTATGACCCTGGGCAAGTCACTTAACCCTGTTTGCCTCAGTTTCCTCATCTGTAAAATGAGTTGAAGAAGGAAATGGTAAATCACTCCAGTTTCTTTGCCAAGAAAACTCCAAATGGAGTCACCAAGAGTCAGACATGACTAAACAACAACAACAACAGAAGGGAGTTAAGGAAAGCCTGGCAGGGGAAAAAAACAACAATATTTGGACAGTGTACATTCTCTGGCTGGGGACCCAGAGCTGCAGAAGCAAGTTGTTGACTCATTTTTACAATTTCTCAGGGCAGAGAAAATACTTATACAGAGTTTCCCCTAGACACTGAATAAGCAGTGGGTGATGCTGGCACTGTGGTGGGACCTCTATCACCTTCCTATACTTTTTTTTTTTTGATGGTAAGGCAATTGGGGTTAAGTGACTTGCCCAGGGTCACACAGCTAGTGAGTGTTATGTGTCTGAGGTCGGATTTGAACTTGGGTCCTCTTGAATCCAGGACTGGTGCTCTATCCACTGTGCCACCTAGCTGCTCCCTCTCTCTGTCTCTGTCTCTCTCTCTCTTTTTTTTTTTTTTAGAAGAAAACCACTCCAGCAAAGGAAGTACCCAAAGAGTGTCTGGAGAAGACGTCATACCCAATGGGAGCAGTAGCATAGCCCACAAAAAAGAAGAGGATCTGAAAACCTTGGCTATCTGCCTACCATGTTAGTATAGAATAAGTGGGCCTTTCCTTTAAATGATAAATAGCACATACCTAAAATATATTGTTTGTAACAGAGATAGACGAGAATCCTTTCCAAAAAATTCAGGGGTGAAACAAGGATGTCCATTGCTTCCACTTTGATTAGACATAGTACTTTAATTCTGGCTATGTAATAAGACAAGAAAAAGAAATTGAGGAAATAACCATAGGTAAAGAAGAAATGAAATTATCACTTTTTGCAGAGTGATAGTGTACTTAAAGGACTCCAAAGGGTCAAATAAAAGTTGATTGAAACAATAGTTTTAGCTGATTTGCAGGATAGAATAAATTCACAAAATTTTTAGCATTTCTATGTAACACCAATAAAACTCAGCAAGAAAGGATTGGAAAAGAAATTCCATTTGAAATTACTTGAGAATATGTTAGATACTTGAAAGTCTGCTTTCCAAGACATACACAAAAACTTTATAAATACAACTACAAACAACTGTTTACAGAAATACAAATCTAAGTAATTAGAAAAAAGGCTGTTGTCCTTTGTTCTCAAAGAGAACCAAAATGACACCACTATGTTAGGGTCAAGTGATGGCATGTCCAGCAGTGGCTGATCAGACCAAGACAAGCCCAGAATGCTCTACCACAGGTCGGGCACAGATAGTCCATGTGAACATTTGGGGTGGATTCTCTAAATTTGCTCATCTCATGTTTCTTTTTAAGAATAAGAAAAATATTAATTGCTCATAGATAAGATGAGCCAATATAATAAAAACTATAACACTTCCCAAGTGTATTAATTAATATATTTATTCAACATCATACTAATCAAACTTCCAAAGGATTATTTGTAAACTAGGACTAGAAAAAATAATAACTAATTTCATAAGGAGGAGAAAAAAATCAAGAATCTGAAGAGATGTAATGGAAAGAAATGGGAATAAAGGGGGCCTACTGGTGCCAGATCTCAAACTGTAAAACCAAGCAGTTTCGGGGTTTTTTTGTTTTTTTGGTTAGGCAATGGGGTTAAGCGGCTTGCCCAGGGTCACACAGCTAATGTTATATGTCTGAGGTCAGATTTGAACTCAGGTCTTCCTGAATTCGGGGCTGGTACTCTTATCCACTGTACCACCTAGCTGCCCCACAGTTTTTTAGAAAACAGTTTGGAACTGGTTAAGAAATCAAGAGACTAAACAGTGAAACAGATTATTATACAACATACAAAAGCAAATGCATCTAATAAATTTCAGTAGACACAAAGACCTCAGCTTCTGGATAAGGATTCACTATTTGATTAAAAAAACACTATTGGAGAATTGGATAGTAGTATGGAAGAAATTAGATTTAGATCAACAATTCGTACTTTATACAAAAATAAGATTCAAATGGATATGTGACCTAGATATAAACAAATCATAAACAAATTAGAGAAACAGAAAAAAAATTACTTACCAGATCCATGGATAGGAAAAGTTCATGAGCAAACAAGTAATAGAAAGGATCATAAAAGGTAAAATTAATCATTTTAATTACATAAAATTTTTTCACAAAAAGATATCTAATAAAGCTAACCTCAGAAGAAAAGCAATTAACTGGGAGAACAACTTTGCGGCAAATTTCTCTGCTAGAGGTCTCATTTTCATAATACATAAGGAATTAATTCAAATTTATAAGAGCAAGTGCCATTTCTCAATTAATAAATTATCCAAGAATACAAACAGACAGTTCTCAAGGGAAGAAACTTAGGCTATCTATAACCATATGAAAAAATGTTTCAAATCACTACTAGGTAGGGAAATACAAATTAATTCTAAAATTCTACCTCATACCTTTCAAAGTGGCAAAGATGATGAAAAAGGAGAATGTTGAATGTTGGATGGTCTGTGAAAACAGGCACATTAATATACTTTTGGTGGACTTGTGAATGGATATAACCATTCTTGAAAGCAATTTGAAATTATACACAGAACGTTACTAAATAGTGCATGTGCTCTTTGACCCAGCTATTATCACCACTAGGCCTATACCTAAAAGAAAGCAAAGAAAGAGGAAAAAGTCCTTAATGTACAAAATCTTTTAAATACGTAATAATTTTATGTACAAAAATATATCTTTTTGTAGTGGCAAAAAAGAAAAGTCAAGAGGATGCCCAACAGTTGACAAATGGCTGAATGAGTTATAGTGTAGAAATGTTATGGAGCACTACTGTGCTATAAGAAATGAAGAAATAGATGCTTTCAAAAAGACATGGCAAGACTTGTAAGAACTGATGCAGAGTGAAGTAAGGTAGAACCAGAAGAATAATTTATAACATCATTATCATAAAAATAAACAATTTTGAGGATGTTTATAAATGAACAAAGAATGAAATGAGCTATTTATATAATTACAGACCAATTCATGTAATTATAGGCAATTTATATAATCACAACACCATTGTAAAAACAAACAACTAAAAGAACAGTGATTAATACAATGACGATACATGATTGCAGAGGACTGATAATGAAACATACTGCTCATAACAAAGAGGTTTGGATTTACAGAATGAGTACATACTTATATGTGTGTGTGTGTGTGTGTGTATATATATATATATATATATATATATATATATATATATATATATACACATACATTTTTTTTTACACAGTTGGGGTTAAGTGACTTGCCCAAGGTCACACAGCTAGTAAGTGTAAAGTGTTTGGTCTGAGGCCGGATTTGAACTCATGTCCTCCTGACTCCAGGGCCAATGCTTTATCCACTCCACCACGTAGCTGCCTCCACTATATATGAATATTTTTGTGTACAGACATTGGCAGAATTTGCTTACCAGTGAATATTTGCTGTAAGAATATTTGCTTATTTTCTTTTTGTTTTTCAATGGGGTAAAGGCTGGGAGGGAGAGAAAATAGATTTCTATTAATTAAAAAAAGCAGGGAAGTAGGGATGCTCCAGTTGTGAAATGTTGCATGATATTTCAGACAAGGTCACTATTTTGTTAGCCCTGTTTTACTTTGTAATAAGAGACATTTCATTGAGTAGAGTAATCTGTAAATGTATGTAATGTAAAAACAAAACTCACCAATAAAACAGAAAATGAAAAAACTTCTAGCTCCATATCACCATCGCTCCTAGATTTATATCAAGCCTGAGTTTGCTTTTCTACATACAGTACTTTTGCCTAAGAGAAAATGAGGATGGATGGCCTGAGTAGAGTATGCTTGTTTGGGAATAGTTCAAAATAATGCCAAATAATAGAAGGTTAATAATAGCATTTCTGCTCTCTATCACTTGCCCCTACTACTAGTTGCCTCTCCTAAAAATGTTCCCTGTCTCCGTGGTCATTTAGCCAGCAACCTAGTCGGTCTAATTGAGACTAAGGCTTTCTCATGCTGACAAAGGCATTAACTACTGTATGGTAATATATAGCCGTGCAGGGCATATCCACTGTCCCTCTCAGGGCTAAACTTCCAGTGGGAAGGGAAAGGTTGTAATGGAAAGGTTCACCGGGAATGTGGTTACTTTATATGTCATGAGAAAAAACACTCACAGGGAGATTTACCCTGGGGCTTTCAGATTGCATCAGGTTTGTGTGGTTTTTGATTCTTTCAGTCTTTCAACCCAAGGCTGCTGGCTTGTATAAACATGAGAATACCAAGCCCAGCTCAACTTAAAGCTGAGTTTCACCTCCATCAGGCAACACATATCACCATTTTCCAAGGCTTTTTTTTTTAATTCAAATGTTGGGCTGCTTTTGGCCCATAAACTATGGAGTTTCCCTTTGCCTGGAATCTCTTTTTTTTCCATTTGAATATGCCTGAGCAGTGCAGTAATTTTCCATCTCATTTCTTATTTCTTCAGAGAGAACCAAGGTTTTGTGAAACTGTGGTCTGACATCCAATACCTGGTCATACTTGACTTCATCCACAAATTCCCACCCTATCTTTGAATGAAATCTGGACCATTCAAAATCTGTGGGCAAACAAAGGCCCGACTGTGAAATTCTGTTTCCTTAGCTAGAGTGATGCAACTTCTCCCTACCCTTTTCCTTCTCAAAACAAGCCAATAAAAATAAAACTGCATACATAGCTTTTATGTATGATCTTACTAAATAGCCCAAAGAATGTATTTATGTTTTCAGCCAGTGTCTTAGTGACTCTTTTATTGATGTTGCCCGATAAAGGAAGGTTCATTCTATGCCCCCACCTTCTTGGTGCATTATGAAGAAGGAGGAATAAAAAGCAATTGGGAGTTAGTGTCATTAGGGAGCTTTTGAAATGCGAAATGAGCTTCCCAAAAGAGCTGCCAATGATATCTTCACTTGGGGCCTAAGTGACCTATGATTCACAGAGCTCTTAAACAGATCTGTTCTCTTAAATTGATCCTCTGTCAGAAGATTTTCTGAAGCAGTGCTGGGGAACTTTTCCTCCGGCAGGTTTTCAGGTTTGGATATGGAAAGTAAAGCAGTAAGGTCTATTCAAATTTTGTGTCTGAAAAAAAGTACAGTGGAAAAAAATGCTCTGGCTCTAGGGTCAGAGGCCTTGGGTTCAAATACTGCCTTTGAGATGTTGGGAAAGTCATGTAAGCTCCCTGAGTCCCAGTTGCACTGCTAAAATGAGGGGGTCAGACCAGATGGCTGTTAAGGATGCTTTTAGATTCAGACCCATGATCCAATGAAACATCTTGTCAAATGTACATAATGTAAAGTAAGAAGAGGTGGAGGAAAGGAGGTGGACATGTGAGACTTGTGACAGACCGCCTACCCAGGGGTGGGGAACCTTCTGCCTCAAGGCCACATGTGACCCTCTAAGTCCTCAAGTGTGGCCTTTTGAATGAGTCTAAGTTTTACAGAATAAATCCTTTTATGAAGGGGATTTCTTCTGTGAAGTTTGGATTTGGCCAGTTCCCCACCCCTGGTCACTTCCAGGCCTTCTCAGCTTTCCCTCTGGGGCAACCTAACTCTAAGCACCCAGCTGGCAAGGTTGTCCTTCCTGTAGGCATATGACAACAGGAATAACTAGCATTTATATAGTATTTAAGGTTTTTTTGCTGAGTTGTTTGTCAGTCATGTCCAACTCTTTGTGACCCCATTTGGGGTTTTCTTGGCAAAGACATAAGAGTGGTTTGTCCTTTCCTTCTCCAACTCATTTTACAGATGAGGAAACTGAGGCAATCAGGGTTAAGTGACTTGCCCAGGGAGACACAGCTAGTAAATTTCTGAGGCTGGATTTGAATTCAGGTCTTCCTGACTCTAGGCCAGGTACTCTACCCACTGTGCCATCTAACTGCCCAAAATTACCAATATTCATATGAAAAAAATGACCCGAATCACAATATGAGAATTACAAATTAAAGCAACTCTGAGGTTCCACCTCATACCTGTCAGAATAAAGAGGATAATAAAAAAGTAAAATAACAATTGTTGGAGGGAACTATGGGAAAAGAGGCACATTAATGCATTCTTAGTGGAGCTATGACTTGCTAAAGCCGTTCAGAAAAGTAATTTGAAATTACGCCTAAAAGTTACTCATCTGCGCAAACCCTTTTACCCAAAGATATCATTGCTAGGTCTATATCCCCAAAGATATCAAAGAAAAAAGAAAAGGGTCTATCTGTACAAAATTATTTGTAGCAACTCTGAGCTACCACCTCACACCTCTCAGATTGGCTAAAATGACAAAAAAGGAAAATGATAAATGTTGGAGAGAATGTGGGGAAATTGAGACATTAATGCATTGTTGGTGGAGTTGTGAACTGATTCAACCATTCTGTAGAAGAATTTGGAACTATGACCAAATGGCTATAAAACTGTGCATACCCTTTGACCTAGCAATACTACCAAAGAGATTTTTTTAAAAAGGGGGGGAGGGTGGAACATGTGGAAATGGACCTATTTGTACAAAAATACTTATAGCAGCTTTTTTTTTTGTGGTAGCTAAAATTTAAAACAAAGGGGATGCCCATCAATTGGGAAATGGTTGAACAAGCTGTGATATATGATTATGATGGAATATTATTGTGCTATAAGAAATGATAAGCAGAAAGATTTCAGAAAAACCTAGAAAGACTTACATGAACTGATGCAAAGCAAAATGAGCAGAACCAGGAGAATGTTGTACACAGTAACAGCAATACTGCATGATGAAGAACTGTGAATGACTTAGTTATTCTCAGCAATGCCATGATCCAAGACAATCTCAAAGGACTCATGATGAAGTGTGTTATGCACCTCCAGAGAAAGAGCTGATTTTGTCTGATTACAGATTAAAGCATGCTGTTTTTCGCTTTCTTTTCATCTTTCTTTATCTTTCTTTCAGTTCAAGTGTTCTTGTACAAAATGACTAATATGGAAATGCTTTAATGATTACACATGTATAATCTATATTGCTTACTGTTTCAGGGAGGGGGGAGGGGAGGGAGGAAGGGAGGGATAGAATTTGGAACTCAAAACTTTTTTAAAATGTTAAAATATTGTTTAACATGTTATTAGGGAAAAATAAAATACAATGAAAAATTTTGTAGCAGTTTTTTGTAGTAGCAAAAAACTAGAAACTAAAGGGCTGCCCATCAATTGAGAACTAGCTGAACAAATTATGGTATATCAATATAATGAAATATTATTGCACTATAAGGAATGATAGATTGTTTTAAAGACACCTGGTAAGGTTCATGTGAACTGATATAGAATAAAGTGATCAAAACCAGGAGAAACATATATAATATAATATTATTAATCTTAACACTTAATGAAATTAATTAATTAATAATGTTAATTATATATTTAATATATTATACATTTTATTTATGTATGTACATACATATGTATACATATAACAAAATATTATAAATACAACTTTGCAAGACTTAAGAGCTCTGATCAATGCCATGAACTTCCCAGATTTCAGAGGAATGACAATGAAGCATGCTTTACAGGTATTGTCAGAAAAGTGATAGAACAAGATGCAAAATAAAATACACATTTTTGGACATGGTCAATAAAGGATTTTTTTTTTTTTGCTTGACTATAGGTGTTTATTACAAGAGATTTTTTCTTTTTTTTTTTGGTTAAATGATGGATGGATGGATGCAAATTAAGAGGGAGTGTTAGTAATATAGCAGATGAAAAAAGGGAAGAAAAAGAAAAGAAAGAAAAGATGCTCATTGAAGCCTTTTTTTTAATGCACAAAAAAAGGAAGAAAGATCAGAAAGAATCCTAGACAAGCAAGACAGCTTTGAAAGTTTTATGTTGATTTTATTTTGTAAAGAAAAACAAGTTGTACTTACTAGATTTTCAGTTTCATGTATAATTTTCTGTTTCTGTTCTTGTGTTTGTATAAAGTTTCATTTTATTTGGTTTTTACTAAGTTCTGAGTAAAAAGTTTTTTAAATTAAAGACTTCACTGAAACATGGGGTTTCATTACAATTAATTATATTCATTCTCAACTGTCTGATTGCTGGCTAAAACTGGGATAAGCAGCTACTTCTGTGTTCCCATCAGTGAAATAATGTGCCCCTCCATGGTATCAAGGCTGTCATTAGGTTACAACTGATGCTCTGGATAGACATCTAAAACATTTGTTTTTAAAATGAATAGTGTGCTTATAAAATGAGCCCAGATAAACAACGATAACAGCTTCTTCTCAGTCACTACCATGAACTGGAGTAAACTCCACCCACTGAATCTCCCCAGTGACTGGCAACCTATTCCCGTCAGGTTTGGTCCTGGGGACTTTGAAGTACAGAATGTTTCTGTCATTCCTTTGGAAGCTGTATAATGTTGTGGGTGGACAACTTGAACTTTTCTTTGTCCATTTCCTTTCTTTACTCTTCCTTGGCTATTTCACTTTAGCCTAGACAAAGGTTTTCACCAATTGTTTGTTTGTTCATTTTTAATTATTATATATTAACTTTTTCAATCTCCCAGATTTGCTTCCCAACTCCTCCCACTTTCATGGTTATTATATTATGCATCTTATGGAGGTGAGAGAAGACTCATCATAGCAGGTGGTAAAGGGAAGAGAGTTCAAGACAAAGTCAGGAAAAGTGAGGTCCTTTTTCAAACTCCCGGCCAAGTTGTTTAACTTCAGTCTCTTTATTTGTAAAATGAAAGTAATAGTAAGACTTAAGATTGTTGTGAGGAGGGATTGAGATCACCTATGTAAGACTTAAGAACTACTTTGAGCAATTAAGCCATTTTGACTCTTATAAAAACACAAATTAATTATAAAGGACATATGAAGAAAGATGCTATCTGTATCCAGAGAAAGAACTGATAAATAGAACTAAGTATAGAATAACTTTACACACACACACACACACACACACACATATATATATATACCTATTTGTGTCTAATGGTAGCCATCTCTAGGGTGGGGGGAGGGGGGAGGAAGGAAGAAAAAGGGAAAAAAAGAAATTTACATGATAACTTTGTTGCATTTTTGGAGGGAATAGTAAGTTGTACATGGTAGATTTGCAGTTTCATGTGCAATCATCTTTTTTATTGTACTGTGTTACAAAAATGCTTATTTTGTTCTGTGAATTGAAAATAAAATAAATTTTTAAAAAATAAGAAAAAAAGAAAATCTAAAAAAAAGAGGCTTTCCTAACCTTGGAACTTTATTAAATGTTAGCTAATACTGTACTGTTTTGAATGCCTACTAAAATTATTACTGTTAAGAACCTGATTTATTTCAATTCCACCTCATTTCTTCTAGCCTTAAAGTTTGCTTTAGCCTTTAACTTATATAACTCTCAAAAGTTGTAATTTGGGGAAGGTTTAAAAAATTGAAGTGGTGACATCTGTACTATCCCACAACCTGTGAGAGGCAGCTTGGGGAGAGGGTGGACAACAAAGTCAAGAAGACCCAGGTTCAAATCCTGCCCCTGGCAGATACTGGCTATGGGACCATGGGTGAAGTCAGTTAGCCACCCAGTTGACCAGTTAGTGGAAAACATGTTCAATTTGGAGTTACAGGATTAGGAATTCTGGGTAAGGAAATTACTTAACCTCTTTGGGCTTCAGTTCCTCATCTGCAAAATGAGAGGGTTGGATGAGTAAACCTCTAAACTCCTTTCCAGCTCTATCTTTATGATCCTATAAATTGCAGAGTAATTCCCAGTCCCTTCAAAAAAAAAACCCATTACCCCCCTAGCCCTACATCCCTCCCAGGCAGTAGAACCAGGGGAAGGCTTTTAAGGGGAAGAGAACAAACATTTATTAAGTACAAATGAGCCAGACATTGCTAAGCGATTTACAAATAAAATATTATTTCATTTGATCTTAAGTACTCATCAGTTCTCACTCTGTCAACATGTCCCTGACAGCTATCTTCCCATAGAAATATTTACTTTCCAAATGTAGATTGACCAGGTCTGAGATAGTCTTGCCTCTATTCAGGGTAAGTGGGACTTGTATTTGCAGTTTTCTACTTTGTCCTTCTTGGAAAGGGTTTAGAACAGACCCTGACTCCAGGGATGTCATTGTAGTTGTTAAGTGATGTCTATATCCCGTGCTCAGGGATGCCCTCACTCTGGCTCTCATCTCCTGGGGTCTCATTAGGAATCATTCCAAAAATGACTCAGTGGTTTATAAATTGCTTTCAAGTCTTCTTAGCAACAGGCACAAAGAGCCTACAGAACAGATGATTCCATCAATGGTAGACAAGTTCAGCCCACCTTAAGAAAACAAATATATGAAAGTTTGAAATAAAAAAAGAATAAATTAATAAGCATTTGTATACCAAAGGATGTCTCACAGGATACCTTCAACCAACAGTACCTCAGGTACATTTAGAATCACGAAGCTGGAAGTAACTTGACTTGACAGTCAATTAATAAGCATTTTTTGAGCACTTACTATATGCCTGGCAGTATGCTAAGTACTGTAATACAAAGAAAGGAGGTGGGGGACCAATCCCTGCCTTCAGAGAGCTCACAGTCTAATGGGGGAAACAACATACAAACAACTATGTACAAACAAAGTATATATGGGATAAATTGGGGGTAATTTCAAGGGGAAGGCACTAAGGTTCAGGAGAACCAGGGACAACTTCTTTCAGAAAGTGGGACTTTCGCCAGGAAACAGAGATGAGGAGGGAGAGAGTTTTAGGCATGAGGGATAGCTAGTGAATATGCCTGGAACAGGGAGATGTAGGGAACAAAGAGGCCAGAGTCACTGGATCATAGAATGTGTGGTGGGAGACTGGAAATGTAGAAAGAATTCAGGTTATGGAGAGCTTTAAAAGCCAAACAGAATATTTTCTATTTGATCCTGGAGGTAATAAACTGGAGTTTATTGAAACTTGGCAGGTTATCTAGTTCAAAACTAGTTATCTAGTTTTATAATTGAAGAAACTGAGTTAGAGGAAGGTTGTGACTCCTGCCCTTTAACAGGAAGCTAATTAGAGCCAGAACAGGGCGTAGAACCCAAGTCCCCAGATTTCTTTTACTAAAGTCCCCTTTAGTTTACAAAACCTATGATGCTACTTGCCTTTCAAAGAGGTGTGTGTATAAGGGTGAGGTGTGGGAGGGAGATTAAAAAAGCTAAAATGTTGGCAGTCATTGCCAAATGAATGTGAAATCGAGGGAGGAAACTCTTTCTACCAACCCTGATATTCACCTTTCCAGTAATTTATAGTTATTAGAGAGTTTCCCAGAGCACTGAGAAGCTGTAATTTACCTAGAGGACTCGAACCCAGGTCTACCTCCTACAGCGGCTTGCTCTTTTTCTATTATACTGGCTCTCTTAGTAATTGAAAGCAATTTCTTCTTTTAATTAGTTTAATCATTTCCTTTTTAATTCTATTTAAACTGTTGATTTACTTACTCCTTTTGCATAGTGCAAATAACTCAACTCTTCTATTACCAAGTTAAGTGACCTCGGGTAATTCACTTCTGTCTGGGTCTTAGTTTCCTCATCTGTGTAACATGAAGGATTTATACTAGTTGGTCTATAAGATCTCTTCTAACTCTAAAAACTATGATCTGAATTCTTCACAAACTACCAGAAATTTATAATTAATGTATGTTTTATTCTATAATTTGTCAATGAGAAACCAGATTTTAAATTGCCAAAAGTCCTTTTACTGAAACTTTTCAGGAATATGACTATTCCCTATGGCAATCAATGATTCAACCAACTCGAATATTTTCTGTCCACATCAGAAAAGTTCACCATAAATTCCATTCAATATTTATTAAGCACTTAAAATCTGTGCATGTAGTACAAATGTGCCCTGTCCCTGACCTGCCCTGTCCTCAAAAGGTTTACAATTTGATAAGAGTAAAAGACATGAATTCAAACAAAATATTAATTCTTTCCTAGTGATGAAGAATCCAGTTCTCTCCTCTCATGAAGTCAACGCTTTGCCTTGACAAAACCACCTTGAGATCACTTACCTGTGTCAATTTTTGAAATCTGTGAAGAAATCTTAGTCTGTCCCTCTCAGGTTAATATTTGAAATATCTTGGTAGTGTTTACTAATGAGAGAAGACTAAATGCTTCATCCTCCACTTGTTTCTCTACAATGAAGCCCAAAGGTATTCTTCCCTTCCTACCTGGCCATCCCAACCAGAAATCTGGTAGGGTCTAGTGAGGAACTCTGTTATCTTATCTCCTCAAGTAGAGAAACAGCCAATGTGTAGTTAGGCTACATTAAGAGGGACATGCTGTCTAGGACTAAGGAGATAAGAGTCCCACTAGATTCAGACCACACTGGTTTCTTCTCTTAAAGACCAGCCTTAACCCCAAATCAGTCTGGTTCCAGACCAAGCCCTACTTGATCACTGTTTGGGCCTGACTGGCTCAGAATGAATGCAAATAACAATTGTTTCTATCTTGACCAGAAACCCTGAGGGTCTTTTCCTTCCAGATTTTTTTTTCTAAAGATGCCATTCTTTGCCTCATTTTATCAAGTCTTAATCACTGAATGGGCTCTGCCTCAGTCAGACTGAGACCTGTTCAAGACATTAGCTTGAAAAGGCCAAGGTTCTGCACTGCATCCTGGGCCATCTCCAGTTGTCCTAATCCATATCTTGCCACTGGACCCAGATGGCTCTGGAGGAGAAAGTGAGGTTGGTGACTTTGTTCAGCCCTCCCTCACTTAAATCCAATTCACTTGCATGTCATGGCATCACCTTCCTGATGTCATGTCCTTCGAGAACAAAGGAAAACAGCAACAACATAGGAAGGAACAATTAATTGTGTTCAGTTCTGGGTACCACATTGGAGGAAGGACACTGGTAAGCTGAAAATTATCTATAGAGAGGGTAACCAAGATTGTGAATGGCCTCAAGATCATGTCATAGGAGGACTGAAGGGATGTTTAGCCTAGAGAAGGGAAAATTTAATGGAGCACATAACAGTTACAATATCTTCAAGTATTTTAAGGTCAGTATGATGGAAAAGGAAAAGATTTATTCCGCCTGATCACAAGTGCAAAATTAGAAGCAATGACTGGGAGTTATCAAGAGGAAGATTTTACTTCCATATAAAGAAAAATTTTCTAACAATCAGAGTTCTCCAAAAGTAGAGTTAGCTACCTCAGGAGGTAATGGGTTCCCTTTTACTGGAGATCTTCAAATAAAGGTTGGATGATCACTTGGTCATATTATAGAAGGGTTGGATTAGATGGTCTCTGAGATCCAGTTAAACCACAAACATTTATTACCTTGTACCAGGTACTATGCTAAGCACAAAGAAAAGGCAAAAACCTCTCTAAGACTCTGTGATTCTTATATCATCATAATAGATGCATGAGAGGGCTGTCTAGTTGTTTTCAGGGAGCATTTCATTTATTTGAAGGCTATGGGGGTTGGATTTCTCTCAAGTAAAAAAGAGAAGGCAGGACACTTTTAGGAATTCAAAGTAAAAAAAGCCCTTTTATTTTAAAATATGACACTGAGTCTGCTCTGCTGGGACCATCAGAGTCTGATTTAACTCAAAGGGTACAGTCGATTTTCTTCTCCAACTATTCAGATGCTCACACTTCAAACACAACATCAGATGTTCCATGTCGTTTCCCATGGATAGACTGCAGGCTTTCTAAGGGCAAATACTGTTTTTTCTTAAGACTTTGCTTCACTAAACACCTAGCACAGTGCCTGGTACATAGTAGGTATTTAACAAATGCTTATTGATTGAGAGGTCTAAAGAGATATATTATTATTCCCATTTTGCAGAAGGAAAAATAGAGGCAGAGAAGTCAAGAGACAGTATGATATAGTAGAACTGAACTAGGAGTCTGGAGACCTGGGTTATAGTCTAGACTCTGTTATTAATGAGCTCTAAAGGTTGTTTGTATGACTTTAAGCAAGACATTTTCCTGGGCTTTAGCTCCCTTATCAGTGAAAGGAGGGGGCTGGGATACTAGATGAACTCTAAGACCCTCCCAGCTCTCTGATTCTAAGGAGATGAGATTTGAACTCATATCTCCATTGAAGATATTTTATAGCAATTTTGTGTTTTGTAGGGTGAGAGGAGACAAAATGTCAATAATCTTTTTAACTTTCAAGGTGAAAAAGCCATACCCGCAACAGAGAAACCATGATGGACTTTGGGTTTCCATTCTAGGCATCATAAGAAATGGCTGCCCATACTGGGATGGCAGGAGGACCACTGAGATTCTCTGTCTGCTATCTAAGAAAACAGTGTAGAACAGTGGAAAGGGCACTGAATGTGGAGTCAGAAACTTGGGCAGATAACAACCATTGTGAGCATCATTCTCTTCTTCCGCAAAATGGGGAGCATGTGTGTACTAACAACAGGTTACCATGAGGAAAGATGTTTGTGAATCTTTATTATTAATTTTTTTAAAAGCAGTGGGGTCAAGCTCTGGATCTGGAATCAGAAGAGGTGTCATTTTGAATTCTAACTCTGACATTTACTAGCCAAGGCACCATGGCTAAATTCCTTAACCTCTTTGAACCTCAGTTTCCTCATCTATAGAATGAAGTTAATCATACCTGCCGTACCTACCCTGTAAGGATGTTGTAAGGATGGAATTGTAAGTAATGTGCTTTATAAACCTTAAAGTGTTATGTAAATGTTTGCTATTATTAAGCCCATTTTTTGGTGCACATGACCCTCATCAGTCAACTTTCCCAACCCCAACACACACCCTCACAACCAGAGAGTTAGATCAGGAAGAAGCTAAATGTACAGTACACAGAGCATAGTAAGACCAGCCCTGCATTAGACTGAGGAACCAGCCTTTTACTCTAACGAGTTACAATGGTCCCTCTTTCCTTCTAGACATCCTCACCCAAGACACATCGGTGTCCTGAGCTCTAGTATCTTTGCCAGCTCTATTACCTGTTCATTCAAAGACTCCTATAGGTGTCTGTGTAATGGTGGATAACCAGTTGTCTCTGTTGTGTTCAGTCATTTCAGTCATGTCTGACTCTTTGTGACCGCATTTGGGGTTTTCTTGGTAAAGATCCTAGAGTGGTTTGCCATTTCCTTTTCTAGATCATTTTACAGATGAGAAAACTGAGGCAAACAGGGTTAAGTGAATTGTCCAGGGTCACATAGCTAGTATCTAAGACCAGATTTGAACTCAGGTCTTCCTGACTCCAGGCCCCGCACTCTATCCACTGCACCACCTAGCTGCCCCACACCCCTTAAAAAAAAAAAAAAAAAAAGATGAGCAGGCTTTGCTCTCTGATACCTACCTAGCTGCTTTTCCCTAAAGATATCTGACGTGTCCAAAATGAGTGAAAATGAAGAATTCTGAATACTTCATACCAAACAGGCAAACCTTTCCAGCAATCCTGTAGAAATAAACCCATATACCATAATGGGGTGCCATTAGGAAGGATTCTATGGAATTAGTAGGTAGAAGGAAACACCTTTGGAGCAGAGGTGTCAAACATGAAACTGGCAATTCTCTTCAGTTTAGCCTGAACCAGATTAAAATATAATTGGGAAATATTTAACAAAATAAATAGAAATAAAATAAAGGATAGATAACACTGCATTTTAAAACTAAGTCACTACATGGCCTGCATGGATCATTTTGTACAGATTAGTGGCTCCTGTTTTTTTTTTTTATTTGAGTTTGACCCCACTGCTATAGAGATATTCTAGTCCAACCCCTGTATCTTACAGATAGAGAACCTGAGGGCCAGAGAAAGGAAATTATTTGCCCAAAGTGACAAAGCTTGTCAACAGAGCCAGAATTTGAACCCAAGTACTGAGATTCTGAATTCAGAGGGTCTTTCATTACATTGCAGGGCTATTCCTTTCACTCACTCCTCACTCCTTACCCTGCCCCTCCAACTCTAATAAATAAGTGAAGAAGGTCACATTATTTTCCTGCTAAACATAGGAGAGGTTATAATCGTCCTCCCTGGGAACAGGTATATTTAACTGACCAGGTTGAAATATAACTCCATTAACAAAGATGATGGACATCAGATCATATTGGAAAAGGGAAATTTTGGGAAGTCTGCAATAAGCAGATAACTACAGAGCATAGGTAACTGGTGATGGGCTGAACATCCAGTGGTATCTATAATGGTTTCTATAAGGCTCCAGGAGAATTGAATTCAGAACCATTCCAATTTAACCCCTAATCGTCCTCCTGCATCTCACTCCCCTTTATCCCTCACAAAGCGTTAAGATATACATGCCATGTCAAAGAATAAGATTGCACCGAAACTTTTATTTTACTCATTTGGGAAATAATTACAGTTGATAAAGAGGAGAGAATAACTAATGATTGAGAGACACAGTCGAAGGAGAGCAGGGTACAAGGTATAATTGGACGGTAACAAGGAGAAACTGTCAGGATTGAATGGAATCTTAAGAGGGAAAATTGTGTCCATTAAGTGAGAAGGAAAATGCTGATTGTTATGCACTGATTTCAGGGAAGTCAAGGGCTTTGCAATCCCTTGTAATGCTCAGGCAACTGCACATACATAGAGTGTATATTCCTAAATCTTCGTTCAGTGTAGGAACAAAGTTTTGGAGACAGAAGGAGACTAAAGAGTAAATAACTACTTCTTATGAGCTTATCTGGTTTATAATTAATACATTTGACCTTACCCAACCATTCATTCTCTTATTTACTTAGAAATCAGGGACCCTGAAATTTTGACTGTATGAATTTGGAATATCTCTGTGTGTGATATGCACTCCTAGACATTGATCATCTTTTGGTATAGTTTTGTTGGCTCTGGACCTTGGTGAATCACCAACACAGAAATCAGATTTAGCACAGTTAATTAGATTAACATCCCATAGTCCAATTCAGTACCTATGTATAGTCAGGGATTTTCATTTCAGTGTATGTGTATGTGTTTATCTTTCAGTTTGTTTTTTTCTCCCTACCGCATTCAGTCTCCTTTTTAATGTGTGTTCATTACGTATCTCATTTATTAAGGGCAGATGGCCTGGGTGCAATGTTAACAAACTTCTCCCTGCTGACCATCAGTATGGTTCGTGTTTGCCCCCACCCAGACTTCTTTCTGGCAACATCTGAATTTGGCTTGCATTTCTACCTCTCTCCTAGCAGCATTCAGTTTCCCTCTGCAAACAAAAAAAACTCCTGAAAAAAAAATTGAGTACAAAGCATATTTATTACAAAATGTAATTAACAGAAATGGATTTCCACCCAAGTTCAGTTAGCAAAGGAATTGTGCCAGTTTCATTCTCCCACATAGACAAAAATCCAGAAAACCAACAAAAGTCCCAGTAGTGGTCTAGAGTTGGAGAACTCAGTGCAAACAGCATCCACAGCTCACCACTGACCTGATTTCTCCAAGTCAGGTTCTCACTTGCTTTGAAGTAGCACCTGCAACTTTAATTGCAGCATTCCACCCACCTACCACCACCACTAAGCACTTGCTGGTGGTGCTGCTACTACTGCCTTTCACTACAATGCTGCACCTCCTTTTATCTTTGCCCTTGTACCTGCCTTTGTTTTTAGAGTGTCAACAATGAGGCTTTAGAAACCTCAGCCATTCTGGTACATGGCTTCCTTTCTTCTTTCATTACATTATGGGAAATTGAGCCCTTTCCTATCAATGTAAGCAAATGGTAGTTATCAATTTTGCCCCAAATGATCCATAATTACTTTAACTTCTACACCAAACGCTGATGATTACTTGATTGGTGCTTTATATTTTCCAATAGGTTTTAAATGCTTTAACTCATTTGCACTCTGGCAACCTTGTGAGCCAGATGGGACAGACACCACCACCCCCATTGTTCAGATGGGAAAATTATGACAAAGAGAGGTTAAGTGATTTACCTAAAATTGCATGGCCAGTTTTCATCTTCCTGTCACAACATGCTACTGAGTAAATTCTCCAATAAGAATTATAGAAATGTTATTTTTACATTCAAACTTCATTACTGACACCAAAATTGGTATGAGTGTCAAGGTTTACTTAAACACTTTTTCCATCTGAACCTTTGTATCAATTTGACCATTTATGACTCTTTGTTTAGGCTTGAGGATAAGTTTTGGACATCTTTCTAAATATTTTATATCAAGGGTGAAAAGCATTACGTACCAAGCAGGTGAAATGAAAAGAGTAGTTATTTATGCCAGATCTCAATTTACCAACAACTTAGCCTAGAAAATCTGTGGAAAAAAGATAAGCCATCTTCATTGCTCCTATTAAATATAATTAAACTCTCTCTTAATGCCACGTGCTCTTGGAACAAAAGTTATATTTTCATAAGCATCTTGTTTCCAGAATAGCTGCTATCTTGTCTGATTATCTCGGTTCTGTTTTTCTCATAAATTTCAAAACCAGAACAGGAAAAAGGTTGGTATTTTTCTCCCAAACTCAGACTAAACTTACTTTAACTTTACTGATCATGGAGATTTGTATTTATGATTAACAAGGGAAGTGCTCATCAGGGATAGAAAAGTTGGCTCAGGAAAAATGTCTTCTTTCAAGTCCTCATGTCCAAACAAGTCTTTGACTGATTGCAGTTAAATTTGGAACATTTTGGATTTACCAGTCTCTTCAAGCATGCTTAGTTTTTAATAATAGCTACAGTTTCCCATGAGAATGAAAACAGACCAGTGTTATTTTTCTCTCCTAATGCCCTAACTTCTAGATGAGCAGAACCAGAGGGCAAACTTCTACCATCTTAGAAAATCCTAGGATCATAGGATTTAAGTACAAGATGTGATGTAAAGTCACTTGACTTTAAGTCAAGAAGTCTTTATTTTAACTTTCCTCAAAAATTACATTTCAGAGGGTGGAGCCAAGGTGACAGAGTGAGAATTAGCAACTTCACTTCAGTTCCTCCAAAATCTCTTCCACAATGACCTAGAAAATGTGCCAAACCAAATTCTGAATGGGAAAGGCAAGACAAAATCACAGTGAGAAATTTTTCCAGCCCAGGGCAGCTTAGGAGGACAGAGAGAGAGGCCAATAAACACTAAGATGGGGGATGGCTAGGACCATAGTACAGCAACAGAAGTGGCATTGGGTGGTGGTTATCGCAGCAGTGGCAGATAGCAGCTCATGCCCAGGAACAGCAAAGGGACTGAACACCTGGACAGAAAGAGATCTTGGGGAATCCTGCACTAGTAGTAGGAGCAGTGGGATGCCATCTATCAGGTCTATCACCCATTACCTAATTCTGGGCACAGTTCCAGGATAAAGGGGAGCAGCTGTGGTTGAGAGGGAGCAGGGGCTGTATTCACATAAGGAGCAGTGTATTCACATAAGGAGAGTAGGAGCACAGTGAATATACCTTTCCCTCCTCCATGTTGGAAGCATCTAAAACTTGAAAGCCCACAGACTGAGCTCTAAAAGCAACAGAAGATCATCAAAGATAGAAGCTCAGACCAGACATCCTCCTCACCCCCACAGGTGAGCAGAGCCCAACTTTAACATGAAGTCTAAAGTCAAGAAATAGAATGGAAAATGAGCAAATAACAACAACAAAAAAAAAAGAACATGACCATAAAAAGCTACTAGAGTGACAGGGGAATGTAAGACACAAACTCAGAAGAAAACAATGATTTGAAAATATCTACAATGAAAGCCTCAGGGGAAAAAAAATGCAGATTAGATACAAACCTAGCAAAAATTCCTAGAAGAGCTAAAGATATTTTTTAAAAGAGAAAAAAAAAGATTTTAAAAATCAAATAAAACCTGTAGAGGAAATATCAGAAAAAGAAATGAGACCTATGTAAGAAAATCATGCAAATGGAATATCTTGGTAAAAAAAAGTCATGAAAAATGCTGAAGAAAACAACTCCTTAAAAATTATAATTGATCAAATGCAAGCTAATGATTCTACAAGATGTCAAGAAACAAAACAAAGTCAAAAGCCTGAAAAAATAGAAGAAAATGTGAACTATCTCACAGGAAAAACTGACCTGGAAAATAGATTGAGGAGAGATCATTTAAGAATTACTGGGGTACCTGAAAGCTATGAACAAAAAAAAAAGAACCTAGACATCATATTTCAATAAATTGTGAAGTACAATTGCTCAGATATCTTAGAACCAGAGGGCCAAGTAGAAATTGAAAGAACATACCAGTCACCTCCTGAAATAAATCCCAAAATGAAAATTCCCAGGAATATTATAGTCAAAATCCATAGTTCCCAGGTCAAGGAGAAAATATGACAAGCAGCCAGAAATAATTCAAATACCATGGTACCATAGGCTGACACAAAATTTGGCAACCACAACCATAAAAGAACAGTGGACTTAGAATATGACATTCCAGAAAGCAAAGGAGTGAGGATTATAACCAAGAATAACCTAACCAGCAAAACTGAGTATAATACTACAGGGGGGAAATGGAAAATGATATTTGTTGGGAGAATTTTCCCATGGGAGTTCTAGCTTCTCTTGGCAGAAGCTGAGGGTCACAACCTGTTGTGTGGCAAAAACAAGGAAGTCTCATAAGACCTCTCCTTTGCTGACACGCAGCTCCCACGGTTGGCTTGGCTCTCCTCTCATTGGGAGAAAAATCCTACTCATACCCCTGACACAAGGGCTGCAGGTGTCCAGCAGACTTGGTGATTGGCTATCATGTGGAGATCATGCTTTGATCAGGTGTTACTGGGATATAAAAGAAAGCTACTAGCACTTAATAAACGGAGCTTCTGCCATCTTGCTGTCTCCCGCCTCTTCAATACGCCTCCGGGTTAAGAGTATTGAGCTGGTCTCATGCTCACCACTGCAGCGGCCGCATCAGATATTTAATGAAATAGAAGATTTTCAAGCATTCTTGATGAAAAAAAAACAGTTGAATAGAAATTTTTACATTCAAATACAAGACCCAAGAGGAGCATAAAAAAGTAAACATAAATGAGAAATCATAAGGGACCAAACAAGGTTAAACAGTACACATTCCTATGTGGAAAGATAATACATGTAACCTCCAGAATTTTATTACCACTAAAGCCTTTAGATGGAGTCTACTTAGACTGAGGACATAGATGTTATGTTGGGATGATCTCAAAAGAAAAATGGAAGATGAGAAAAATCTTCAATTTATATAAACTTTGGAAATCATATCTAAATGAAATAAATGACATTATTAGTGCCTGTATCTCAAATGATTTTGAAAAGGAAATGGGCATACTTATAGTGAAATTTTTAAAAACCGTTTTTTAAGTTTTACCATATAAATTAAAATAACAGAAAAATTATATCCAAACAGAGCTTTGAAAAGCTGATATTTCCTATAGCCATCAAGAAAATGAATTCTCCCATTGTATTTCACAGAAAATGTAAAAACGTTTCAGGACCTGAATGTAGCAGTATATGCAATAGCTTTTGCCACAGAAAAAAATATAGAAAGTAAGATAGAGCTATCAAAAAATGCCCCTAAGGACCAGACCACCATGGCAGAAATGACTTAAGTAAGATAATGATAATAATAATAATTAATAATAATAATAATAATACTTAGAATTTATATGGTCAGTAAGCATTAATTAAGTGCCTACTATGTGCCAGGCACTATGCTGAGCATTCAGAATGCAAAGCGAGGCAAAAAAACAGTGCCTGCCCCCATGAAACTCACAATCTAAAGGGAAGACAACATACAAAGAAATACAAACCAACTATGTATAAGATACATTGGAAATAATCAACAGAGGGAAGGCACTAGATTAAGGGAGATTGGGAAAGGCTTGCTTGTAGAAGATGGGCCTTGAAGGAAGCTAAGGAAACCAGGGGACAGAGATGGGGAGGGAGAGCATTCCAGGCATGGAAAAAATGCCTGGAGACAAGAGATTATTCAAGGAACAAGAAGGCCAGTGTCATTGAATCAAAGGGTATGTGGGGGGATGGGAGGGAGGTTTAGCCTAAAAAGACTGGAAAGGGGAGTTGAAGGGGCTAGTTTAGATTATAAAGTGCTTTGAATGCTAAACAGAGGATTTTATACTCGATCCTGGAGGTGACAGGAAGTCATTGGAGACATAGTTGGACCAGCCCTTTAGGAAAACCACTCTGACAGATGAATGGAGGATAGATTGGAGTGGAGAGAGACTTTTGGCAAACATATCAACCTACAGGCTATTGCACTAGTCCAGTGTGAAATGAAGAGGGCCTTTACCAGGTTAGTGGCAGTCTCAAAGGAGAGAAGGGGGTATTTTTGAGAGATGATGTAAATATGAAATCAATAGATCATATATAGAGTTGAGAGATAATAGGGAGTCGAGGATAATAAGGAAGTTTAAAAAGGGAGGTAGGAGGAAAGATAATGAGTTCAGGTTTAGACATGTTGAGGTAAAGCTATCTATAGGACATCCAGTTCAAATTGTTTGAAAGACAGTTTGAGATGCACTTAAGGTTTACAAAGAGCTTTTTTCATTTTATCAACTCATTTTATCTTCACAATGTTCTATTATTATCCCCATTATATAGATGGGGAAACTTAGACAGACAGAAATTGAATAAATTAATTGCTCAGGATCACACAGCTAGTAAGTGTCTGAGGCCAAATTTGAACTCAGGTCTTCCTAACTCCAGGTCCTACTGAGCCACTTAGCTGGGATTAGAGAGTTACAAAACGTCATTGGAAGATTATATCGATATTTACGTGGTGCATACCATAGAAAACTTTAATATAATATTGCTCAATTCAAAGCAACAAAAAAGAAACATGTGGAAAGGAATCTGGAAAACAAAAGCATATTAGAAATTCTAGATTCCTTTAATCAGCGACTGAAAAACAATAATTCGAAAGGCTAAGGCAAAGCAAGAAGTCAAAACAGTAAATATGAAACAATTCAACAGCAATCAAAAAGTTTACTGTAGAAACCAAAAAAGTAAAGAAATCAGGGAAAAGAGACCAAAGGATATGGAAATTTTATGGTCATTTATATAGACAGAAGTCTAGCATAATGAAAACCCAAGTTGGAAAAAGCAAGAGCAGAAATCTTATGCACCATGAATAATAGAATCGTTACATCAGGGAGAGGGCGAGGATGCTGGGGTGCAGAAACTAGCTCCCTTGCAAAACTTGAAGATAACAGAGCCCAACAACATTCATAAGTATCGGTCCAAACTTTTCACAATGGTGAAGGACGTGCTAGCAAAGCACTTTCCAATCTTCTCAGACACAAGGTAAGATCACCTGCCTTTCTTTAAGAAACATATCACCTATTGTATTGAGGGTCCGAAAGCAGACAGAAGCCTCTCTCCTCATTCAGAAGCATGTAGCACTCCTTGCCTTCTCATCCAAAGCAGCTAGACAGAAAAGAGAAAATGCCTTGGCCACGTAATGCTTTTTGAAAGCATTCTCACTTTTGACTCAGCATCCTCTTCTTTATGTGATAAACAAACTAGAGGCAGTCAGAATATCTGCACTTCCTCCAAATTGGGGAATAGAGTCCTTCCATTGCACATTGTCACACCTTTTGAAAAGCAGGCTCCCCAGATTCTTCCCCTTGGGTGGGCAGCAGGAAGAACACATCATATATGCTCAGGCCCCCTTACATATCTAGAACCAAAAGATGATAATATCAATGACACCTTCAAATATAGGCCAGTTATATGTTTGGGCCTTTTACATAAGACATTTACATCTTGTATCACTACAAAGAAATCTAGATTTATGAGAAAATAATGTTTGGCTGATGAGCAAAAAAAAAGTATTCCCCAAAGCCCAAGAAATATAAACAACTTATTTTTAATTTGTTAATTATTAAACAAGTTGCCCAAAGGCACTATAACATTTATGCTATTTTCTGTTGATTATCTCAAAGCCTCTTACTCAGTTCCATACTCATGATTTATTCATGTACTGCAAATATATAAAATGGACCCACACATAATGAGCATGCTAGAGTATTTGATGTCCACATGGAAAACTGTTCTCTTAAAATATATCACTAACAAGTATGATAATGTTGAGAGTAATTAAAATAGAAAGTGAATGTTTCAAGGAAACTGTTTAAGACCAGAATGGCTTTACCTAGCTGTAAATTCATTATCATCTCTCTCAAATAAAACTAGTAGAACCAAACCAGCTTATTAATTACTTAATGCATATGAGTGACATCAAGGTATATGGCTCCACCAAAACCCTCTTCATCTTGTAGGATCTTTCTGCAACGATATCAGAATGTCATTTAGACTCAATAAGTGTAAATTTCATAAGGCATCACAAAGAAACATAGATACTGAAAGTTTCAAGCTTGAATTTGGAGATCATATTGAACCAATGGATGAAAGCAATTCTTAAGAATACCTTGGTCTCCTCCAGAAAAGATACATTGAACATAAAGATATCAAAGAGAAGGCTGTGGTTGAATATATTAAGATACTAACTGACATCTTGAAATAATAGTTGAATGGGAAGGATGTGACTAAAGTAATTAACACTGACACAATGCCATTCTTGATGTATACTGTTATTATTTTAAAATCAACCATCACGTATTTGGAAAATATCTTCACAAAACCCATACAATAGTAAAAAAAAAAAAAAACACAGGGCAGTCCCCTTAAGGTATCTGTTGAAAACTTATCACTTCCTCATCATAAAGGTGGAAGAAATTAATGGTTACTCCTAGCGTACATTATAAACAGGTCAAACACCTACAGAAATACTTCTGGAGGAAGCAGACGTCACTTTATTAAATGATAGCCAAGACTAAAAACAAGTTCACAGTATTGAATTTGTCAAACACATTTGGATGTGGTTTCTTGATAAATGGAGCCTTTGAAAAGGAGAAGATCCATGAATGGTTTCATGGATAACATCTTCATGAACTCAGTTAACCATATTAGGACAAGAAAGGACCGAAAAAAATGACTCAGTCATATAAATCTGTTTGAAGAAATGGAAGGGGCTTATTATGGCAATTCAGAACTAGGTCATTGCCACCAGAAATTACAGAAAGTTTATTCTTTAGGTTCTTAGACTTAGTAATCCATGCAGGTTTTGTAAGGGAAGAAGAGGGAAACAAACATTGATTAATCATGTACTATGAGCCGGGCACCATGCTAAGTGCTTTACAAATATTATCTCATTTGATCCTTACAACCCTGAGAGGTAGGTGCTGTTATTATCTCCATTTTACAATTGAGGAAATTAAGGCAGACAGAAGTTAAGCGGCTTGCCCATGATCACACAGCTAGAAAGTATCTGAGGACAGATTTTAACTCAGATCTTCTTGACTCCAGGCCCAATGCTCTATCCACTGGGCCACCTAATTATAAGGAAATGGAAGAAACTATGCAACACATCACTTCAGGCTATATACTTAGCAAGACATGAATTGGTGATAAGAATCATATATCATAAGTTTGTTATCCTTCATGTACTAACAAATGACAAATCACCATATTACAAATATAGAACTCCAAAAATCTTAGAAAACTTAATATACTATGCTGGAACTGGACAATTATTACAAACTGAACTATGCCCCCAACTAGTTCAGATGTGGCACTCATCCATAGAAACTTCAGAACAAAGATTTTAATGGATGCTGCCATACCAAATAGTCATAATCTATGAGCTACATGGAACAGAAAGATTTCAGAATACAGAGACCTGATAATATAATTTAAGATAGTACTGCTAAATCTCCTTCCTTTACTTTTTTTCATTGGTTTCTTTGATGTTCTTGACTTTTTGTTCTTCCAAATGAATTTTGTTACTATTTTTTCTAATTCAGTAAAATAATTTTTTGGTAATTTAATTGGGATGGCATTGAATACATAAATTAGTTTAGGTAAAATTGTCATTTTTATGATATTGGCCTTGTCTACCCATGAACAATTAATATTTCTCCAATTTATTTAAATCTGATTTTATTTATATAAAAAGTTTTTTATAATTTTGTTTATATAGTTCTGGGTTCGTTTTGGCAGGTGTACTCCCAGTTATTTTATACTGTCTAGGGTTATTTTAAATGGGGTTATTTTACCATCTTTTTTTTGCAGGGTTTTGTTTAAGATATATAGGAATGCTGGTGATTTATGTGGATTTACTTTCTATTCTGCTACTTTGCTAAAATTATTGTTTCAATTAACTTTTTAGTTCAGTTTTTAGGATTTTCCAAGTATATCATCCTATCATTTGCAAAAAGAGATAGTTTTATTACCTCATTCCCTATTCTATCTATTTAATTTTCCTTATGCTAAACCATTCCTGCATTCCTGGTATAAATCTCACTTGGTCATGATGTATAATCTTTGCAATATATTGTTGTAACCTTTTAGTTAGTATTTTATTTAGGATTTTTGCATCCATATTCATTAATGAAATTGGTCTATAATTTTCTTTCTCTGTTTTTACTCTTCCTGGTTTAGGTAACAGTATCATATTTGTTTCATAAAAGGAGATTGGTAGGATCCCTTCTTTGCCTATTATTCCAAATAATTTATTTAATATTAGAATTAGTTGATCTTTAAACATTTTATAGAATTCACTTGTAAATCTTTCTGGTCCTGGTGTTTTTTTCTTAGGAAGCTCATTTATGCCTGTTCAATTTCTTTTTCTTTTTTTTAAGTATATTATAAGGTAATAAATAGAAAAACTATCTGGTACTGGCTAAGAAGTAGAAAGGTGGATCAATGGAAAAGAGATGACATACAATTTGCAGCAGCAAATAAACATAATAATCTTGCATTTGACAAGTTTAAAGACATAAGAATTCATTATTTAGTAAAAATTGATGGGAAAACTGGAAAACAGTGTGACAGATACTGGGCATAGATAATATCTTACCCCATTTACTAAGATAAGGTCAAAATGGATATATGACCTGGATGTAAAGAGAGATATTACAAGAAAATTTGAAGAACATGGAACATATTACTTATCAGACTAATGGATAGGTGAACCATTTATGAATAAATAAGAGATAGAGAACAAAGTTGGTATAAAATGGATAATTTTGATTGCATTAAATTTAAAAAGTTTTGTACAAATAAAACAAATGTAGCCGAGATCACAAAGTAAGCAGAAAATTGGAGGAGAAATTTTATAGACAGTTTCTCAGATAAAGATCTGATATCTCAAATACATAAAGAACTTTGTTAAATCTGTAAGACCACAAGTCATTCCCCAATTGATAAATGACCTAAGGATATGAACAGGCAGTTTTAGAATGAGGAAATCAAAAACAATTTATAATCATATAAAATGCTATAAATCATTATTGATTAGAGAAATGCATTAAAGCAACCTTGAGATATCATTTTAAACCTGCCAGATTGGCTAAAACAATTGGAAGGGATGTAGAAAAATTGTGACACTACTTCATTGTTGGTGGAATTGGGTGAGGTCTTTTGACTGAGTCTAAGCTTTACAGTACAAATCCTTTTATTGAGGGGACTTGTTCTGTGAAGTTTGGATTCAGTCAAAGGGCTGCACTTGAGAACCTAGAGGGCCACATGTGACCTCAGGGCTGCAGGTTCCCCACCCCTGGGCCTATACCCTTTGGCCCAGCAATACCACTACTAGGTCTATTTCCAAAGATGATTAGGGAAAAAGGAAAAGAATCTGTACGTCCTAAAATGTTTATAACAGCTCTCTTTGTGTTGGCAAAGGATTGAAAACTACAGGGATGCCCATCAACTGGGAAATTGCTGAACAAGTTGTGGTATATAATTATGATGGAATACTACTGTGCTATAAGAAATGATGAGCTCAAGGATCTTAGAAAAACATGGAAATACTTGCACGAAATAATGAAGAATGAAATGAAAAGAACCAAGAGGATGTTATATACAGTAACAGCACTATTGTTTTAAGAATGAATTTGAGTGAATAAATAATTTTGACTATTATAAATACCCAAATTAACAATAAAGGACCTATGAAGAAAGATGCTATCTGCATCCAGAGAAAGAACTGACAAATATAAATATGTAGAGAATAATTTCATACACATATGCACACGTACACACACAAACACACACATACACACACACACACATATATATATATATATGTATATATATTATGTCCAATGGTAGCCATCTTTATGGTGGGGGGTAGGGAAGGGAAGAAAAAAGGGCAAAAAAAATGAAAAAAAAGAAATTCACATGATAAATTTATATATATTTAAAAGAAATAGCAAGTTGTACATAATAGATTTACAGTTGCAATCATCTTTTTTATTATACTATGTAATAGAAATGCTTGTTTTATTCCATAAATTAAAAATAAAATAAATTTTTTAAATAGAGACCTGGAAGAGTAGATCAAAATCATGTGGAAACATCTCTGTTGTCCTGTCTGCAGCTACAGTCATACAGAGGATGCTTTCAGTAAGCCTACCAAGGGTGAGGACAGCCAGGTGACTCACTGGATAGAGCACTGGTCTTGGAATCAGGAAGACATCTTCATAAATTAAAATCTGGCCTCAAACACTTACTACCTATGTGACCCTGAAGTCACTTAACACTGTTTGCCTCAGTTTCTTATTCTGGAGAAAGAAATGAAAAACTCCTCCAGCATCTTTGCCAAGAAGACCCCAAAATGGAGTCATGAAGACACAGCTAGCAAGTGTCTGAGGACAGATTTGAACTCAGGAAGATAAGACTTCAAGCCTGGCCTTCTATCCACTGTGCCACCTAACTGCTCAGGAAGACTAGAGTTCAAATGTGACCCCAGAAATTAGCTGTGTGATCCTGCATAAATTTTCTAGCCTCTCCTTGCCTCAGTTTCCTCATCTATAAAATGGGGATAATAGTACCTACCTCCCAAGGTTATTGTGAAGATCAAATGAGATAATATTTGTTAATTGATAATTAACAAATTTGAT
This sequence comes from Vombatus ursinus, assembly GCF_900497805.2. Lineage (NCBI taxonomy): Eukaryota > Metazoa > Chordata > Mammalia > Diprotodontia > Vombatidae > Vombatus > Vombatus ursinus. Next base: position 24,064,349 of record NW_020940355.1, read on the forward strand.
TTGATAATATTATGGTGCCTAACACATAGTAAGCCCCATATAAATGTTAGCTATCATCATCATTATTCATTACAACCTACTGGAATTCAAGGAAAATTTCCACTCCAACAATTTTGTTCTCAACAATTTTGTTCTTTTTTTTTTTTTTACCAGATTTTTTTACTTCATCAGCACAGAGAAATTAGAGTAAGGAAACTCCCCAGGAATGCAAATGGGCTCCTTCTCTGAAACTAGAGTCGTACAGTTACCTGGGCACTAAGAGGTAAAATGACTTGTCCAGGATTATACAATTGGTAGATGTCAGAAACAGAACTTGAACCCCTGGTTCCAAAGTCGACTGCTACCCATTACACCATCCTGCCTCGCAACTTTGTTCTTTTAGGAATTAAAATAGGGAAGGTTATTGAGGAGTTTTTCTCCCTTACAGATCATTGCTGTCCTTCACCACATCAAATCCTGGCCTAGCAAATGATATAGAAGATTGAGGCTTTTTTACTTGAAATACAGAAACAAGGCATACATCTCAGTGTGAAAACTTTTTTTTTTTAAAGATATCTCTCCTACGCCAGGAGGCTTAGTGTTTTTTGGTAAGTTAATTGCCTCTCTCAGGCAAACACTCCTTTCCCTGTGAGTTGGATGATCTTGATTTATCAAAAACAAGGACCTCAAAATGTGAAAACCACACAAATAACATGGAATTTCATAAATTGATAACAAACCTCTCACCTAAGGTGACTGAATCCTAAATAAAGGCCCATATACATGAAGGTTTAGATGTTATCAGTCTAGAGAGAGAAGAAATTCTTTTTAAGAGTAAACAGAATAAGGAAAGAAACCAAAAACTCATGTTATTGGATTTTGGATATAACAAGCAATACGTTCAGGCAACATCTTCTTCTAAAGGCTTGGCTCAGTGAGATGCCCCTCTGGGACAGGTTTCCAATGAGTCCTTTTCCTTTTCAAAGTCTCTGCCTCATTAATTCAGCCAGATGGGGATGTGTTGATTTCACAAGTGTGATACTGACCTCTGTCTCAGGAGCTCAGACCAGGAAGTCAGCTCCAAAGTCATGCCACCTGGGGCATCCATTGCCATAGCCCAGCTGCGTCATGAAGACAACAGTGACTGGCCCCCAGCAGGACTCCCTGGAGACTGCAGTAACCACAGCACCAGCCAGCCCAGGGTGTTTCCTGGTTTTGAACCTCACCAAGATAGGACAAAAGGTTAATTAAAGAACTATAAAATGCTGATAGCATCTCCTTACACAAATGGTTCTATTTATATGCACATTTTGAAATGTTCTTTTGTTGGCGCTCTCTTCTTGGTTAGTGGAGTTAGGCTGGGCCATTGGCATAAACCAAATGTACAAAAACTATTTCAAACTAAAAAGCGTTTTTTTAAAAAATAGGAATCTCTCTGTCTCTCTGTGTTTCTTTCGCTCTGTCTCCGCCCTCCCTCCCCAGCTTTCTGTCTCTATCCCTGTCTCTCCCTTCTCTCTCTGGTTGTTTCTCTGTCTTTCTCTATTTTCCTCCTTTCCATTTCCCTCCCTTTGTGTCCATCTATCCATCTCTCTGTCTTCTCTTATCTTTGTTACTGCACACATGTGGAAACCTGCCCTTTTGAAAAAAGTTTGGGAGCATGGGCTCTGCCAAAGTCCAAATATGTTGATTTTTGTAGGTCTATTCAAAACCATTAGAATTAAAAAACTCTGATTTGCATCAGGCAAAGCAAAACCCTTGTTCCAGTGAATACTCTTTCCTTTGCCCTTTCCAGCCTTTCAAAGTAAGTGACAGAAAGTTCTAAAAATCTGAGTCATGAGAAATTTCTAGTGGGGTTGTCATTTTTGGTAATTCTGCCTAGTCTAAATCAAAGATTCTGTGACATTTGCCTTACTGACAGTAGTATTCTTTGATAGAATATTGATATTTTTTGGTGACTCTAGAGGCAAAAATTATTTATTTTCTATTTTAGACTCAAACATCAGGACATAAATACAGAAAAGAGAAAAGAAAAAATATATCATAAACTTAAATACTGAAACTTAAAAACAAAGTCAGGAAAGAAAAAAAAGCATGTCATGTGCATAGCAGAACATAAGAAAGGATTCAAAATACATAGTGATAAATTTTCATTTCAAGAAAGCCTGTATGATAAATAGTACATATTTAATTGAGAACTGTCCATATTTTCTTTGCTTCCTTGTTAGTTTTCTTTTATTTTCTAGAGGTAAAATTTATAAATCTATCAGTGGCCCAAAATGATTTTTGGTACTTGAAGAGAGCCCATTTAGCCATTTTTTTTTTTTGCAAAGGTTTCTGAATGTGTTCGTTAATGTTTAAATTTTTCACTACGTATGACTTCCTTTCTTGGGTAGTCATGTCCATGGCTTAAGTATGTTAGGAAAATATTATGAGCCTTCCAGAGTAGGAATTCTATCAGGCTGCCTAAGGAAGAGTGAACTGGTCTAGGTTGGAAATAGAATAGATCAAAGTTCCTGGGCCAATCAGTAATGGGATTGGACTAAGAGTGGCTGCTATACTTCCAGCCTGGGTGATATTGGGAGACCAACTCTCAAATAAAGTAAATGGCTCAGAATACTGAGTTTTTATAGTATTTTGTCCTACTATTAGGCAGCTAGGTGGTTTAATGTATAGGATTCTGGATCTAAAGTCAGGATAGGTCTGAGTTCAAATCTGGCCTCAGACATGACCTGTGTGACCCTGGGCAAGTTGCTTAACCTCTGTTTGCCTCAGTTTCCTCATCTGTAAAATGAGGATGATAATAATAGCATCTACCTCCCAGGATTGTTGTGAGGGTCAAATGAGATAATAATTATAAAGTACCTAGTACATAGTAAGCACTATAATGTATAAATGTAAGTTATTGCTTTTTCTTGTTTTAAATTTTAATTATTTCTTTAAATATTTCCCAATTAAATGTAAAAAAAATTAACTCTCATTTTAAACAAAATTTGAGTTCCAAATTTTCTCCCTCCCACTCCCCTCTCCCCCCTCTTTGAGCAAGATCAAATATCAAATTGTTTGATATCAGTATGACATCAATTATGTATGTGAAGTCATGCAAAATATTTCCATATTAACTGTTATGAAAGAAAATACAAGCAAAATAAAATAATAAAAATAAAGAAAATAAAAATGTATATTTCACTCTGTGTTCAGAGTGCACCAGTTTTCTCTCTGGAAGTGAATAGCGTCTTTTGTCATGGGTCCTTTGGAATTATCTAGAATAGCTAATTCTTTCAAAGTTGATCATCCTTACAATATTGCTGTTACTGTGTTCTCCTGGTTCTATTCACTTCACTTTGTATCAATGCATATAAAACTTCTCAGGTTTTTCTGAAACCATCCTGCTTATCATTTCTTATAGCACAATAGCATTCCACTACAATCCTATACCATAACTTGCTCAGCCATCCCTCAATTGATCTCCTCAATCACCAATTCTTTGCCACCATGAAAAGAGCTGCTATATTTTCGTATGAATATGTCTTTTTTCCTTTTCTTTGATCTCTTTGAGATACATATCTAGCCAGTGGTATTGCATAGTCAAAGGGTATACTCAATTTTATAGCTCTTTGGGCATTGGTCCTCAAAATTGTTCTTCAAAATGGATGAACTAGTTCACAACTCTACCAACAGTTCATTACTGTCCCAATTTTCCACAACTCCTCCACATTTGTCATTTTCCTTTTGTGTCATGTTAGCCCATCTGATAGGTATGAGGTTGTATCTCAGAGTTGTTTTAATTTGAGTTTCTCTAATCAGTAGTAACTTAAAGTATTTTTTCATATGATTATTGATAGCTTTGATTTTTTTCTAAAAACTGCCTGTTCATATCCTTTGACCATTTATCAACTGGGCTCTTATTTTTATAAATCTGGCTCAGTTTCCCATATATTTGAGAAATGAGGCCTTTATCAGAGAAACTTGGGATAAATTTTCCCCCACTTTCCTATTTTCTTTCTAATTTTGGCTGCATTAGTTTCATTTGTGCAAATGCTTTTTAATTTTTTAATTAACTAATTTATTTGTTTTTAGTTTTCAACATTCGTTTCCACAACATTTTGAGTTCCAAATTTTCTCCCCATCTCACCCCTCCCCCACCCCAAAACAGCATGCATTCTGAATACCCCTTCCCTTAATCTGCCTTCACTTCTATCACTCTCCCCCTTCTCTTACCCCCTTTCCCTTCTATTTTCCTGTAGAGCAGGATAGATTTCTATACCCCACTGCCTGCATATCTTATTTCCCAGTTGCATGTAAAAACAATTTTTAATATTTGTTTTTAAAGCTTTGGGTTCCAAATTCTCTCCCTTCCTCCCTCCCCACTCATCCTCATTGATATGGCAAGCAACTCAATATAGGTTACACATGTGTAGTCCTGCAAAACATTTCCATAGTAGTCATGTTGTGAAAACCTATATTTCCCTTCATCCTATCCCACCCCCCATTTATTCCATTCTCCCTTTTGACCCTGTCCCTCCTCAGAAGTGTTTGCTACTGATTAACCCCTCCCCCAATCTGCCCTCTCTTCTATCATCCTCCCTTCTCTTATCCCCTTACCCCTATTTTCCTGTAGGGTAAGATAGATTTCCATACCTAATTGAGTGTGTGTGTTATTCCCTCCTTAAGCCAAATCTGATGAGAATAAGATTCACTCATTCCCTCTCACCTTCCCCACTTTCACTGCATTGTAAAAGCTTCTTCTTGTGTGTTTTATGTGAGATAATTTACCCCATTCTACCTCACCCTTTCTGCTTCTCCCAGTATAATCCTCTCTCATGCCTTAATTTTACTTTTTAGATATCACCCCTTCATCTTCAACTCACCCTGTGCCCTTTATCTATCTATCTATCTATCTGTCTGTCTGTCTGTCTGTCTGTCCATACATATATATTTCCCTCCAACTACCCCAATACTAACAAAGGTCTCATATGTTACAAATATCATCTTTTCATGTAGGAATGTAAACAGTTCAACTTTAATAAGTCCCTTAAGATTTCTTTCCCATTTACATTTTCATGTTTCTTTTGAGTCTTGTATTTGAAAGTCAAATTTTCTATTCGGTTCTGGTCTTTTCATCAAGAATGCTTGAAAGTCCTCTATCTCACTGAATGTTAATTTTTTTTCCTGAAGGATTATACTCACTTTTGCTGGGTAGGTGATTCTGGGTTTTAATCCTAGCTCCTTTGACCTCCAGAATATCATATTTCTAGCCCTTTGGTCCCTTAATGTAGAAGCTTCTAAATCTTATGTTATCATGATTGTGTTTCCACAGAACTTGAATTATTTCTTTCTGGCTGCTTGCAATATTTTCTCCTTGACCTGGGAATTCTGGAATTTGGCTATAATATTCCTAGAAGTTTTCCTTTGGGGATCTCTTTTAGGAGGTGATCAGTGAATTCTTTCAATTTCTATTTTACCTTCTGGTTCTAGAATATCAGGGCAGTTTTCCTTGATAATTTCTTGAAAGATGATGTTTAGGCTCTTTTTTTGATCATGACTTTCAGATAGTCCAATAATTTTTAAATTATCTCTCCTGGGTCCATTTTCCATGTCAGTTGTTTTTCCAATTAGATATTTCACATTGTCTTCTATTTTTTCATTCTTTTGGTTTTGTTCTACAATTTCTTGATTTCTCATAAAGTCATTAGCTTCCATTTGCTACATTCTAATTTTTAAAGAAGTATTTTCTTCAGTGAGCTTTTGGACTTCCTTTTCCATTTGGCCAATTCTACTTTCTAAGCAATTCTTCTCATCATTGGCTTTTTGGAGCTCTTTTGCCATTTGGGTTAGTCTATTTTTTCAAGGTGTTATTTTCTTCAGTATTTTTTTGGGTCTCCTTTAGCAAGCTGTGGACTTGTTTTTCATGATTTTCTTGTATCACTCTCAGTTTTTCCTCTACTTCTCTTACTTGCTTCTCAAAATCCTTTTTGAGTTCTTTCATGGCCTGGGACTGATTCATGTTTTTCTTGGAGGCTTATGACTTTGTTGTCTTCTTCTGGTTGTATGTTTTGACCTTCTTTGTCACAAAAGAAAGATTCTATGGTCTGACTTTTTTTTTTTGCGCAGTTTGCTCATGGTCCTGGCCAATTACTTGAGTTTTAAACTCTTTGTTAAGGTAGGGGTCTGCTTTCAGTGTGGAGAATGTACTACCTAAGCTTTGGGGGTGTTGTGCAACTGTTTTCAGAGATATTTCTAGGGACCTGTAAATTTTCAGTTCTTCCAAGGTGATATGATCAGAGGCAAGGTATTTAGTCCTTTCCTGGTCTGTGCTCTGGTTTATGAGAGACCACAAGTACTCTTTTCTACCTTGAAACTGTGAGAAGGATTCCCTCTCCATTGCTACCACAAGCTCCACCATGCCTGCACTCCTCCTCACTCCAAGACTGCCACCCAGAACTGTGACCCAGATCCAAGCACAGGCAAAGCAAGAAAATTCTGCCTCAGCACCAGCAAAGAGATCCTTGCAATCCCCCTGTGATCAGCCACTCAATCCCTGCTCCATCTGTGGGCTGAGAGCTCCAGAAGCAGCTGCTGCCCAGGGCTGTACTGGGACTGGGACCAGACCAGGCTCCTCTCTCACCGAGATCTGATAGAACTTTCCTACTGACCTTCTAAGTTGTCTTTGGCATTTGTGGGTTGAGAAGTCTGGAAACAGCCACAGCTCCCTTTGATTCAGTCCCCTGAGACTTGCTCCAGGTTCACTGAAGCCTGGTATTTGCCTGCAGGGCCCATGCTGAACTGTGTTCCTCTCCCAGCCTGGTGCAACAGACTTTTCCAATCAACCATTCAGGTCGTCTTGGGCTAGAAATTTGTTTCACTCTGTCTTTTTGTGGGTTTTGTTGCTCCAGAATTTGTATAGAGCCATTTTTTACAAGTATTTGGAGGGGTTTGGAAGAAAGCTCAAGCAGGTCATTGCTTTTACTCTGCCATCTTCACTTTTTAATTTTTTAATTTCATGTAATCAAAATTATCCATTTTACTTCCCATAATCCTCTCTATCTCTTGTTTGGTCATAAACTTTTCCCTTATCCATAGATCTGACAGGTACATTTTTCCATGCTCCCTTAATTTACTTGTTATATTGCCCTTTATCCATTTTGACCTTATCTTGGTATACAGTGTGAGATGTTGATCTATGCCTAACTGCTGCCAAATTGCTTTTCAGTTTTCCCAATAATCTTTGTCAAATGGTGAACCAAAAGCTTGGATTTCTGCATTTATAAAACACTAGATTACTATAGTCATTTACTACTGTGTATTGTGTACCTAATCTATTCTGCTGGCCTACCATTCTATTTCTTAGCCAGTATCAGATTATTTTCATAATTACTGCTTTGTAATATAGTTTGAAATCTGGAACTGCAAGGCCACCTTCCTTAGCCTTTTTTAAAAATTAATTTCCTTGGGGGCAGCTAGGTGGCGCAGCGGATAGAGCACCAGCCCTGAAGTCAGGAGGACCTGAGTTCAAATCCGGCCTCGGACCAACACTTGACACTTACTAGCTGTGTGACCCTGGGCAAGTCACTTAACCCCAATTGCCTAAAAATAAATACATAAAATAAATTAATTTCCTTGATATTCTTGACATTTTGTTTCTATTTTTTCTAGCTTTATAAAATAATTCTTTGTAGTTTGATTGATATGGTACTGAAAAGTAAATTAACTTAGACAGAATTATAATTTTTATTATATTGGCTTAGCCTACTCGTTAGCTATTAATATTTCTCCATTTATTTAGATCTGTCTTTATTTATGCAAAAAGTGTTGATAAACCCAAAGACCCAAACTTTGGGGGTAAGAACTCACTATTTGACAAAAAATCTTATGTCTTTCCTTGATCCATTTTCTAGGTCAGTTGTTTTTCCTATAAGATATTGCTCATCAAGGGGAATGTTGGGAGGGCTCAGCAGAGCACTTTCTCTACTCTACCATCTTGAATCCACCTACCTGTTAGCTATTATTATTATTACTATTACTGTTTATAGGGATTTTTTTCCTCTTCCCTTGCTCTTAGCTGCTACTGCTTTCTGTTTTCATTATGTTTATCTCTAGCAGCTCCTTCCCTCTTTCTAACTTACTGCTTCTAACCTGTTGTGAACCCAGAAATCAATTAATCAAACTTTTGCCTAAAACAGAGAAGGAGGTTAGGGGTTTCCTTCTGAGCAAAATACCTAAGTTTTATAACACATGGACTTTGAAGCACACATTTTGACTATTCAATATTCTTTTTCAGTTCTTTCCTGATTTTCAATGGAGTTTCAGATAGTTGAATTTTGCTAAAATGTGGCTTTTGGGTGAGCAAGGTAATACTATATCTGTAGCAAGAGGTTTATATGACATCATAGTAACCACAAGAACAAAACTCAAGAGATTTGTATTATCATTAGCACCAGGAGGTGAATATAGCTTAGCTTCCAGTTTGTCCATTAATGTGGCATTTTGTCCATAAGAAGATTCTCCTGGGATTTCAAAAACAGAAGGACGTATTTACTTACTGTAGTCAGAAATTAAGCAATAATTTGTTCTGAGTCTCCCTTGCCACCTTTTATTATGTAAAAAAAGTATTCCAGTTATATAAAAAGAGGCAAATTCTTTGAATCTGCAGCATTATTCCTTATCCATTCATTCAACAAATATTTACTTAGTACGTGCTGTGTACAAGACATTATACTGGGCAGAATGGACCTAAATCCTCTAATAAAAGAATGAAGATGATTATATGGCCTTTCATTTTAAGTATGTAGGGGCAACATGAGCAGGTAAGTGCTCTATGTATCCCATACCTACATATACCCTTCCGCCCCTACCCTGAGTCACTAGAGTAAGCAGTTTCTTCTTCTTACTTGCTTGTTTGTGTGTGTGTGTGTGTGTGTGTGTGTGTGTGTGTGTGTGAGTGTGTGCTAGCTATATGTCATTCTGGGAATAGTGGGTACGTTAGTGGTGCAGTGAAGAGATCCACTTGAAGTCCAAGGCTCTGTGTTCAAATTCATGCTGCAAATTCATGCTCTGCTACCTGCTTTCTGTTGACCAGGTAAATCATTTCATAACTCTGGGCCTCAGTTTCTTCATTTGTAATATGAAGGTGTTGTGCAAGAATGCTTCTGAGTCAGTGGGTCTCCAAAGTAAGGGCCATGGAGTCACCTCATAAAAAGATAACTTTTTTTTTTTACTGTGTAGAAGCTTTTTCTCTTTGATTTATTTGGGGAATAGGCCCTGTAGTGGTGTAGCCAGATTAAAGAGTATCCACAATTTGGTAACTTTTGGGGAATAGTTCCAAATTGCTTTTCAGAATGGCTAGAGACCATTGGCTGCACCAAGAGTATACTAATATAACAGTTTTCATGTAGCCCCTCCAACATTTATCATTTTCCTCTTTTTTTCTCTTTACTAATCTGAAGGGATATGAGGTAGAATCTCAAAGTTGCTTTAATTTGCATTTTTCTATTTATTAGTGATTTAGAGAATTTTTTTATATGGTTGTTGGATTCCTTAAAAAGTTGTCTACTACAAACCTGGAAAGATTTACATGAACTGATGCGAAGTGCAATGAGCAGAACTAGGAGAACACTGTGCACAGTAACAGCAATATTGTATGATGACCTACACTGAATTATTTAGCTATTCTTAGCAATACAATGATCCGAGACAATTCTGAAGGACTTATGATGAAAGGTACTGTCCATCTTTAGAGAAATAACTGGCAGCCTGAATGCAGATCAAATATTTTTTTTTAACTTTCTTTATTTTTCTTGGGGTTTTTTTTCTGTTTTCTTTCACAGCATGACTTATGTGGAAATGTGTTTTGCATGACTATACATGTAAAACCTATGTCAAATGGCTTGCCTTCAGGGTGGGGGAAAGAGGGAGAGAATTTGGAACTCAAAATGTTTAAAAAGAATGTTAAGATCGTTTTTACATGTAATTAGGAAAAACACAAAATATTAAATTAAAAAATTATCTGTTCATTTCTCTTGACAATTTGTTTTTTTTTTTTTACAATTTATTAAGGAATGATTCCTACTTTTATAAATTTGGATTGCTTACTTACATATCATTGAATGTGAAACTTCTGTGAGAGAAACTTGCTGCAAAGATTTTTTCCCAGTTACCTGTTTTCCTTCTGATTTTAAACTACACTGGTTTTGTTTGCATAAAAACTTTGTAATTTTATATAATCAAATTATCCATTTTGTATTGTGTGATTCCCCGTCGTTTGTTTAGTCACGAACTCTTTCCCTTTCCACAGATCTGAAAGGTAATTTCTTCGTTGCTCCTTTACTTTGTTTATTACATGACCTTTTATATCTAGGTCATTTATCCATTTGGAGCTTATCTTGGTGTTTGGTGTGACTTATTGATCTAAAGCCAAGTACTTAGAATTTGAAGTAAGCTTGGAGCCCATCAGCCTAAACCCATCCAATTCACACATAAGATGTATGGAAGAAAAAAGTTGTGTCATTGGCCTATGAATTAATTTTAAAAGTCCAAAAACTGTACTTACTCTATCTTCTATGTGGTAGACACACACTACATGTCTCAAAGCTTCCCTTTTATGCTTAGGCTTGTATTCCTTAGGAGCCAGTATCACTTATCTTCTATCCCTATCTGTTCCTGAAATACGGCAGGCATATACCAACTCCTTCCAATTCCTGTTTTATGTTCTCTCCCTAATGATACAAGACCATATCAAATGGAACAAATCACATCATCCAGCTTGAGATAGACTTATTGGCACCCAGAATTGCCTGAGAAATGATTAATGAATGTTTAAAAGCCTGGATAGCATACTTTTTTTTTTCTTGCCTTCTAGCTGAAGCAACAGGTGGTCTCTATAGCCTTTTATATATACTCAAATATTGATTTGCAATTAGCTTCATCTATATTCTATTATTTCTACATTTATATTTATACACACATATGTGTGTATATATGTGTGTGTGCATGTATGTTCACATATATGTATGTGTGTGCATATGTGTGAATAGATATAGATAAATAAATATAGTCCATGGGGCTAAAAGTGTTTGCTAGCATTATCCTGAGTTCTCCAAGATCCCAATGTTTTTAACTTTGAAGGACTTACCGCATAGAAGAGGCAGCCATGGGAAATTGGTGGCAATCAGGATGGCGAATCCTCTGGGGCTCCACCCTGAAACATCCAAGCATGGAGTATTATGACAGTCCATAGTTGCTCTTCACTTGACAGCTACAAGTGGAGAACAATGGCAGTGATCAGACCAAGAGCAGAAAAGAGGTGGTGATTAGCTGCTCAGGAGAGGCAAACCAGCTAGAATCAGCCAGAGGAGTTAGGAGACAATAGCAAATAGATCAAGATAGCCGGATTGCAAATAACCTGCTAAGTTAATTTGGATCCTGTCTGCAGCCTCTGGAAAAGAGAAGCTACTTTCATTTACTTGTCTAGCCACTCACTTCTTGTTTACCGCTGGGAAGAGAAATGTGGGAGAGAGTTCCTTCTTGTTTTTTTCTCATTGGCCAGTCAAAGGAGCCAGGATTTAGAAGCTTATTTCTTTAACTGCTTACTTCCACTGCAAATTCTATTTGAAGCTGTTATTTTAAAAACTATATGCACATCTACCGCGAATTTGTTTGCCTATGAATGCATAGATTAGGGCTGAGAAAGCAGGATTTGCTTCTAAATGGGAAGAGAGGAGATTTTGCCCAACCCAAGCTGAGTGGAGGCAGAGCCAATAGAGACAATGTGTTTGTTAAAAGTAATTTTTCAGAATATCTTTGTGTGAATATGTTTAGAGCCTACATGTGAATCTTTTCCTTTTAAATCTGGAGACAAAAATATTAGGCACTGGTCCTGGAGTCAAGAAAGACTGAGTTCAAATCCAGGCTCTCTTACTAGCTGTGTGAGCCTGGGCAAGTCACTTAACCTCTGGTTGCCTGTTTCCTCATCTGTAAAGTGGGGATAATAACAGCACCTACCTCCTATGGCTGTTGTGAGGATCAAATGAGATAAGAATTCTAAAGCACTTAGTACAGTATCTGGCACATAGTAGCTGCTATATAAATATTAGCTATTATTGTGATAACAAGGGTAAAAGAGACGAGCCAAAACTCTACCTAGTAGGGGAGGTAGTAACAGCATTTTTCCTGAGAGCCCCTTGGCATAATGACTGAAGCTTCTTGCTCCTGCTAACTTTACTAGTGTTAAAGGAAGTTAGGTGACATTTGTTACTGTCACTACTGGCTTTGTTTGGACTTGAGGTCCCTTAGCACTCATATTCCACAGGATTCCAATTTCTCATGAGCCCCATCCCAATGTAACACATGCCTCGCGTAGGAACATTATATGTGCATATCTTGTGCATAGTTAGCCATCCAAAATATTGTTAATTTCCTTACTCCATTGTAAATAAAAAGACAGACTCCAGAGAGGGAGAGATGTAGACAGAGACAGAGAGACAGGGAGAGGCAGAGAGAGAGAGAGAGAGAGAAAGAGAGAGAGAAAGAAAGAGAGAGAGACTACATAGATATATAAATGTAGTAGGTAAAGGGAAACAAAAGTGGACAGAGAATTGCCCGTCTCTCTTACCTCCCTACCCAGAACTGTGAAAGCTTTGTCAAAGAATTGCGAAGCTTTGATCATTTTTGAACAGATAGCTTCTTTCTCTTCTCATCCAAGGGGAAGGAGAAAACTTAAATCTTTATTAATTTGTTTATTCATTCATTCATTTATAGTTTTCAATATTCACTTTCATAAGATTTTAAGTTCCAAATTTTCTTCCCATCCCTCCCCTCCCCCCACCCCAAGACAGCATTCAATTCGATATAGGCTCTACAGATACTTTCATGTTAAACCTATTTTCACATTAGTCATGTTGTAAAGAAGAATTAGAACCAATGGAAAAACCATGAGAAATAAGAAACAAAAAAGAGAGAGAGAGAGCAAATAATAGGCTTCAATCTGCATTCAGACTCCATAGTTCTTTTTCTGGATGTGGATAGCATTGAGAAAATTTAAATCTTGCTAGAAGTAGGGGTTAGCAGTGTATTTAGGATAGGACATTACTTTGCCATGGCAAACAGGAGAGATGGAGGATACATGCATACACACACACATACACCAGGTATATCCTACTATTTCATACCAACCAATGATCCCCATTTTTACAGTTGAGGAAACTGAGGCAGAGAGAGGTTAAATGACATGCCTAAGGTCACACAGCTAAAAAAGTGTTTGAGGCCAAATTAGAACTCTGGTCTTCCTGACTCCAAGCCCAGCACTCTCTCCACTGAGCCACCAGCTGCCTTTCATACTAGCCTGAGCAAGTCACTTAACTTCTCAATTCATGGACAACTTTCTACAATTATAAATTACAAGTTACAGATCTGCGTCAGTGGAAGGAGCATATATGCCAGAAGTTCCCAACAGGGATGAAATCCCAGCCTTCCTCTCCCCTCCTCTCCCAAGAGGAGTTAATGTGAACACTAGGCATATAGGTATAATAAAGAATAATGTTTCCTTTTCCATTTCATCCATGGGGAGGGGTAGGAGGGATATCTGTGGGAGGCAGGAGGTGAGGAATAAGGGTAAGGGTAGAGACTATTGTGATGTGGCATCACAGAAATTTTCCAAAATCCAATATTCACTTTCCCATCTGGTCCCTAGAAGGTGAAATTTGCAAAAGTACATACCCTGGGGTCCGTCTGTGTCAGAACAGAGAGGAATCATGGAGTCATCCTTTTGTTTTACTTAATATCACTCATTACAGGCCTCTGGGCTGAGTCTGAGCTCCACAACTGAAGAAGAATCATCAGAACCTAGAGTTAGACCTGGAAAAGACCTTAAAGTTCATCTCATCCACCCCTCTTATTTCATAAATGAGACAACTGGGGATAAGAGTGACTTGCCCAAAGTCATGCAGAGAATAAGGAGATATGGAGAATCTCAAGAGAATTCAGAGAAACTACAAGGATTATTATAAGGTTCTAAAATAAAGACTGAAAAAAAAAATTAAGAAATTATTCCACCTTGAAAGGAAGGCTGAGGACTAACTCAGGTATAGGGAGAATTAATAAGAACAGAACAATGGTTGGTCAATAATGTTATAGGAAAATATTATCTTCTACATCAACTTCCCACCTCTCATTGCCCTGCCCAATCATTCCAATGTACTGACCCTCCTCCTCTTTCCAAGAACTTGGGACCCCAGTTGGTCCCCTATCCACCATACCTAGCACCCCAACCAAGCCTGTCCTTTGTAGGAATATACTGTTTTTAGGACATATCTATCTGCACTACCACAGAGTGAAAGTAGAATCATAGAATTTTAAAGCATCACCTAATTTAGAGCTGGAAGGCACTTTATATGGTTTTTAATTTTTGCAAGGGACTTTAGAGATCCTTTAGTCCCAATACCTCATTTTACAGATGATGTAGTCCATGCCCTCCTTCTCCTTCCCTCACCTCCAGATTTTCTACTCCACTCCCTCCTTGGTTAGGAAGGAAAACCTGAGTTCAAATGCAGCCTCAGTCACATTCTAGTTGTTTGACCCTTGGCAAGTCACTTTAAAAAAAAAACTCCCTGTCTCAATTTCTTCAACTGTAAAAATGGAGATGATAATAATATTACCTACCTTGCAGAAGTAAGAGATAATATGTAAACAGTAAACATCTATGTACAAACAAGATTGCTGTTTGTCCTATATTTTAAAAGAAGACCGTGACATCAGGGAGGTGATGCCATGACATGCAAGTGAATTGGATTTAAGTGAGGGAGGGCTGTGTAAAGTCACCAGCCTCACTTTCTCCTCCAGAGCCACCTGGGTTCAGTGGCAACATATAGATCAGGATGACTGGAGATGGTTCCATGCAGTGGGAGATCTTGGCCTTTTTAAGCTCAGGTCTTTAATTAGTCTCAGTTTGACTGAGGCAACATCCATTCAGTGATTAAGACTACGTAAGAAAAGAGGCAGAGAATGGCCTCTTTTACCTAGCCAAAAAAAAAAAAATCAATCTGGGAGGGGAAGACCCTCAGGGTTTTTGGCCAAAACAGAAATAATTGCTATTTACATTCACTCTGAGTTATAATTGAGATAAATTGGAAATCTTCTCAGAGTGAATGTATTAGGATTAAGGGGGATTAGGAAAGGCTTTTGCAGGAGGGTGGCACAGTATAAGAAGACTGTTGTTGGTCCTTTGTTTTTGAAGAGGACCAATGACATCACAGGGTGATTTCTTGACTTGTGCATGATACCAAGACTGGAAACAGAAGAAAGGACCAGGTTACCAAGGGCATTAGAAGCCAAATAGAGGATTTTATTTTGATCCTGGGGGTAATAAGGAGTTCTCAAAAGAGATGAAATCATAGCCTCAGCCCCACAAAGGCGAGTGAATGTGAACACTGTGTTTACTACCCTTCACATATTCCATGGTCCAGTGACACCAGCCTCCATGCTCTTGCTGATGGAATATCATAAGACACTCCATCTCCTAACTCCATGTGTTTTCATTGGCTATTCCCCCATGCCTGACTCACCTTCCTCATCACCTCTTCCTGGCTCCCCTGTTTTCCTCCAAGTCTCAACTAAACTGCTTCTTTCAAAGAGCCTTTACCAATCTCCCTTAATCCTGGTGCCTTCACTCTGAAATGATCTCCAATTTATCCTGAATGTATCTTGTTTGTTCATAGTTGTTGTTTTTGTTTTTGTTTATGTTTTGCATATTGTTTCATGGCATGTTTCATGGCAGGCATGTTTTTGCCTTTCTTTGTACTCTCGATGTTTAGCACAATACCTGGCACACAGTAGGTACTTAATAAATGCTTGTTGAAGCAATATTGTAAGATGGTCAGCTCTGAATGATTTATCTATTCTCAGCCATACAAAGATCCAAGACAATTCTGAAGGATTTATAATGAGGAATGCTATCCATCCCCAGAGAAGGAACTGATGGTGTCTGAATGCAAACTGAAGTATACTTTTTTAACTTTATTTCTCTTGAGGGTTTTTTTTTTTGGGACTATGTTTTCTTTCACAACATGGCTATGTGCATGACTGCATATGTATAACTATATTGAATTGCTTGCCTTCTCAATGGGGGGTGGGGGGAGTGAAGAGGGGAAAGGGAAAGAATTTGGAACTCAAAGTTTGAAAAATGAATATTAAAAATTGGTTTTACATGTAACTGCAAAAATAAAATACTAAATAAATAAGAAATAAATAAATGATTGTTGACTTGACGTGAAAAGCTGCATCAAGAGAGGGTGAGGGAATGTGGTGCAACGGAAAGAATATAGAACTTAGCGTTATTGGACCTGAGTTCAAATCTCAGTTCTGCCACTTATTAGCAGCATGACTTTGGGCAAGTCACATAAACTCTCTAGGTCTGCATTTTCTTATCTATAAAGTGAGAGGGTTGAACTAGATGGCCTCAGGTCCCTTCTAATCAGAGGTATGCTGGTAAATATTTAACATCTAGCTCTTCTAAAGAAAAAAAAGGACTCAGGACACACGTCTAAGTCAAACTTCATTATTAACAATTTCTTCACACTTTCTCAAGCTTAAATGACCAACAAAACAATAAATCAACCCCTGTTTTATAGCATTTATGGATTTCTGAGGTTTAAATGCTCACACTAAAAATTTAACAATTGGTTTTATCAACTGGTTTAAGCCAGTCCAGTATACCCCTGGCCCTAGCTCTAAATATGTGATTCTATGGTATAAAATAATTGAACTTTTTTCCGAAGATATAAAAGCATGGGACATAGCAGCAGCTACCCAAGTTATAGAAATCAGGGCTAATGGCCCCGACTCAATATTTTGTTGCCTCTTCCCCTTCCTCCAACAAGCATTCTTAAGGACCCACTAAGCCATGGGCAGAATTCATTGCTAGGCTCTGAGTGGGACTCATGGATAAATAAAACCTGGGCTCTGATCTCAAGAAGTTGTCAATCTAAGACAAAGATCTGAAGTGGTTCCAACAAATGATGATTTAAAAAAAATCCCTGAGATTATTTCAGGTATCCCTTTAAGGAATGATCCTAGATTGAGAGAAGGAGTTCTAAAAATGAATTCAGTTTAATGAAATGTTATAGTAGATGTTGCAATAAAAAATTTCTATCCCCAAACCTGGAGATTCAAATACATATTTGTCAGTGGAAAGAATGAACAAACACAGTAGAAAGCTATACACATAGAGGGGCAGCTAGGTGGCACAGTGGATAGAGCAACTGGGCTTGGAGTCAGGAAGACCTGAGTGCAAAATCAGTCTCAGATACTTCCTGGCTGTGTGAACTTGAGCAAGTCATTTAACTTCTGTTTGCCACTGGAGAAGGAAATGGCAAACCACTCCAGTATCTTTGCCAAGAAAACCTCATGGACATGAAGAGTGACACACAACTGAATAACACAATACACATAGGAAATATATGTGCCCTGTGAAGGGGCAACAAGACCACTAATGTCTTCTGGTGAGGTCATTTCACTGTTTCTACTCATCTCTATTTGAGGGAAGGAATTTATACACTCATTGATTATGCTGTATGAAGGTTGAAGGGGGAATCCATATTTATCCCCCCTTTTTTCTAGAACACATCCCAGTCTTCCTTGATCTTCCCAGGAAGCAGTTGTTTCCCCCACCTGAGACCTTGATTAGCCCTCATTTTTCCACTTCACTTGTGCACTTATCATGTGTTATTTTATATTTCACAGAAATATTGAATGACATGTTAGATAGGATTTGTATTTATGATGTAGTGCCCTATTGGACAGTAAGCTCCATGAGGTCAGTAACATTGTCTTAGCGAACCCATGTATGTCCCTCTGTGCTTACTTAATAGGTTGTTCTGTACACAGTAGGTATTTAATAAATATTTGTTGGATTAAAGTCAAGCTTTGTGAACCTAAGAACAAGTTGTAAGGAGGCTAAAGAGCTAGATATAGGCAGAGGAAGACATAGAGAGAATCTAAAAAAGCAGAATGAGGAAACAAGAGGGAAATGGAGGCAGAGAGGGAAAAACTTGAAGACAGGATCAAAAATAGCTGAAAGGCAGGCTATTTTGCTTTCTATGGCTGTATTCAAGACAATACTGGCTGATACCTTTAGGACTACTTGCTTGCAGTTGCAGTCTGAGAAGTCAGCAAGGGATTTTCAGGGTTACCTTTCAGGGAGAGGGCACAGCTAACAAACAGTCTGCCACAAATGTTTGCCAAAGGTGTATCTACCTGTTCAGTAGGTCTCTGGTCCAAACTGTTGCTTCCTAGTTATGGAGACTTTTTCATTCTTTTCCTTTAGTTCTTCTTTCTTCCATGTCTTTCTTTTTTCCTTTTCTTCTTCCTTCCTTTAACTTTCTTTTTCATTTCTCTTCCTTCTCCTCCTCTTCTCCCTCCCTGCCTCTCCCCCTCCCCATCCTCCTCCTCTTCACCCTTTCCTACTCTTCCCATCCTCCTTTTCCTCCTCTCTTCCCCCTCTCCTTCTTCTCCTCCTTCTTCTTTTTCTTATTCCTCCTCCTCCTCCTCCTCTTCCTCTTCTTCTTCTTCTTCTTCATCTTCTTCTTCTTTTTCTTCTTCTTCTTCTCTCTCCTCTCTATCTGATTCTGTCTTTCTGTCTATCTCTGTCTCTCCCTTCCTGAATTTGAATCCTTCCTCAGACACTAACTAACTTACTAGTGTGGTGACTCCAGACAAGTCACTTAATCTGTCTCAGCTTCAGCTCAACAATAACAACAACAGCTAACATGTATATAGCACCTACTCTGTACCAGGTACTACATTACAATTATTATCTCATTTAATCCTCACAACAGTCCTGGAAGATAGGTGCCATTATATCTGTAAAATGTGGTTGATAATAGCACCTGCCTTACAATATATAAAGTGATCTGCACACTTTTAAGTACTATATAAAAACTAACTATTCTTCATCCCTACTTCCTTCCTTCTCTTTCTCCCTTTCTTTTTTTTCTTTTCTATTTCTTTACTTCTTCCTTTCCCTTCTCTGCCTTTTCTTTGCCTCTTCATTTCTCTCCTTTCTTTTTTCTCTATCTTTTCTTTCTGTTCCTCTTGCCCTTTTTCTCCTCCATTCCAATTTCTCCACCCCACAGTGACATTCTAGCCCATTCTTTCTCTCCCTTTCCTTTCAGCTTCCCAGGGCTGTTCTCAGTGAGCCTGACTGCCTTCCAGCAGAACCATCTCTTTTCTATTGCATCTGATTCCTACCAGACTCAAGAAAGGAGAACTACACAAGTGGTTTTCTTTTACTTGTAATCAGTGCCATGATTAGAATTAGGAGAAACTTGAAAGAACAACAATGATAAAGCAGGGTTCTTCCTGGCAGAGGAAAGGAGCCATATTAATGTCATCACTTGAATATCAGATTACCATAGGCTGCAATTCCTAAAATAACCTTCTGTTTGTGTCCATGAATCATCTTGAAAAAGGAAAAGAGAAAGGGGAAGGGGCCCATCATCCCATAAAGAATGCCTTCTCTACCCCCACTTTATGTAGAAACATATTAGAAATCTCTCTTTTTTTAAAGTAAAACTGAAAATATTAAGAAACAATATGTTCCTTTAAAATCCTTTCCAGACTCCTGGGAAAATCCCTCATGATGATTTGTTGAAGGCAAAAAAAAAGTTGTTTTTAAGGAAACAGATTAAGAGTGGTACCAAATCTTTTGAGAGAGTAAAACTTGTTTTGTTTATATCATTGCCTTCCTCTCCCTTGAAGTGATTTGGGTAGGCTATTGACCCATTTAGGGAAGCTTGGTGGCACAGTGAATAGAGCAAGACCTGAGTCCAAATCTGGCCTCAGACACTTATGAGATGTGTGACCCTAGACAAGTCATCTAACCCTGTTTGCCTCAGTTTCCTCATCTGTAAAATGAGCTGGAGAAGGAAATGGCAAACCACTCTAGTGTCTTTGCCAAGAAAACCCCAAATAGGGTAAGGAAGAGTCAGACACAACTGAAATGACTGAACAACAAAATTGACCCATCTAAGGGCAGTCACTTCATTACCTGCCTGCTTGGTATCGATGGAAGGCAGAAGGTCCCTTCGTTTAATTCTAGGAGTGAGCTCAGTGGTCCAGGAAGAAAGGGAGTGGGAACTTGGTTACTCAATAGTTCTGGAACACTAACCCAGGCTGTATCTTACATGTTGTGATCTTTTCTTTGTTTAAAACTCCTATGTTGGAAGGCATGGGAGACTATGCCAATTTGGATCTCAATCTCTTTCTCTCTCTCTCTCTCTCTCTCTCTTTCTCTCTCTCTCTTTTTCTCTCTCTTGCTTTCTTTCTTATTCTCTCTCTGCTAGAAATGGCTTGAATATAGATTAAAATTACATTAAATTGGCAGACTGGTGCCTAAGTGGAGAGTACAGTATTAACATATGTTTTCTTTGACACTTTGATACTTTCTGTGACAATGCAGGGCACCATTCTTTTCCTTCTGGTCATACCCATCCCTACTACCCCTGACCCTTAGATACACTTTGATGCATAATGGAATAAAAATAAACTTTATTTATTAAACAGAAAGCTTGTTCTATGAGATAAGGATATTTATTTGTAATCCAACTCTGCTGGGACAGCAGGGGGAATGAGATACAGGAAATTGTCTAGTAGGAAACCACCAGGTGGTACACTGAGAAAAAAGGAAAACAAATGCTTTAAAGGAAAGGGAAATCCTTCCCTGACACAAAACAGAGAGAAAGACTTTTACAAGTTCGTTTTAAAGACAAAGTTTCCCTATCTTGCTCAGACTGAAAGTGCAGGCCCAGGCCCACTACTGATCAGCATGGGAGCATGGATCCTGGGCCAGTCAGACTCTTGTGGTCCCCCTGCCCCCAGGAGCTCATCAGATTAATAGCAAACAGAACAAACACCCAATAAGTAAAATCCACAGAAGCTTAGAACTCTGAGTTCAAGAGATACATCCTCTGGGGGCAGCTAAGTGGTGCAGTGGATAGAGCACCGGACCTGGATTTAGGAGAACCTGAGTTCAAATCCAATCTCACACACATAACACTTAGCTGTGTGACCCTGGGCAAGTCATTCAATCCCATTGCCTAACCAAAAAAATTATTAAAAAAATTAAAAAAGAGATACATCATCTTTGGAAATTAAAGATACAATTTTAAAAAGAGATATACCAGCTTTAGCCTCTCTTGTAGCTGGGATTACAGGGATGTACCACCATGCCCAATGAGAAGAGCTTTTTTAACATCTGATGCTGGGTTCTCCTTAACACCTTTGATGCATCCTTCAGACCCTCCTCTCCTTTGTCTCTTAGAATCCCTCATTTTCCTAGGCATAGACCAAAACCTTACATCATATACCAAAATAAGGCCAAAATGGATACATGATTTAGCTATAAAGGCTGATAGTATAAGCAAACTGGGAGAGCAAGGAACAGTCTACCTGTCAGATTTATGGAATCCAGAAGAATTTATGACCAAACAAGAGATAGAGAAGATTATGAAATGCAAAACAAATAATTTTAATTACATTAAATTGAAAAGTCTTTAAGCAAACAAAGCCAATGAATACAAGATTAGGAGGGAAGCAGAAGTAAAAGGCCTCATTTCTAAAATATATAGAGAACTAAAGTCATTCCCCAATTGATAAATGGTCAAAGGATATGAACAGGCAGTTCTCAGATGAAGAAATTAAAGCTACCTATAGTTATATGAAAAAATACTCTAAATCACTATTGATCAGAGAAATGCAAATCAAAACAACTCTGAGGTAACACATCACACCTATCAGATTGACTAACATGACAAAACAGGAAAATGATAAATGTTGGAGAAGATGTGGGAAAATTGGAACACTAATGCATTGTTGGTGGAGTTGTCAATTGATACAGTCATTTTGGAGAGCAATTTGGAACTATGCCCAAAAGGCTATAAAAATATGTATATCCTTTGACCCAGTAATAGCACTTCTAGGGCTGTATCCCAAAGAGATCACAAAAATGGGGAAAAGACTCACATGTACAAAAATATTCATAGCAGCTCTTTCTGTGGTGGCAAACAATTGGAAATTGAAAGGATGCCCATCAATTTTGGAATGGATGGACAAGTTGTGGTATATGGATGTAATGGAATACTATTGGGCTATAAGAAAAGATGAGCAAGCAGACTTCAGAAAAACCTAGAAAGATTTGTATGGACTGATGCAGAGTGAAGTGAGCAGAACCAGGAGATTGTTGCATGCAGTAAAAGCAAAATTGTGTGATGACTAACTTTGATAAACTTAGCTTTTCTCAGCTATATAAATATCTAAGACATCTCCAAAAGTCTCATGATGGAAAATGCTATCCACATCCAGAGAAAGAGCTATGGAGTTTGAATGCAGATCAAAGCATAGTATTCACTTTTTTTTCTTCTGCTTTGTTTTGTTTCTTCTTTCTTGTGGTTCCTTCTATTGATTCTAATTCTTCTTTACTATATGACTAATGGGAAAATATGTTTAATAGGAATGTATATGTAGAACCTCTACCAGATTGCACACTGTCTTGGGAAGGGAGGCAGAGAGGGAGGGGGAGAAAATTTAAAACTCAAAAGCTTATGGAAATGATTGTTGAAAACTAAGTTAGTTAATTAATTTTTTTAAAAAAATTTAAAACAATTTAAAAAATAGAATCCCTAGTTTTCTTCAGGACCATCTGAAGTGCCCCTGTATCCATGATCTCCCTCCCCAGGTGCTAGTGCCTCCCCCTCTAATTACCTCATCAATTTTGTATACACCTCTGAACATCCATGCTGATCCTTCAACCCCCCCCCCCCATAGAATGGAATCTCTTTGAAAGCAGACATTTTTGGTTTTGTCTTTCTATCCCCAACATTTAGCACATAGTGTGCACTTAATAAATACTTATTGATTAATTGGTGCAGGTTTTTTTAAGTTCTGCACATTGTTTATTGAAAGGAAAAGCTTTGTTTTTGACTAAATCAAATAATGCTTGATTCTTTGGGCTAATGGAGGGAAGCAGTGATACACAGAACCTCAAATTGAGGGAGCGGAACCAAGATGGCGGAGTAAAAGCAGTGACTTGCTTGAGCAACCTAAACCCTAAACCCCTCCAAATACCTGTAAAAAATGACTCTAAACAAATTCTAGAGGAGCAGAACCCACAAATAGACAGAATGAAACAAATTTCCAGTCCAAGACAATCTGGATGGTTGATCGGAAAGGGATATCGCGCCGGGCTGGGAGAGGAGCACAGTTTGGCGTGGGTGCACAGGCCGCAGCAAACCTGGAGCAGGTCTCAGAGGACAGAATCACAGGCAGCTGTGGTGGATTCCAGACTTCTCAATCCATGAATGCTAATGACAATTTAGAAGGTCAGTAGGAAAAGTCTATCTCTGCAGTGAGAGAGAAGCGCGGGTCCCAGCCCCAGTGCCTGAGCACAGCACCTGGGTGGCACCTGCCTCCTGAGCTTCCAGCCCACAGACTGAGGGGGAATTGAGTGGCTGATCAGAGTGGGATTGCAGGGATCTCTCTGCTGGTGCAGGATTCTCTTGCTTTGCCCATGCTTGCATCTGAGTTACAGTTCTGGGTGGCTGTTGTGGGGCAAGGAGGAATGCTGGGGTGGTGGAGCTCGTAGTGGCTGTGGAGAGGAAATCCTCCTCACAGTTCCAAGACATAAAAGAGTGCTTGTGATCACTCATAGACCAGAGCACAGGCCAGGAAAGGAGTAAACACCTCATCCTTGATCATAGCACCTTGGAAGAACTGAAAATTTTCAGGGCCCTAGAAGTATCTCTGAAAACAGCTGCACAAAACCCCTGAAGTTTGAGACAGTACATTCTCCACACTGGAGGCAGAATCCTACCTTAACAAAGAGTTTATAACTCAAGTAATTGGCTGGGATCATGAGCAAGCAGTGCAAAAAGAATCAGACCATAGAATCTTTCTTTGGTAACAAAGAAGATCAAAACCTACAACCAGAAGCAGACAACACAGTCAAAGCTCCTACATCCAAAGCCTCCAAGAAAAATATGAATTGGTCCCAGGCCATGGAAGAGCTCAAAAAGGATTTTGAGAAACAAGTAAGAGAAGTAGAGGAAAAACTGAGAGTGATGCAAGAAAATCATGAAAAACAAGTCAACAGCTTGCTAAAGGAGACCCAAAAAAATACTGAAGAAAATAACACCTTGAAGAAATAGACTAACCCAAATGGCAAAAGAGATCCAAAAAGCCAACAATGAGAAGAATGCCTTAGAAAGTAGAATTGGCCAAATGGAAAAGGAAGTCCAAAAGCTCACTAAAGAAAATACTTCCTTAAAAATTAGAATGGAGCAAATGGAAGCTAACGACTTTATGAGAAATCAAGACACTGTAAAACAAATTCAAAAGAATGAAAAAATAGAGAACAATGTGAAATATCTCATTGGAAAAACAACTGACCTGGAAAATAGATCCAGGAGAAAGAATTTAAAAATTATTGGACTATCTGAAAGCCATGATCAAAAACAGAGCCTAGACATCATCTTTCAAGAAATTGTCAAGGAAAACTGCCCTGAAATTTTAGAGCCAGAGGGAAAAATAGAAATGGAAAGAATCCACCAATCACCTCCTGAAAGAGATCCCCAAAAGAAAACTTCTAGGAATATTATAGCCAAATTCTAGAGCTCCCAGGTCAAGGAGAAAATATTGCAAGCAGCCAGAAAGAAATAATTCAAGTACTGTGGAAACACAATCAGGATAACACAAGATTTAGCAGCTTCTACATTAAGGGACCGGAGGGCTTGGAATATAATATTCCAGAGGGCAAAAGAGATAGGATTCCAGCCAAGAATCACCTGCCCAGCAAAACTGAGCATAATCCTTCAAGGGGAAAAATGGAAATTCAGTGAAATAGAGGACTTTCAAGCATTCTTGATGAAAAGACCAGAGCTGAATAGAAAATTTGGCTTTCAGATACAAGACTCAAGAGAAACATGAAGAGATAAATAGGAAAGAGAAATCACAAGAGACTTATTAAGGTTGAACAGTTTACATTCTGCATGGAAAGATGATATTTGTAACTCATGAGTTCTTTGTCAGTATTAGAGTAGTTGGAGGGAAAAAATTATATGTATGTATGTAGATAGATAGATAGATAGATAGATAGATAGATAGATAGATAGATAGACAGATAGATAGATAGATAGATAGAGGGCACAGGGTGAGTTGAAGATGAAGGGGTGATATCTGGACAATAAAATTAAGGGGTGAGAGAGGATTATACTGGGAGAAGGAGAAAGGGAGAGGTAGAATGGGGTAAATTATCTCACATAAAACAGACAAAAGGTTTTTACAGTGGAGGGGAAATGGGGGGAAGGTGAGAGGGAATGAATCTTATTCTCATCAGATTTGGCTTAAGGAGAGAATACCATACACACTCAAGGGTATGGAAATCTATCTTACCCTACAGAACTTGGCAGGGGGGAGGGAACAAGAGAGCAGGAGGATGATAGAGGGGAGGGCAGATTGGGGGAGGGGGTAATCAGAAGCAAACACTTCTAAGGACGGACAGGGTCAAAAGAGAGAATAGAATAAATACAGCGTGGGATAGGATGAAGGTAAATATACTTAATTTTTCACATGACTTTGCATGACTACACATGTATAACCTTCATCAAGTTGCTTGCCTTCTCAATGAGGGTGGGTGGGGAGGGAGGAAGGGAGAAAATTTGGAACCCAAAATTTTAAAAATGAAAGTTAAAAAAAAATTTGTTTTCACATGCAACTGAGAAATAAGATATACAGGAAATGGAATATAGAAATCTATCATGCCCTACAGGAAAATTGAAGAGGAAGGGGATAAGAGAAGTGGGGGAGAGATAAAAGGGAGGTCAGATTAGGGGTATTCAGAATGCATGCCATCTTGGGGTAGGGGAAGGGACAACATGGGGAGAAAATTTGGAGCTCAAAATCTTGTGGAAGTGAATGTTGAAAACTAAAAATAAATAAATTAACAATAAAAAAAGAAACAGATCATCTCATAGTAGAGTGAAAAGTGCATTGGACTTGGACTCAGAGATTAAAAGCCTAGCACTGCCATTTACTACGTGTGACCTGGAGTAAGACACCCTCTCTGGCCCTCAGTTTTCCAATCTGTAAGGTGAGGGGGTTTGGACTAGATGACCTCTAAAGTCTCTTACAACTCTTTGATTGTATTTCTATTTGGCTACGAAATGCAGTCAAAGATACACATTCACACGGAAATAGAGACAGCCCACTAACATGCATGTGCACATATGCACACATATACGTACACAAACATATACACTCCTGGTTTTGCTTTCTTGTCATAGCCTGGAAACCAGCTGGGTAGAGAAAGGCAGAAGGCCACAGAGAGCCTATAGTTAGTTGTATTATAATCATTCTCTTGAGGATGTTTTATGATCATGCAGTGCCCCAGGTTCTCTGAAAATATGAACTCAAATTAATTTTGTAATGGCTTAACCAACAGAGCTGCATTTTTGATTTTCACTGGTAGCCAGTGTCAGTAAGTGCCTCAGATGAACATTACATTGGCATTTGGTCCATCATGGTAACTAGGAGCCAGTTGGTAAGCTAGCCTGGATATTTCCAGCATCCCATTACTTTAGAATGGCAGCACTGACTGAAGTGGGGCCCATCTTGTATTCTCCCTTTCATTCTGTCATGGTTGGAAGTGAATCCAAAGGCTTGGCCTGTGTTTTGACTGCTGGGGTGCATCTTTCAAGTGGCGATCCTTTTTGCCTTACAGTTGAATCAGGCCTAGAGTTTAGGATTGAACATTTGGAATCTGGAAGGACTTTGTTTTAAATAGCAATTGTAAATTCTCAAAAAGAGACTTTGCAGGATTGATCTGAGCTTTCATCATGTCAAAGTAACTCTTCTGTCAGGATGAGCTGGACTTAATGCAGAACCGGGGAAGAGCTGGTACATGTCCACAAAGGTGATAGACACTCCTCACCACATTGTCAAGATGAGAATCCTTGCAAGGGAGTTGCAGGGGAAAAAATGAAAAATTTAAGGATCAAAAAGAAAAAGTTATTCTGAAGAACATCATCTCAGACTTCATTTATACATGCAAATGTGAAATGATTTACTGTTAACAAGTCAAGCCAGTGAGCATTTGCTAAGCATCTACTATGTGTCAAGCATTGTACTAAGTTCTGAGGTTACAAAGACAAAAAAAAAATAGTTCCTGCCTTCAAGAAGCTCACAATTTAATGGGATGGGGTGGGGGATGGCTGGAAGTAGAGCAACATGCAAACTACATACGAACAAGATATATACAGGAGGCACTAAGGCTGAGGAGGATTGTAAAAGTATTCTTGCAAAAAAGTGGAATATTAGGTAAGACCTGAAAGAACCAGCAAAACCAGGAAGCAGAGATGAGGCAGGAGATAATTCCAAGCATGGGAGTCAGCCAGTGAAAATGCACAAAGTTGAGAGGTAAGGTATCATGTTGGAAGGACATCTAAGATACCAAAGTCCTTGGATGGTGGAGTCGGTAGAGAGGAGTAGGGGATAGGAAGACTGGAAACATAAGAAGGATGAAAGCTTTTAAAGCCAGATAGAGGATTTCATATTTGTTACTGTGTAGTAGAGAGGGCACTAGAGTTGGAGTAAAGAATTAAATTCAAGTTATTTTTTGTCCTTCACTTTAAAAAAGAACCAATGACATCATGGGTGATGTCCTGACTGGTGCATGAATTGGATTGAAGTGAGACAGAGTTGCACAAAGTCATCAACCTCATTCTCTCTTCCAGAGTCATCAAAGTTCTATAGTAAGACAAAAGTCAAGAGGACTGGTGGTAGCCCAGGATGCAGTGGATGACCTTGGTGTCTTCGATGTTTGAGCAAGCTCTAAGCACTCCAGAGTACCTGCTTCAGTCACCTTCATGGCCATTGGAACAAGTTGTTCTCACCTGCCCATTCCACTGGAGAAAATCTTCACATGCTTGGGGTAGACACCCCCCTAATTCACTGATGGGTTTGAGGCCTGTCAGTTACCCTCAACCTGATTCAGTCCATCTGCCTGGATGGTTTTACTGGGGTGTGGTTGCTGAGCGTGCTACAGCTTGTTGGAGCCACAGGTGAAAGTCGAGTGACAGGTAGAAGCCAAAGGTGGATGAGCAGCCCTGAAAAGGATTCAGTGGCCCTCCCACCAGAGGTGCTGGTCTTTCTTGAACACCCCATACACCTTGATTCAAGTACCAAGTAGATCGGTGAATGATGTTAGGCAAGCCGTCTTCAAGGATCAGAGTAAATGAGGGAATGCTGCAGCAGAGAAGCTATGAATTGGAAGGACAGATATGACGCCTCATTAGCAGAAAGGGGGAGAAGAGAGAGGAAGATATGTGAAGAGGAAGGCTGTTAGATTTCTGCTTAAAAGCCTCTTCTGAACTAGAAGTGAAAGCATCTTCCTTTCCCATCAGACTTTGCAAAGAATATGCTAATTATCTATCAAAATGAACATCCTGTTTCCAGGAAAGACTGGAAATTTATTTTAAATAAACAAAACCTCACCAAAGAGCCCCCTTTGAGTGAGCCCCACCCCCAATGGTAAACAAGAATGCAAAAAGTCAGACACAAGGCCTACCACAAGACTGACAGAGGATTGATGGTTTTGCTTCTAGCAAATATGGAGGGCAAGATAAACTTTTTAGTGAATTGCCTAGAATTTATTTTGTATGATTCAATTTCTGTCAGTACCAACTAATAACTATGCATGCACAAAACACAAGGAGAAAGAAATGTGCCTTGAAAGAATGGAAGAAATGCTCTAAAGAGGACACTTTTTAAAAAGTGGCAGAAAAGTGAGAAATTCTATCCCGAGTTAGGAAGTTGGAGGATGTAAGAATGTGATACAGAGGAGAAAGGGAAGAAGGAGAAATCTTGAATATTTGAAGCTTTGCAATGGGGTTCTTTCTGTGAAGGATGAAGCTGGAAACTTGGAGGAAGAAAAGGCTTCTTATACTCCAGAGAATGATGATTTGGACACAAGAGTGCCACAAGGAGAGACAGAGAGATTATTTTGTGATGGCCAAAGAAAAAAAAAAGACCAGTAGTCATGACAGATGCCTCTGCTGAAATGTGACAAAGCAGTCATAGATCAGCCTTCCATGAATAATAGAGATCTGTTATCTTTCTGGGGCATGTATCTGGGACATAACTAAAAATTTCCTAAGAGTTGTTGAACCACTACCCACTTCTAGTGATTCAAGTGGAGACAAATGTTACTAGGTAAAGGAACTTAAAAGGCTTTATTGGACATTGTGTAGGCCTAGGCTAGATGCACTGAAGACATTAGGGACCTCATGACCTAGGTACAACAAAAATGCACTTTTAGTTATGTTGGGACAATAGGAAGATCAAAGAAGAGGTAGGATCATTGTTTAGGGTAGATGGGATAATGATAATGAGAAAACAGAGAGAACAGATCAGCTGAAGTTGCTTCCTTTCAAAACAACAACAAAAAACCCATTTATATAGGACCTACTATGTGCTACTATTGGGCAGCTAGATGACTCAGTGGACCTGAAATCAGGAAGACCTGAGTTCAAATCCAGCCTCAGACACTTACTAGCTGTGTGACCCTAGGCAAATCACTTAACCTCTATTAGCCTTAATCCACTGGAGAAGAAAATGGCAAACCACTCCAGTATCTTTGCCAATAAAACCCCATGGACAGTGTGGTCCACAGAGTCATGAAGAGTTGGACGCAACTGAACAACAAATGTGGCAGGTACTGTGCTAAGCAATTTTTGTGTATCCCCTTTGACCCTTCCAACAACTGTGTGAGGTGCTATTATTATCCCCATTTTACAGTTCAGGAAACAGGCAGCTAGAGATTAAATGACTTGTCCAAGATCACACACCTAGTAAGCATCTGAGGCTGAATTTGAAATCAGATCTTCCTGACTCCGAGGCCAGTGATCTAGCCACCATACCACCAGCTGCCCCTTTTTCTTTATCAAAGACCACAATCATCAGAGATAAACAGACCAGAAATAGT
This sequence comes from Vombatus ursinus, assembly GCF_900497805.2. Lineage (NCBI taxonomy): Eukaryota > Metazoa > Chordata > Mammalia > Diprotodontia > Vombatidae > Vombatus > Vombatus ursinus. The sequence goes on from NW_020940355.1 coordinate 24,094,347, forward strand.
TAACAGAGAATTGAAAACCTAGAGAAATAAGGAACCAGTAAGAGAGCATCTAACTTTCCTTTATAAGTTCAGATGATTAGGTTTAGAAAGTAGTAAGAGAACCGCAGATGTGATTGCTAAGCTATCAGTATTCTTTGACAAATTCTAGAAAACAGGAAAAATGTCCCAAGACTAGAGATATGTAAATGTTTTCTGGATTTGTTATTTTTTAAAAAAAAAGGAAGAATGTAGATTCTTCAAGTAATAAGTTGATGAGCTTGACTTCAACTATTGGCAAAATTTTAAAATATATAATTATTAATGTGACAGCTTTATGAGTTTTTCAAAAGAGAAGTTACGAACCCTAAGAGACACCATTGCTTTCATCAAGGACAGGACAGGCCTGGCTAACCTCATTTTCTTTTTTTTTTTTTGGCAGGTGTTATGAGATCTGTAGATTAGGGGAATATCGGAGAGACAGGAAACCTGGAATTCAGCAAAGAATCAGGTAAAATCATTCATGTGATCCTTGTAGACAAGATGGAGGGAGATAAGCTATAGGATGGGCAGCTAGGTGGCACAGTGGATACAGTGCTGGGCCTGAAGTCAGGAAGTCTCTTCTTCCTGAGTTCAAATCCAGCCTCAGTCATGTACTAGCAGTGTGACTCTGGGCAAGTCACTTAACCCTGTTTGCCTCAGTTTCCTCATGTATAAAATGAGCTGAAGAAGGAAATGACAAACCACTCCAGTATCTTTGCCAAGAAAGCTCCAAATGGAATATAACACAGATAGATGAATTCAAAACTGGTTAAATGACTAGACCTAAAGAATTATCTTAACAGGCTAAATTTGGCTTGGAGGGAAGTCTAAAATAGAGTGGCCCAGAGATGTTTTATTGAGTTTTTTGTTTTTTTGTTGTTCAACAATTTTAGAATGGTTTGGTGCAAAACATGGGTGACAAGTTGATGAGTTTTGTAGATGACACAAAACTAGAAGGAATAGAATACACATTTGATTGTAGTATCATGATACAGAAAAGATCTTTATAGACTACAACTGGGCACCACTTGTAACAAACAGAAATTTACTAAGGATAAATGAAAAGTCCTCCTTTGTGGTTCCAAAATTCTGTTTCACAAGTACAAGATTAGACATGCTTGTACAAGATTTCATGTGAAAAAGACATGGGAGTTTTAGTGGATTGACTATGTCTTGTCTCCCCCATTAGACTGTGAATTCCCTGAGAGCAGTAACAGTTTGGAGGGGTTTTTTTTTGGGGGGGGGAGGTTGCCTTTTTTTGGATCCCCAGAGTTTAGCATAGTGCATGACGTGCTGCTATCATTCAGTTGTGTCTGATTTTTCATGACCCCGTGTAAGGTTTTCTTGGCAAAGATTCTAGAGTGGTTTGCCATTTCCTTCTCTAATAGGTTAAAGCAAAATTAGGCTAAGTGACTTGCCCAGGGTCACACATCTAGTGAATATCTGAGGCCGGATTTGAACTCAGATCCTCCTGATTCTGCTCAATCCACTGAGTCACCTAGCTGTCTGACAAGTAAAAGGCACTTAGTAAATGATTTGTTGACTTGACTCGACCTGACTTGATGGCAAGTAGATAAAAAGTGTTGATACTACAGGTGTAAAAGGCTAATGTGTTCTTAGACCACATTAAGAGAGGTGATTCCAAAACAAATGAGGGAATGGTCCTGCCTTACTCCGCCCTGGCCAGACCACTTTTGGAGTACTGTGTTCACCTCTAGACACCACATCTTAGGAAAGGCCAGGCTAAGCTGTAGGGCATACAGTGGAGGTGGATCAAGACCATGGTGGATGCCCTCTAGATTGGTTGAAGGAGGGAGACCAAAATTATTGAAAGCCTAGAGACCGTGCTATCCTAGGATCTTTTGGAGGAATGAGATATTTGGCTTTAGAAGGAAAGACTTAGGGGGGGTATGATAGCTCTCTTCAAGTGAAGGAAGGGTTGCAGCATGGAAGATGTATTAAACTTGTTCTGCCTGATTCCACAGAACAAGGAGCAATGAAATTGCACAGAGACAGATTATAGTTCATTAAATGCATAGACTCACAGATATATTACTATTTGAGAACTTTGTGAAAAGTATTACAAATAAGTGACTAGTTATGCAAATTGAGAAAGAGAAGTAGGTATCATTATGTCATTAGAGTTGTCCTATTCCTCTGGTCTAACCTTACTTCTTGGTAATAATTCTATTGTTTGAAAGGGTATTGAAACTGGAGTCAGGAAATCCCAAGTTTGCATCCTGCTACAGGCAGGGTTCAAACTGAGAAACTTTATTAGCTGTGTTGTGTGACCCTGGACAAGTTACTTAACCTCACTGAGCCTTAGTTTCCTCATCTGTCAAAGAAGCTTAATAATAGTACCTACCTCACAGCTAGGTGGCACAGTGGATAGAGTTCTGGGCCTGAAGTCAGCAAGACTCACCTTCATAAGTTCAAATCTGACTTCAGACACTTATAAGCTATGAGACCCTGGGCAAGTCTCTTAACACTGTTTGCCTCAGTTTCCTCATTTATAAAATGAACTGGAGAAGAAAATGGCAAACCACTCCAGTCTCTTTGCCGAGAAAACTCCGAAGGGGATCACGGAGGGTTGGACACGATTGAGACAACTGAACTGCCAACACCTCACTGGGTTGCTATACTAATAACAAACAGATGTGTATCTGTAATTATTGTTATCATATCTTGATATTCTGTAGACCTCCTGGTCGGCATTCCCAAAACATTCTTGCTCCTTTTCTTCAACATTCTAATGGTGTGCACTACAGTTCCATCTTGAATGTACAGGGATGGATCCACAGGGCTTGGAAATGTTGCTTCTGCTTGTTCTAATTAGAAGGAGACCTGAATCAACACTTGCCTCTGAAGGTCACATGTTTTCCCCAGGATCTTGCCTCGTATTCAGTGAGCACTTTGGAATGAAGGATTATTGATGGGCAAGCAAGGCCTTGGGGGTGTCTTTGCCAAGAGCTGACTCAGCCCTTGTGAGATGTTTGGCAGCTGCATTTCAGACTTTCTGAGGGAAAGTGTAAATCTGATCATTAATGTTATAAATGCTAACCAAGAGAGGAGGCTGTTATCCATTTAGAGTGCTTTGTGTTGAACTCATTATTAAATTAATTACACAGCTTTTATCACAGATTCATAGGAGCACAGGGCTGGAAGGGATCATAGAAAACCTCTAGTCCATCTGTCTCCAGATAAGGAATTGAGGCCCAGAGAATGAAATGACTTACCCAGGTTAATGAATTAGTGGCAGAGGCAGGGCTAAAAATAACAGCTTACATTTAGGTAGCATTTGACAATAATGTATACTCAATCACTTAATCTTCCCAAAAGCCCTGTGAAGAAGACAGGGAAAGCATATTAACCTCATTTTATAGAAAAGAAAATATGTTCAAACAGGTAATTTCATTCACCCAAAGACACATTAGATACCAAGATAGGTATTGAAATAAGGCACTGTGGTGTCTGTATTGGAAGAACACTGGATTTGGAGTTAAAGGACCTGAGATCAAGTTCCAATTCTGGCATTGCAGGCTGGATTTAGAGTGAGGATGATCTGAGTTCAAGTCTGGCTTCAGACACTCATTTGCTATATAACCCTGGGAAAGTCACTTATTATCTATCTGACCTAGTGTCTATATTTATAAAATGGAGATGATAATAATAGTACAGTTATCCCTTCCACATTGTAGGGGTTAGGGGTGCAACACCCCATGATCTGGAAAATCCTTGTATAATGTTTTGCCCACCCTTCACACCAGAAAAGATTACTGAATTTTTTCTTTTTCTTTTATGGGGTGTTTACACTACCTTATTGGAAAATGTGGGTATATTTTTGGTATTAAAAGATAAAATATGTTGATATCACACAATACCATACATATATTTTATGCATTTCTGAGTTTCTAAAATTTTTTGTGTCATCTGCTGGCTGTTGCTGTCATATGTGGCTTCCACAAAACTCCCCAAAAATTCCCATTTAGTTTCTTATACTGATCTGTGATATATCAAAAACATGATAGGGAAAGTTGGGATGTGGAAGGAATAACTGTACCTACCTCCCAGAGTTTTTCTGAGGATAGAATGAGATAATAATTGGAAAATGCTTTGCAAACCTTAAAGCACTATATTAAATGCTATTATTATTATTATTATCTAGCTAGATATTATTTGCTAGCTGTATGATCTCAAGCAAGTTATTTCTTTCTTCTAGGCCCCAGTATTCTCATCTATAAAATTAGGGATTTAGACTGGATGATCTCTGAGGTGCCTTTCAATTTTAAATTATAATTCTATTGCTTCTTGCCTCCCTATTCAGATACTTTGTTATTAATCAGCAACTCATATTAATATCTTATTTTCCTTTAGCAAATTTTTTCGTGAGATTTAAACACAGAGGCATGTGACTATATATCTGAGTGACTATATACCTTTCAGCTTTTAAAATTTCATTTTTATTCTGAATTTAATCAACAGCTAAAAACGAACATTTGCATATAAAAAGTAGAAGAGAAAAAATGGATTATATTGCTCTTTGATCTCATAGTATACCTTTATTCTTCTCCTACTTCTAAAGCCTTTATGAAGAATTGCCATCCCACTGTCTTCTTTGGGATGCTTTTTGATCATTAAAACAATGCTTGGTTCCCTATTTTTCCCTCAACACATATCAAACTAGTAGCTTAAAAACATTGTTTCATAGTGGAAAAAGTCCTAGATTTCCAATCAGAAGATGGGTTCAAATCTCAGCTCTTCTATTTACTTTCTTTGTGACTGGGGCAAGAAATGGAAGGAAACAAGCATTTATTAAGCACCTACTTACATGCCAGGTACCATGCTAAGTGCTTTACAAATGTCTCTGTTTACTGTACCACCTAGCTGCCACTTAACCTCTCTGAGCCTCAGTTTCCTTATATGTGAAATGAAACTATTGAACTAGATGGCCTCTAAAGTCCCCTTCAGCTTTTTATCTATGATTCTATGGTCTTTTATCTCTACATTTTCCAAATTCTATCAATCATTCATACTTCATGGCTTGTGACTGCTCTCTGCAAATCTGCCAGACCATTTCATGATACATTTTGTTCCCTTCAACTTTTAACTCTGGCAGTGGTTTTCCCAGAGAGGGAAATCATCTAAGAAAGATGTTTGAAACTAGAGGACAAAAAAATTAAACAGATCACGCAAAGGATTCCTTTCTCACCTTAACCCTTGCACTATGGATGATCATATTGGTAAGATCTCAGAAAGTCTTAATTAGGAACTTGTCACCATTCATTCAGACAATTTGGGAGCTGTCATCCAGAGAAATAACCCTTGTGGAGATGGAACCTGGTAGCATGCTCTGCAGGTGCTGCAGCCCTCACCTAAAGTTCTCACCACCCATGTCTTTGACACCCTTAAATATCTGTAGTAGAAATGGATATACAGGGGCAACTAAGTGGCACAGTGGATAGAGCACCAGTCCTGGCATCAGGAAAACCTGAGTTCAAATCCAGCCTCAGACATGTACTAGCTGTGTGACCCTGGGCAAGTCACTTAACCTGGATTGCCAAGAAAGAAAAAAGGAAGGAAAGAGAGAAAGAAATGGATACGCACTACTAATAAAGATGGTGCACTAATATCTATCTTTGCCACTGTCACCATTAAGGACTATTATGCCTTTCCATCCACTCTATAGCACAATGCGTGGCACATAATAGGCACTCAATAAAAGTTTATTGAATTTAAATTGTAGTTGAGTTAAATTGTGTTGTCTTCAGGGGTATGCTGGTAAATGTTTAACAACCAGATCTCCAGAGGAAAATATGTACTCAGGACACACTTTTAAGTTTAACAGAATTATTAACATTTTCTCCATCACTTTCTTTATTACAATTGACAAAATAATCAGGCCCTGATTTGGAGCATTTGCCAATTTCTGAGGTATAAATGTTCAAACTGAAAATTTAATGATCTGTTCTCATGAGCCAGTCTAAGCTAGTTTCAGCATGCCCCTGGTTGTCTCCTGTTAGAATGTGAACTCCTTGAGAGCAAAGGCAATTTTGTTTGTCTATTTGTTTTCTCAGTGCTTGGTGCATAGTCAACATTTCTTAAATGTTTTTTTTTATTATTAATTGATTCATCCCAGGTAACAAATCAAATAAATGAAGGAATGCTTCATTCCCCCAGGACCAAGGGATCATCTGTAAGGATTACTTGGACACTCATTCTTTCCATCCACAGGAAAAGAACAGAACACAATAACTCTGATCCTGAATTTACTCTCTAGGTGAAGTCATAAGCAAGAAGGTGAGTGCTGTTCGGAGTACTTTTGTCTCCATTTCCTTATATCTCCAAATCATTATACAACTCCTCACTGATATTTTTTTAATTGCTCTTAAAAAAAATCCCTACAGCTAAATACTTTGTCCATACTTTGAACATCTTAATCCTGGAGAATGTTATCCTGAAAGCATCCAGAATCAAGCTACAGTTTGTTTTAAGTTATCCATAGTGTGAGTATTTGCTGTAAAGTTTTAACCCAAGGCTACTTTCCCCCTCCCTAGTGCACAGAAGGTTTCCAGGATGCCTCTTCCCAGTATCACTTGGTCTGTGATCAGGGAGTGTAAACTCCTTTTAATATTAGTCTATAGTAAAATGAGTCTTCTCAGGAGAGGTGTTTTTTACTATTAAATATGCAATGCTTTGTAAAGTTGAGCTGACTTTTGTACCACAGCCTTTTTCAAATGGTCTGGCCAGTGCTCCCCTTGGTTAGCATCACAATTGAAAGCTGATTGCATGACTCTTGTATCTAGGAAACAATTACTTTATATGAGAAAAATAGACAGAGTAGAATGAATACAAGGATAAGAGCAAAGTCTATGTCTGGGTTCTCCGATGTGCACTCTATACCTATCATTAGGTGTAACAGAAATGTAGCAAAGAGAAAGTTTAGCCCACAGTAATTCACATGAATAATATAATGCCACTAAATTCAAAATTCATAGACTTCAATTTATTGAAGTTCTTTTGTTTCTTCTTACAGAGAGCAAAAGAAATAAATTGTATTCGAGGATTTAACTTATCATTCATAGAATCATAGGATTACAGATTGGAAGGGACCTCAGAGGTCCTCCAGCCCAACTCTCACTAAAGTCATGAATGCCATTTACAATACCCCAATACAATACAATTCCCCAATACAATGCAACACAAGGTGTCACTCATTTTCTCCATTTGAAAATCTCCATTGAGGAATTCAAGATGCCCCAAGACAGCACTTTCCAATTTTGGACAGCTCTAAGAAAGTTCCTCCTCATATTGAATCAAATATCTCACTTTAATTTCTACACACTGGTCCTTGTTTTAGCCTTTGTAACAACTCAGAACAAACTAATCTCTCCTCTATGTGACAGACTTTTGAATACTTAAATATACCTGTTATGTCCATTCTATGATCTTACGAGTCCCCGAATCACTTCTTCCACTTTTATTTGCTTCCAGTAGAATACATGCCCCTGGAGGGAAGGAACAGTTTTAGCCTTTGTCTCTGTACTCTGGGTACCTAGCAAAGCACCTGACGTGTTGCAGGTATTCAATAAATGCTTATTGAATTGAATTAAAGGGATCTTTTTTTTTTTGGATGCAATCAGTGTTAAGTGACTTGCTCAGGGTCATACAGCTAGTAAGTGTCAAGTGTCTGAGGCCAGATTTGGACTCCAGAGCCAGTGCTCTACCCACTGTGCCACCTAGCAGCCCCTGAAGGTATCTTTTTAAAATACTATTTTTCCCCAACTACACGTAAAGACAATTTTTGATATTCTTTTTTTAAATTTTGAATTTCAAATTCTCTCCCTCCCTCCCCCCTTCTCTCTCTAAAGGGATCTTTTTGTAAAATGGTTTCTATGTTTTATTTTTGTAACATGGTTTCTATGGTATATCACATTCATTCCAAAATCTTGATCTTCACTCTACAAAATCTCTCCCATGTGTCCCCTTCTTCTGACTCACTCACACATCACCTTAGTTCAGGCCCTGATCACTTCTCACCTGAACTATTAAAATATCATCCTACTTGGTCTCCCTGCCTCATGTCTCTCCCCACTTCTAATTCATGTTCCATATGGCTGCCAAAGTAATTTTCCTAAAGCATAGGCCTTGTTCTCTCTCCCCTCCCCATCCAATATACTTCAGTAACTTTTTATTACCTCCAGGCCCAAATGAAAATGCATTTCTTAGGTATTTAAAGCTACTCATAGCCCAACTGCAACCTACCTCCCCAGCTTTATTATACATTTCTCCTCTCCATGTATTCTATGGACAAGCCATACTGGCCTTCTTATTGTTTCTCACACAGGACTCCATCAACCATTCCTAGGCCTTTTCTGCTCCCTTTCTCATCTCTATTTCTTGGAACCTCTAGTTTACTTCAAAACTTTTCTCAAGCACCACTTTCTGCATGAGGCCTTTCCTAAATAATGTTTAAAAAGTTTGAGAGACATGGTTTTCAGATAATTAATCATTTTATTAATAATGTCAGCATAAAGGAGTTGGAAATTAAGAGGGTGCCCATCAATTGGGGAATGGCTAAACAAATTGTGGTATGTGATTGTGATGGAATACTATTGTGCTATAAGAGATAATGAGCAGGATGTCCTCAGAAAAACCTGGAAAGACTTACATGAGCTGATGCAAAGTGAAATGTACCATGTACAAAGTAACAGCAATATTGTAAGATGGTTGGCTGTCAATGACTTAGCTGTTCTCAGAAATAAAATGATCCAAGACAACTCTGAAAGACTTATGATGAAAAATACTATCCATCCCCAGACAAAGAACTGATGGTGTCTGAATACAGATTGAAGCATACCTTTTTTACTTTATTTTTCTTGAGATTTTTTTTGGGGGGGGTTATGTTTTCTTTCACAACATGATTAATATAGAAATATGTTTTACATGACTATACATGTATAACCTATTTCAAATTGCTTGCCTTCTCAATGCGGGGGTGGTGGGGAGGGAGAGGATTTGGAACTCAAAGTTTTAAAAAATTGTTTTTACATGTAATTGCAAAAAATAAAATACTAAATAAAATTTTAAAATAATGCTAGCATATTATTAATAAAAGGAATGATCACTTGGCCTTCTCTCTTGGACCAAAGATGAATCATGGAGATAGGCTCACAGTTTATATGCCCTTGGAAGAGTGGGTGTTCCTAAGAGTGGCAATCAACTCTGATTGGTTAACAATCAATGAGAGAGAATGAATATTACAATGAGGGGCTGGACCTATTCTAATGAGGGGCTGGGGGACCGACTTTAATCACGTGATTTATTTCCAAATCACCTCCAGCCTGGGGGAAATCTAGGAAAAGAATTTACCTCCACCCAGACCTGAGTAGAACACAAGTAGCTACCCTACCTGGGTGGAGGTCTGAACAAAATTGGTAAGAAAGTTAATCCAAGGGGCAGCTAGATGGCACAGTGGATAGAGCTCCCGCCTTGGAGTCAGGAGGACCTGAGTTCAAATCCTGGCCTCAGACACTTGATGCTTACTAGTTGTGTGACCCTGAGCAAGTCACTTAACCCCAACTGCCTCATCAAAAAGCAAAAAAAAAAAAAGTTAATCCAATCTCATTCTCAGCAATATCCTTCAGAAACTGGACAACCTACAGGCTTCTGAAAAAATCCTGGTCCTAATTGAATAATTGATTATTAATGTGAGAGAGAGATGATTACTGCGAGTGCCTTCCCCACAAAGTTACTTTGCCTCTGTTTTGTATGATTTTTGTGTATTTCTATGTGTGTGTGTTATTTTCCCTTTAGAATATCAGTTCCTTGAAGGTAAGGACTGTTCCACTTCTATATTTACATCCTTAGCACCTATAAGAGTGCTTAACACAGAAATAATAATTGATGGAGTTCTAGTCCTCTTAGCATTCTAATCACTTCCTTTGGACATGATCACCTTACCAAAATTCCCTCTAAAACAGGGAGTCCAGAACTGAATTCAATATTGCAGATGTCTGCTAGATAGGAATGAGTATGGAGAAATTATCCCCTCCCTTGCTCTGAATGTTGTACTTCTATTAATGTTGTCCAAGATTGCATTAGCTTTGTTGGCAGCCATATTACACTGCTGAGTCATGTTGAGCTTGCAGTCTCATTGAATCTAGGACGTGTGCATTCAACTATGTTTTTCTGACAGTAAAGCAACTAACTCACGGGTCACAAAATTTTTAATTAAAACTTTTGCTCTGTCCCTAGAGCTGCCTAGGACAGGGTAGAGCATTATGGATCTGGTGCTAGACACAGTCATGTGGCCTTCCTTGATACTGCAAGCACTGTGTCATCAGGAACATATTTTTTATTCTTTTTGCAACTTCTAGAGATCTCACTAGAGCACTGCAAATCTATAGATGTGTAATATGGGTGTCATTCTGACTTTTCTTTTCCTCCAATCAGTCAACTCTTTTAATAGTGATTGGGACAATGCTACTTCTACTTATGGTGTTTCTTGTGCTAAAGAGCACAAGTGGTCACTAGATGGGAATCTTGTTTCAACCCACCTGGAGTTATCTGAGATTTACATGAGAAGGTCACTTAACTGCTGCCATTGCTGTAGGGGATTACAATTCCCAGATTCCCCACTTAATCCTGAAATTACACTAGTATTTGAGGCATGAAGTCACAAGTGCATTTTCTTCTGAAGCTGCTGTCTCCATGTCACAAGTCACTATCCTACTGTTTGTATGATCTCTTTATGTCAGTCATTATGAAAGCCATGTATGTTAAGTGGAGACTATGACAATATTGCTGTTGTATAATACCAGTCTAATCAAGTGGAGTTGCCACAGCTTGTATAGCTTGTACCATCTGTCTGATATCTTCACCAACTGGTCCAACCTTGGGGCACGTTCTGGAGAAAGGAAAAGGAACTCCTGCATCTGTTTCTCAATTCTCATTCATTCATTTATTTGTTCAATAAAACTTGTAAAGGACCTACTGTTTGCAATTCATTGCATTAGACTGCAAAGAATTAAAGAAAAAAAGAATATATTCCCTGCTTTCAAGGGCCATCTGCCCTAGTAGAAAAGATAAGACCAATCCACAAATAACTATAATTCAAGTCATAACATGATAAATGCATTTGAACGGAAAAGAGCAATATGAAAGATACATGGAAGATGAGACCTATAGATGGGATCATATATCTTGAACTGGAAAGGGATCTAAGAAGCTGTGGGATTCAAATCTCCCATTTTATAGATGAAGAAACTGAGGCTTACAGAGGTCAATGATTTGTTCAAGGTCACACAGAAAGCAAACATCAGAGGCAAAATTTGAATCCAGAATCAGCTCTTTTCACTGCATCTCATTGCTGGAGGGATCAAGGAAAGCTTCACAGAGGAGACAACGTGTTGGGAGAATCCATTTGAGGCATGTGAGATGGTATATGAACATAGATGGAAGTAGGACAGAGTAGAATAAAATAGGGTGACAGTGAGTAGTCCCATATAGCAGACATTTAGTAAATTTGAAAGGAAATAAGAGAAATAAGGCTAGAAAGGCAGATTAGAATCAGATTTTTAGAGGATCTTGAAGACTTAGGGATTATCTTGTACAGTAATCAATGGGATGTCACTGAACGATTTTGTACAAGAGAATGACAGCTCATCATGAAAATGTTTTGGCAATAGTGTGAATAAAGGATTTGATAGAGAAGAGAATAGGAGCAGGAGAGAGTAGTTAGCATGCCGTAATAGCAGTCCAGAAAGGAAGCAACATGGTACACTAGAAAGAAGGAAACAAGCTTTTATATAGCCCCTACTATGTGCCAGGCACTGTGCTAATTGCTTTACAAATATGATCTCTTTGGATAGATCCTCACAACAGCCCTGTGAGGTAGGTGCTGTTATTATCCCCATTTTACAGTTGAGGAAACTGTGGCAAACTGAGGTTAAGTGACTTGCCCAGGGTCACACAGCTAGTAAGTGTCTTTGGCCAAATTTGAATTCAGATCTTCCTGACTCCAGGCCCAACACTCTATCCATTGCCCTACCTAGTAGCCTCTGGAAAGAACAATGGATTTGGAGACTCTGTGTGACCTTGGGCACATTATTTAATGACTTTAAGCCTCAGTTCCTCATATATAAAAGGAAGGAGTTGACTGGATGGTCTTCAAGATCCCTTCCTGCTCTGAATCTATGCTATAGAACAATGAGATGTAAGCCTAAGTTACTATGGTTGCAGCAACAGAGGAAAGGAGGGGATGGAAATCTTAGAGGTCAAAGCATCAGGATTTAGTAAATGAGGGGATCTAGGGAATGAGGGCAGCTGTGTGGCACAGTGGATATAGTGCTGGGCCTAGAGTCAGGAAGATTTATCTCCCTGAGTTTAAATCTGGCTTCAGATACTTACTAGCTGTATGACCCAGGACAAATTTGTTTGCCTCAGTTTCTTTATTTGTAAAACAAGCTGGAGAAGGAAATGGTAAATCACTCCAGTTTTTCTGCCAAGAAAACCCTAAATGGGGTCATACGAAGGGTCAGACATGACTGAAAAACAACTGAATGACAATAACAACAAAAGAGGAAGAGGGGGATGGAAGAGTCAAAGTCAAACCAAGGCTTTACAGGCTGTATCACAAAAAGAATAGAAAATTAACCCTTTCAGGTCAGGAACTTCCAGCTCATGCTGTCCTGATTAGTGAATACCCCAAATGGTCTACCACTTTACACCTGGTTGGTCCCAGTCATGAATCACTTTACCCCCGTTAATTTTCTTAACATTTGCCCAGCCAAGCAAGCTTCCTCCCTCCCCCAATAATAGGAACTTAATTGTTTTCTAGACACTACCCCAGGTACCAGTGAAACAAATGCAAAAGCAAGAGTCTCTGTCCCCAAAGAGCTTATAAATTAGTAGTGACATTGCCACCAGAAAGCATATGGTCAATCTACTTCTCTATGGTTCCACTCATCATCCCTGTGATTTTCCAAACCAAAACACCCCTGCCTGTCCACAGCTCACCCATATTTGTTGTCTCCCCTTGTTAGAACATATATTTATTATATTTTGCTTTTGTATTTGCATCTTCAATAAGTATGCACTTATTATACACATAATACACACTTTATAAATGCTTTTTCATTCATTCATTCATTTAAAAAGTGCTTTTAGCAAAGTAGTGAGCTTCAGAGTCATATTTTTTAAGGACTGAAGAATAAACAGGGGGTCAGAAATTGGAGGCTATGAGTGGAGACTCCACTTTCTAGAAGTACAACAATGAAAAGGAATAGAGAAATGAGGTGATTCCTGAAGGAGGAGTAAAGTCAGAAGAAGGACTTTTTAGGATGTGGAAGACTGGAGTATGTTTGTAAGCAAGGAGGGAGAAGACAACAGAAAGGGAGAAATTGAAGCTAACAGTAGAAAGAGGGTATGAGATCAAGGGCTCCGCTACAGAAAAGCCTCCCTCTAAGATCAGAGAGAATGAGCGATGAAGGTACTGAGAGTGTTCAGATACGGAAGAGGGGAGTTGAGGAGGCTCTGGTTGTATGGCCTTGATCTTTTCAGTAAAGTAAGAGAAAAAAATCATTCACTTAAAGAGCAGGGGGATGATTTATCTCATTATCACCCTCTTAAAACTAAGTTTACCCAGTTTGAAATCAGATTCCTCTTTCCACCATGAAATTTGGTGTGGCTTAGCAGATTTATAGCACCCTCTTCCTCTATGGAAACCTCCTTAATGGCTGGCAAGTACTGGGGAAAGTGACAGTGGAACTAGTCTAATCTAGAGTCTCTCTCTACACGGCATACATAACTGTGATCTATTGGACTGGGGTCTGAAGAGGCCATGGTGAGCTGAGGGCTAATAAATTATCAGTCTCCATAGTAAAGTGACTGAGTGCAATGATTTTTCAGTCTCTCTTTTGACTCCCACAGGCATCATCAATTCTGGGTTGCTTTAATCCTTCAACTCTGGGAAGGACAGCACAGCCAAGTTGAAAGTCTTAGTTGAGAGAAGGATTCCAAATGGAACTTGTTATATTCCCTTAAGCCATTTTCACAGAATCAGAATCAAAGAATTTCAGAGCTAAAAGGGCCCTTAGCAATCACCCAATTCAGAGATTCTGAAGCATTTTGCCTTGGCAGATAACCTCATTTTAAACAGAATTTCAGCAGAATTCTTACAGTAAAATATTTAAAATTACTTTTAAAAAATATTTGCTATTAAAAGTACTGAACAGTGTATGATAGAATTTTAAAAAATATTCTGTTTAATGTGTGAGGCTTCAAGTCAATATGTGTCTTGAGGCAGAGTGGCTAGGAACCAGACTAGAAGTCAAGAACTAGGTTCAGATCTTGCCTCTGATACATGACGGCTCTAGGCAGCTCTCTAAGTGGTAAGAAGGTGCTGATCTGCATTGGTACAGGGAGTTATCTCACCTGATCATAATCCCAGCCCCTTACCCTATGTAATACCAGAAGTCCTTGGAAGTGCTCACAGAAGATATGAAGAAGAAGAAGAGGAAGAAGAAGAAGAAGAAGAAGAAGCAGAAGAAGAAGAAGAAGAAGAAGAAGAAGAAGAAGAAGACGGAGAAGGAGGAGGAGGAGGAGGAGGAGAAGGAGAAGGAGAATGAGGAGGAGGTAGAGGAGGAGGAGGAGGAAGAGAGAGAAAGCAAAAAAACAACAACCCCAAGAGTGAATCTCCCCTTTTTTCTTCCAAACTTGACTTTTATTTCTAATTCACTGAAAGGGTATGAAAAGAGGGTCTCCTTAAGAATCACAATTATTAGGTACCACCTCACACCCATCAGATTGACTGATATGACAGGAAAAGAAAATGATAAATATTGGAGACGATGTGGGAAAATAAGGACACTAATGCACTGTTGAATTGATCCAACCATTCTGGAGAACAATTTGGAACTATGCCCAAAGGGCAATAAAGCTGTGTGTACCCTTTGATCCAGCAATACTACTACTAGGTCTATGTCCCAGAGAGATCATAAAAAAAGGGGAAAGGACCCACATGAACAAAAATATTTATAGCAGCTCTTTTTGTGGTGGCAAAGAACTGGAAATTGAGGGGGAAGCCCATCAAATGGGGAATGGCTGATCATGTTGTGGTATGTGAATGTAATGGAATACTATTGTGCTTTAAGAAATGATGAGCAGAGTTCAGAAAAACCTGAAAAGACTTGCATGAACTGAAATAAAGTGAAATGAGCAGAACTAGGAGAACATTGTACCCAGTAACAGAAACATTGTGTGATAATCAACTATGATTGACTTAGCTCTTCTCAGCAATACAATGATCTAAGACAATTCCAAAAGATTCATGATGAACAATGCAGAGAAAGAACTGTGGAGCCTGAATGCAGATTGAAGTATCTATGTTCATCTTATTTTTTTCATAGTTTTTTTCCTTTTGCAAACTTTTTTCTTCTTTCACAACATGACTAATATGGAAATAGGTTTTACAAGATTGGGCATATATAACATATCAAATTACTTACTATCTTAGGGAGTGGGGAGGCTAGCGAGGGAGGGAGAAAATTTGGACCTCAAAATTTTATTTAAAAAAATGAATGTCAAAAATAGTCTTTACATGTAACTGGAAAAAAATAAAGTACTATAAAAAATAAAATTAAAAAAAAAAGAATTACAGTTCTCATTCTCCCCAACTAGACTTTGCCAGAGGTAATGTAAGAGAACAGGAATGCACAGCACTATGTGACTGAAAAGGAAACACCAAACTTGATCTCAGAGGTCCACTTTTAGGAAGATACATCATGATGGCTTCTTTAGACATTTCAATCATTCTGACTCTTTGTGACACCATTCGGGGTTTTCTTGGTGGAGACGCTGGAGTGGTTTGCCATTTCCTTCTCCAACTCATTTTACAGTTGAGGAAACTGAGGCAAACAGGATTAAGTGTCTTGCCTGGGTTACATAGCTAGTAAGTGTCTGAGGTCAGATCTGAAGTAATATGAGTCTTCCTGACTTCAATTCTGGCACTCTATACACCATACTACTTAGCTGCCCTAGACTGCGGGCTACTGATAATACAAATAAATCTGAGGGGATGTCTTCCCTCCAGATTCCCTCCCTAGCTATCTTAAGGGAGACCTTCCTGAAAAGTCTGCTAAAGATAAGCAGATAGGCAGAACAGAACTTGGAACAACTGAACTAGCAAAGGGCAGAGGACAGAAGAAATGGTGGGAAAAAAAAAAGAAGATTAAGGGCTTGGGAAATAACCAATTGAAAGTAACTGATGCACCTTCAAGACAGGAATTGTTTTCTCTTTGTATCCGAGGCCTGTCTTTCTTAGAGCAGTAAATATTTGTTGATTTGGATAGTTCAGCTGAGATGACACAAAACATTTGGAGAAAACTCCTCTGAACTCCATACACCATATCTCCAACGCGGATGAAGAGTTTTAGTCGCCAGTACAGCAGCTGCAGATAGCCTCAAGGGAGGATGCGAGAGTGTCTCTTTCCTAGTTCAAGATTTGGGGTTGTGTGTGCCAAAGTGAGGGGGCCTCGGAGGATAGCAGGAATAGGAGCCAGCAGCCTTTGATTCCCCCTGTTCCTTTTGAGTCCCACCCTCCTTGACTCTGCTCATCCTCTTGCCTCCAGCTGGCCGGTGCCCAGCAGCAGCTTTGACTACAAGAAGCCCAGCTTTCCCCAGCATCCTTTGTGTACGGGCTCCCCAGCTGCAGCTGTGTGTACAGACTGTAATGCAGTTGGGTATATTGTGGCACCACTAGGTCCATGGACATAACTTGAGAAGCACTGACTCAGTCCAAATGCGTCATTTTCTATATAAGCAAATCAAGAGCCAGAGAGGTTTGGTTGCCTTAATCAGTAAAATGGAAGTGTTGGAAGAGGGAAGGAGATTGGAAAAGGTTCCTCCCTGTTTTAACTATGATTCTTTTTTTAAATTTTTTATTTATTTTATTTTTAATTTATGGAATAAAACAAGTATTTCCGTAACATAGTATAATAAAAAAAAAAGATGATCGCACATGAAACTGCAAATCTATTATGTACAACTTGCTATTCCTTTAAAATATATAATAAAGTTATATATGATTTAACTATGATTCTTATGACTTACTCAGTCACACAGCTAATTTATGGATGAGTGCCTGGCACAATACCTAGAACATAGTAGATTCTTAATAAATATTTGTTGAATAAATAAAAGCATGAATGAAGAATTCAGCAAACTTTTTTTTTAAGAATGTTTGCATTTTTTTCTCCCTTCATTACAGAGGTAGAGGACTAGGATTGTGCAACATTGCATGTATTAAAGATTTGGTTGATGTACAGGTTAGTTTTAGTGAAACTGCTTTTTTTCTTCTTTGTGGGTTACAAATTACTTCATTCTATCCCTACTCTCCTCTTTCAGTTTTCAACTTCTGTACTGCCAGAACTTCAGAGACCACATCCTCTAGGAATTAACCCTCTGAGTTCTAGAATTCCCACCCTAAGTCCCTCGATGTTCTGATTGGTCAGTGCAGTAAATGGCCCATTATATCCAGCAGGCCCTAGCATGATTCACATCCTGCTCAACTCTGGCACTTTCACCCTGATGCCTACCCTCCCCCATGGGAACTTTCCAATCATGAAGTTGATATTGCCATTGCTGGGATGTATGGAGTGTTCCAGGAGGACTAGCTCCTCTGGTGTAAGGACTTGTCAAGCCCTTTTCAGGGCTGCTCATCCATTTTGGTGTCTACCCTTCACCCAACTTTCACCTGTGGTTCCAAGAAGCTGTAGCATGTGCAGTGGCCATACCCCAGTATCATCTTGGTAGACAGGCTAAACCAGGTTGAGGGTATCTGACAGTGTCTACCCTAAGAATATGAAGACTTCCCCCAGCAGAATAAGCAGATAAGAACAATTTGTTCCAACAGCCATGAAGGCCTAAAGCATGTGCTGTGGAGCACTTAGAGCTTGGTCAGACATCAGAGACTCCAAAGTCATCCACTGTATCCTGGGCCATTGTCAGTCATTTTAACTTTTGTCCTGCTACTGGACTTCCATGACTGTGGAAAAGAGAGTGAGGCTGATGACTTTGTGCAACTCTGCCTCACTTAAATCCAATTCAGGTCCAAGTCAAAGCATCATCCATGGTATTGTAATGTTGTTGGTCCTCTTTGAAAATGAGGACCTGTTGTCTCCTCCGATTCAAAAGTGAGTTCTTTGTGAGCAGGGAATATATGGCTTTTATAATTGTATTCTCTGAGTTTAGGATAGTGCTTGTTACACAATAATCCTCAACAGATGCTTTTTCAATAATTCATTCATTGAGAGAGATATGTTTGGAAATGCAAATGATACAAGAACAAATATATAATTTTTAAAGAACTTATGTGTTCCCTCCTGCAGCTTGGTAGTACAGTGGATAGAGTGCCAGACCTGCCTTTGAATTCAAATCCAACCTCAGACACTTATTAGCTGTGTGACCCTGGACAAGTCACTTAACCCTGTTTGCCTCTGTGACCCTGGACAAGTCACTTAACCCTGTTTGCCTCAGTTTCCACATCTATAAAATGAGCTGGAGAAGGAAATTACAAATCACTCCAGTATCTTTTGCCAAGAAAACCCCAAAATGGGGTTACAAAGAGTCAGACATGACCGAAATAAGTCAACAATAAATGTTCCCTCCACTGAGAGATGCTCTGAGGGATACAAAAGATATAGAATATGGAGCCCCTGTCATTAAAGAATTTGCCTCTTGAGGAGGTAAGAACTACAAAGTAATGCTAAGGTAGTATATAAACAAATGAGAAGTATGCATGTCACAGGCCAGGTACATGCCTACTGAGAGAGTTTAGAGCAAGAGAAAATGCCTATGAACCATAGCTAATGGTTGATCTGGGAACAAATCAGGAAGGATTGGGTGTTAGGAATTCTATTAGGTGTTAAACTGAACCTCAAGAGTAGAATTTGTATTCATGGTGAGGAGGCAGGACCCAGCAAAAAGACTCTGAGACAAAGCTAAGCCCAGAGAGAAAAGCTGGTGTCCTTCCTATCTGTGAAGTCACATTCCTGGCTTTTCACATAGAGATGTAGCCAGCAAAGTCTGAAATGGCTTTGAGTTCACCTTTACACCAATAAGTGGTTGTCCAAGCTTTGCTTGAAGAATTCCAGTGAGAAATTCCATTGAAGAACTCACTGCCTCTTGAGGCAGCTCATTTGATTTTTGAAGGCTTCTGATTGTTAGGAAGTTATTCCAGTTTCCTCATCTGACTCTTTGCAAGATCCAACCATTCAGTCAGCCAATATACATTTATAATGTGCCTACTATGTGCTGGGCACTGCGCTAAATGCTTCACAAAGATTATCTCATTTGATCCTCTTGACAGCCCAAGGAGGTAAGTGCTAACGTTTTTCCCATTTTACAGTTGAGGAAATTGGGGCAAACAGAGGTTAAGTGACTTGCCCAGGGATACAAGTTAGTAAAAGGCAAAATTTGAACTCAGATCTTCCTAATTCCAAACATAGCACACTATCCAATTTACCACCTAGCTGTAATCAACACCTAAGACCATTAATTTTATTACTATTTCTCTAGTCTCCCATGAATGATTAGTCCTCTTCACTGATATTAATTTTCCTTGTGATATTTGCTATTCTCTGTGGCATCTGGCCTGGTATACCTACATGGGCAAATTTTTCCTTCTTCCTTCATTTTTAGTTTTAAGCAGATCTGTAGATTCACACATCAAACAACTGAACTTTCACGGGAAATGCATTGTTTTTATATGGTTATTAATGTGGCTTTTTTCCCCACATATAACTCTGCATTTTTTTTTTCATTTTAAAAGGCTGTCATTTAAGTGTGCATCCTGTAGTTCTGTATGGCAACTATGCTACTACCTATCTCACTGGGTAGTTCTGACAAGCAAATCGTTATTGTTCGGTTGTGTCTGACTCTTTGTGACCCCATTGGGGTTTTCTTGGCAAAGACATTGGAGTGTTTGCTATTTCCTTCTCCAGCTCATTTTACAGATGAGGAAACTGAGGCACACAAGGTTAAGTGACTCGCCCAAGGTCACACAGTTAGTAAGTATCTGAAACCATATTTAAACTCAGGTCTTCCTGACTCCAGGCTCCACACTCTATCCATTGCACCATCGTACTCTCCAAGTAACAAATACGATTGCTAATTAGATCCCATTAGATTATGAGCTCCTTGAGGGCAGGGACTGTCTTTTGCCTCCTTCTCTATCCTCAGAATTTAGCACAGTGCCTGGCAAATAGTAGGCACTTAATAAATGTTTGTTGATTGATTGAAATAAGATAATGATTGTAAAGAATTTTATGATCCTAAAGTTCTCTAGAAATGTGACTGTTGCTGCCATCCTACTTCAATATGTCCAGGACCATTACCAACAAAGAATCTGAGGCAGCCATGGTATGATGGAAAGGGAATTGGAGTTGGGGTTAGAAATCCTGGATTTGAATCCTAGCCTAGCTGCTTAGCAGATGGTTGGCCTTCGACAATTCATCTAACCTCTTTCAAAGCCTCATTTTCCTTATCTGTGAAAATAAGCATAATGCTCACATAATCTGTTTCATTGGGTTGTTATGAAATAAATGCTTGGGAAACCATGAAACATTTCAGAAAAGTGAGTTATTATTTTTATTAGAATTCTACTTTTGATTAGAGGCACCTAGAAAGAGTGCTGGACCTGGAATTAGGAAGTTGCTGTTCAGTCATTTTCAGTCATGTCCAACTCTTCATGACCCCCTTTGGGATTTTCTTAGCAAAAATACTGGAATGGTTTGCCAATTCTTTTTAATTTTACAGATGAGGAAACTGAGGCAAATGGAATTAAGTAACTTGCCCAGGGTCACACAGCCAGGAAGTGTCTGAGGCCAGACTTGCATTCAGGTCCGCTGCATCACCTAGCTGCTCAGAATTAGGAAGACTTAAGATCAAATGTGTCCTCAGATACTTCCTAGCTGTGTGACCCTGGGCAAGTCACTTAATTCTGTTTGCCTCAGTTTCCTCAAGTGTAAAATGGGGAAAATAACAGCACCTATTTCACAGGGTTGTTGTGAGGATCTATCAAATGAGATAACATTTGTAAAGTTCTTAGCACAGAGCCTGACACATAAGTAGGTGCTTTATAAATGCTTATTCCTTCCTCCTCCTCCTCCCCTGTGATCATGCCTTTCTCCTCTTTAAGTTCCTAAAGGGTTTTCTCTCCGCCTGTTGCTTCCCACCCTGACTTTACCCATCTAACCCAGTGGGGCCATACCTGGGATCACCCAGCAGGGACCATATGTCCAATAGGGCCCAACAGCAGAGTAACATCCAGTGTAGAGTGTATGTAAGCAGTATGTAAGGCAGAACGAATCCAGTATAGACTGTGTATCCAACAAAGGACTATAAATCTAGGAGACATAGGAGCAGGCCTGGAAGGACCGCTATGACAACATTAAAAGATAGCAGCAGCCCTGACACAATATACAATGGGAGGATCATAAATTTAGAACTGAAAGGGAGTTTAGAGGTAGTCTAATCCATTGTCTTCATTTTACAAATGAGGAAACTGAGTCTCAGAGAGGTTAAATGACTTACCCAAAGTTACTCTGGTAAGTGGGAGAGATAAAACATTAAAGCAGACTTTCTGTCTTCAAATCCAGCATTCTTTCCACTGCTCTACATTGTTTCCAATTTTATTCAATTTACCACACTGAATTCCATTTCATTAAATGCCTTTGAACTAATTGTGTAATCTGGATGACCATTAAAGGTAAACACATTAGTGTGGGCTCATGAGCTTGGTTCTGGTGGATTTAGACCCTGTATTCTTTTACAATTGCAGTTCCGTTTTTATTTCTGAATCAGAATAAGATGAATTACCTCCATTAGGTTCCACAAGCACTCCAGTATATCACCAAGTTGAAAAAACTCAATTTTACTTGACCCTTAGTGCTTAGTCAGGTTAAAATGCAGCTGCTATCATATCAGAGCAATGCAAGAGATTCCTAGTGATTAGCAAGGGAGCTCCCCGCTCATGCCATGTGGCAAGGACATACTGCTGCATCAGAAATAGTTAGCTCCTGATTGTGTTTGCTAAAATTTGCACTGAAGTGAGGAAAGGAGCAATATAACACTCAGTTAGCTCACCACCCAAATTTAATTGCTGTCACAATTTCCTGTCACAAGGAGAGGAAATCGAAGCTATTGCTAGGGAGGCCTAATTATTTTTAATTGTCTTTATATTTTATAAAAACAAAATGAAGACTATTAATTTAAAGCTAATAAGAGTAGTGGCCCTGGTTAGAACCAGATGACAGAAATGAGGCAAGCTCAGGATTTGTACAGGCACCAGCGATTTCATGAAACAGTGCTGCCCTGTATTATTGCTCTAGTGTTCCTTTTCCAGCGTGCCATGTTGGCTTTGAATGCTTACAGATAAAAGCGTTACCCTAGGACAGGGGTGCGAAACTTGTGGCCTCGAGGCCACACGTGGCCCCTGCCCTAGAATTTGTCTTGTGAAGCCTCCCAAGCAGCTTCTGATTTAAATGAAGAATTACTTCCAAAAAACATGAACTGGGAAACTGGGAAAAGGTCTCCCAGAGAGCAGAACCAGAATGTTTAGGTCAATCAGTCAACTAGTGTTTATTAAGCACTTACTGGCAGTTATTCCTTCCCCATTCAAAGGTTGGCAGTACAGCACTCACATGATATGGAAAATCTGTGTAAATTTTTTGGCCCTCCCTTTGTACCAGAGAAGTCTGAGTTACTATGGTATTAAAAGACAAAACATATTAATATTATACAGTAGCATATACATATTTTATGCATTTCTAACTTTCTCAACTTTTTCTGTGTCATCTTTGTGACTTTGTGTGTTATCATTTCTTATTGAAACCTGTGATGGGGAAAGTCACAATGTGGAAGAGATAACTGTATATGCCTGGTACTGAGCTAAGCACTTTTGGTTCTAGGTGGCTTCATCTGGGTGAGATCTACGGGAGAATCTGTTTATTGAAATAAAGTCTCTCTGTTTTTTACTTTCTTTGCATGCCATGGGACTATGAATGTGCAAATAAAAATCATTTATTAAGTGCTTACTATGTACCATGCACTATGTTAAACACTAGGGATACAAATACAAAAGCAATACAATCCCTGCCCTCAGAAAGCTTATATTCTAACAGGGAAAGACAACACATATAGGAAGTGGTAGCCAGGAAAGTTTTGGTTTGGGAAGTTACAGGGCTGGTAATACAGTCATAGGGAAGTCATTACTGAGCCTCAGTTGCCCCTTTTGTTGCTCTAAGGATGTAATGAGATAATATATATAAAGTGCTTTTACTATTTTTATGATGCCCTCTACCTTCTTACTCTCTTACAGGTGATTTTAAATGACATCCTTGAGTAGAAATTGAAGGAAGAAATTTATTTTGTTTAGTGACTAACACAATATATTTAAACAAAGAGCAAATAGAAATCAGAGGTGTTAGATTATTTAAACACAAGAAAATATACAAGAGTGAATGAGCTCTTTACTGGGAACAAGATGAAACCTGAGCTCAAACTAAGATACAGGCTTCGATCTCACCCAAAAAGTAAATGGTGCAAGATATTGGTCTATATCTTATTTCTGCCAAACTCTCTTCTAGTTTTCCAAGTAGTTTTTGTCAAATAGTGACTCTTTACCCTAGTAGTTGGGGTCTTTGGACATATCAAACACTAGACTACTAGGTTCATCTATTTCTGCATATTGTGAACCTAATCTGTATCACTGATCAACCTCCCTATTTTGTTGTTGTTGTGGTTGTTTGCTTGGTTCAGTAACTCTTTGTGAACCCATTTGGGGTTTTCTTGGCAAAGAAACAAACCACTAGAATGGTTTGTCATTTCCTCCTCCAGCTCATTTTATAAATGAGGAAACTGAAGCAAGCAGGGTTAAGTGACTTGCCCAGAATCACATAGTTAGTAAGAGTCTGAGGCCAGATTTGAACTAAGGAAGATGAGTCTTCCTGATTCCAGGCCTGGCACTCTATCCACTGTGCTACCTAGCTGCCTTCTCTATCTTTAACCAGTACCAAATTTATTTTGACCATTAGTGCTTCATAGTATAAGGTTGAGATCTCATACTGCTAAATCTCCTTCCTTCCTACTTTTTTTTTATTTTTCCCTTGAGATTCTAGACCTTCTCTTCCTCTAAATGAATTCAATTACCATATTTTTCTAGCTCTATAATCTTTTGATAGTTTAACAGGACTCCCTGTCCAGTATGACAAGGAGGAAATTGTTGAAACAAGAAGTTATATCTGCTAGAAAGTTGTAGAGAACAGATATAACAGAATTAACTAAATTCAATTCGACAAACATTCATTAGACACCCATATGAGCAAGGCACTATCCTAGGAACTCAGGGTGTAAATATGAAATCAGACATATTTCCTGCCCTCAAGAAGCTCATAATCTAGTAGGAAAAATAAGAAGTTTGCACACCAAAAAAAGCACATGTACTATAAGAAATTTTAGTTTATCTTTTTCCTCAAATGACTCCTGGTAGTCCTCTTCGGGTGAGTGGTGCTGTCATTCACCCTGTCTCCCATGTTGGAGTTCTTGGTGCTCTTCTGGACCTGTCCCTTTTCCCACTTCACAAATGCAATTAGGTTTCAAGTCCTCAAAAATATCTCTGGTATCTAAAATTTGAGGAGGGAAAAATCACTTCAATGGGATGTAAGAGAGGTGATGGGGCAAATAACACAGAAAGCAATATTAGTATTTAAGCTTGTTGCTGTTGTTTCTGTGTGTCCTATCCAAGGGAAGAGGCAGTATGGGGCTGGAGATTATCATACAGATAGCTGTGAGCACCCGAGCACTTATTCTCCATTTCCACACAAGGCAGAAAAATAAGATGTAGCCTAAATCGTATCATAAAAATGTTAGGTTAGGTTTAAGGAAGAATAGAGGAAGCATATCTCTTGTTAATCTTTTGACTTTAATATTTCTCATTGCTTCAATGAATATTAGGTTTTGTTTGCCTCAATCTATTATTCAGGGTGCCAAAAAGCATCAATAGTATATATATGCATATTAACGTATAGAAGAAAACAAAAAGGTACAGAAGAGAACACAAATAGAACAGTTACTTTATTATTAAATTTAACGCCTATTTCTTCTAAAAACAATAAACTATATACAATAGAAGTTCGCAGTTACTTATGCAAATTCTTTTTGTTGTTCTTTATATATTGAAATATTTATGCTTGATGGTTGTTATGCTTACAATAAAAAATGAATCACGGCATCAATATAGTGTAGCGGAAAGGAAGGTGGTTCTAGAGACAGAATCTTAGTTTAAATCCCCACCTTTCCTTCATACTCCCTGGATGACCTTGGGGGAGCTACTTTCTTCATCTATAAAATGAGAGGGTTGAATTAGATGGGGTAAGATGTCTTACATACCTAAATAAAGTGATGGGAATTTCTTCTTTCAAGACATTTAAAATGAAGATGAATTTGTTGTTGGTCTGTGATGGTTCAAGCAAGGCATGTAGTGAAGTTGGGGAAATAGGCTCTTAAGGCCCCTCTTAACTGTAGAAATATCTCTATTTGGAAAGAGATTTACAATCTCTGTCTGGTTTGTCCTTATCTCAGGCCTGTGAGGGAAGCAAGTGGATTTTTCCGGAAATAAATCAGTAAGATTCTAGGCCCGACAGCCTAAAGTAAATGATGGAGTAACCCCCAATACTGCAGTTTTAGTCAAACAGAACATATCCAAAGAATGGATGTCAGAGAACCCCATCAATGATAACTATAATTCTGATCTCAGCAAAGTCCCTGGCTTTTTCTTTTTTTAACACCGTTAAAAAAGCGAGGTGATAACAGTGAAAAAAAATACTGATTCTGGACCCCAAGACTTGGGTTCAAATTCTGTTTTTTATGCTTACTACCTATGCGACTTTGAACAATTCCACTAAATTAATCTCCCTGGACCTCAGTTTCCTCAATTATATAATGAGCAGGGTAGACTACATGGTCCCTAAATCTCCCTTTGGTAGAAGGCATGAGGAGAGGTCCACGTTTGTTACCAGTTGCCTTTTCTCCTGTCTGGGATTCTGCCATCCTTGTTTCTTCATTGATGGGCACTGATGCCTGTCTGAATCCCACGGTTTAAATTCCTCTTTGTAATCAAAGCCCCAGCAGGGAAGGAGAAAACAGGAGTGGGAGGAATAGTGGATACAGTCACAGCCAAACCAAATTGCTTCTCATACTACTTGATGTTTCCTTATCAAGCAAACGAAGAACCCTCAGAAGAAGGGGCAGAGAGAGCAGGGTCCAGGAGTCATATTGGTTGATCTGCAGGCAGCAATCCCTTGATCTCAATGCTACCGCACCAAGTTTTCCTGAAAAGAGCAATTCATTAGAAATTCCAGACACAGCCCGAAGAAGAAAATATATATACGACATCTTCACCACTCCTGCTTATTTTTGCACACTGGGATCCAATGCACAAGAGACTGTCGAATGGTTGATTTGCCACAATTGGGCTCCGACGACTGCCACCTCCTCCATCTACCCTGGCCAATTAGAATTCTGGGTTCAGGCTGGCCTACCCTGTCACACGAAGCAGAGAGTCAATCAACAAACTTATTGCATAACCAGTCAGTTGCTAGCCAATTTACGGAAGGTTTGTAACCTTTAAAATGCAAAAGACTGTGAGTATTCCTCAGCTTATGAAAGAGATAGGTTCCAACCAAGGTGACTATAAAGGTTGCGAAGCAAAGCCTAGTGCCTATTTACTTTTAGTATGAAACCAGAAATACATTCCCGTGGGGAAAATATTTCCCAATAGATAGAAATGAAAATTTTTCATAAGAAAAGAATGTTCACCTCTACACCATGCTGCATTGGAAAGGACAGCTAAAGTGTTTTGTCTGCCAGAGGGATTTTGCTGTATTTTTAGAACTCCATTTTCTCAGCCACAAGAATTAGTTTATGTCTTTGATAAATATAATAATGCATCTCATTGTGCCACACCCCGTACTCTGGCCTTACATGTATCAAATCTAATTCTAAGGGATACTCCCAAAACATTACTCCCTCTTTGCCCCTACCTAGAACTTATTTTAGGAAATCTTTAAATATACCTCATTCTAGCTTCCCACAATATGTGAGTTAAGGGATCTCCACAACAAGAAATCTAGGCAACAATAAATAAATCAAGAACAAAATAGTTTTTGTTCCAGCCCATAGAAAATGCACAAAACATATAAGTAACCCATAAACAACATAATAAAACTCACAATTCATTTAATGAATCAACACAATTCTCCTCCTTATCTGTGAATTCTAACAGGGTTCTAAAATTCTACAGGCTCATGGCATCAGGATTCTCCCTGAAAGGAAATGAACTTAGTGTTGCTAGACAGGCAATGCTCTGACACCTGATAAGTGCCTTTTGCTTCCATCCCAGAGATATGTATCTATATCTAGCTTTTTAGATCTCAAAGAGGGCTTGGGCACCACTGAAAGGGAAATGCCCTTGGGTAACCCTCTTCTATTAAGCCCAGCATGTACCTCACAGAATTGTTTCAAGGATCAAATGAGATAGTGTTGGTAAGGTGCTTATCACAATGCCTGACACATAGTAGGCCTTATATAAATGTTAATTTCCTTCTCCTCCCCCTTCTCCTGTACCACATGAATATTTCATGTTAGTAGTGAGACACAAATTCCAGGTCTTTTGTTCATCTATACCCTGGCCATCTGCAGGATCTATATCTTGCCTCTGGACCCAGAAGGCTCCAGAGAAGTGAGGCTGCTGATTTTGCACAGCCTCACCTCACTTAAATACAATTCACTTGCTAGTCATGGCATCACCTTACTGATGTCATGGTCCTCTTTGAGAATGAAGGACAAACAACAACTTGTGAGTAGTAGTAGCAGCCTCACTGGGGACCCAACTGGCCAGTTCCATTTGGATAACAGAGCTCTTTCTTTCCTTCCTTCCTTCCTTCTTTCCTTCCTTCCTTCCTTCCTACCTCACTCTGTCCTCTCTCTCCCTTCTCTTCATCCCTCCTCTCCCTCTGTCCACTTAAGTAATCATACCTTTACCTGCGGGTGCTCTGCCCAAAGGAATATACATTTTGATCACTGAAACCTAGCAAGACATCCTGGGGTGGTTTACAAGCAAGATTTTTTTTCTTTTTTTTCTTTCTCTCTTTTTTTTTTTTTTTGTGAGGCAATTGGGGTTAAATGACTTGCCCAGAGCCACACAGTTACTAAGTGTTATGTGTCTTAGGCCAGATTTGAACTCAGGTCCTCCTGACTCCAGGGCTGGTGCTCTATCTACTGTGACACCTAGCTGCCCCCTTTGCCTCATTTCTTACCTAACCTTAATCACTAAGTCATTGCCTCAGTCAAACTGAGAGCTGGGAAAGACCTTAACTTAAAGAGGCCAAGGTCTCCCACTGCACCCAGGGCCATCTCCAGTCATTCTGATCTATATCTGGCCACTGGACCCAGATGGCTCTGGAGGAGAAAGTAAGACTGGTGACCTTGCACAGCCCATTTCACTCAAATCCAATTCACTTGCAAGTCATGGTTATATGTCATTGGTCCTCTTCAAGAACAAAGGACAAACAACCCTGGATTTTAGTTCCTTTTTCGCTTCTCCAATTTAGAGGGCCATATATGTAATTGTTTTTTCTTGCCAAAAGCTGTGATGCTCAGGAATCACCCTTCTCTGACTGATGTAATTGCAACATTTAGCTCCCACACTTCTTTACACCTGGGCAGCTAGGTGGCTCAGGAAAAAGAGCAGTGGGCCTGGAGTCAGGAAGACCTGAATTCAAATCCAGCCTCAGATACTTACTAGTTATGTGATCCTAGGCAAGTCACTTAACCCTGTTTGCCTCAATTCCTCATCTGTAAAATGAGCTGGAGAAGGAAATGGCAAACCACTCCAGTAACTTTGCCAAGAAAACTCCAAATGGGGTCACAAAGAGTCAGACGTAATAACATTTGTTTACACCAAGATAGAAACTAGTAGCTCCTGAGAAGCACATATAAATACACACACATGCATATACACACACACACACATACACACACACACACATGCACACGCACACCCACATGCATATGCACCTCAGACACAGATCTATTCTGATCTCTTCCTTCAGGATCTCTTTAGAAGAAAGACAATGGAGGAAAATGGGCCAAAGTGATTGGTTGGTTTCTTTTATAAGCCAGCTCAAAAGGTGGCTCTTCCCAACAGCTGGCTCTCCAACACTTTAGCCCCTATCAATGAAACATATCCTTTAAGAGGTGCCATGTAGTGTGTCCTTATCTTTTGTGGGAATACACAATTAAAAGTCCAAACAAATGTTTGGTACCCTATAATCTCATCACGATGATGATGATGATGATGATGATGATGATGATGATGATGATGATGATGATG